>NC_092727.1:52044285-52345835 GCF_047496885.1 Scyliorhinus torazame
TTAATTTAAAGTTTTCGTGGCCCCACACCACCACTCTTTTAACGCCCACTGGCAGTTAATGGAACAAGTTTGTCCGCGGACAACCAATCATAACTATTCTCCTGATTTGAAGGTAATCACGAGAGGCAGCCCTACGACGACCACATATTCGCACCATTCTTGCCGGTCGCTCAGGCAGTGGAGAAACAGCACTGGTCCCCGCCCTGCCTGAGGACCCCCCCTCTGGTCAGCTACGCTCGGGTAGAGCACACATGGCACTGGTCACCGTCCTACCCGGGGATTCCACCCATTCTTACCCACCGCGGCCCATAACACCCCATTTTGGCTCTTTAAGTTTAAAACTCTTTTATTTCTTTATGGCAACCCTTAGGTTGCTTCCAAATGCTATTTACATCCTCGAACACTGGGATGGTAGATCGCACAGGCTGCGAGACGGCTCGCACTGTGTCAGTTTTTCGCGGATGTCTTGTCCAAAATATTTGGTTTAAAAAAAAATGAGGGAGTCACAGATGGAGACCAATTATAATGGGTAATTGGCACTAAGAGGACAGACAGACAGCTTAAGCAAGATAATAACAGATATTATGCTTGTGTCCATAGAATTTCTGAACCTCAGGAGCCTCAGAAGAAGAAAAGAAGAAGACAGAAAGAAGGAAAGATGAAGACAACCATCATGCTCTACAGTTGGCTCTTAGCGGGATCCCTCCAGTTGCGCGCGGACGCTACCCCCCTGACCCATTCCACGGAGGCCGTAAATGTTTCCCACACCTGCCATACACTAAACCCCGAGACAGTGACCAGTACACCGACCTGGTGTGACCGGTTGATCAACTGGTATTCCCTATCCTACGTTGTGGAATCACTATTAGTACTAGCGATACTCTGCAGTGTCGTTCAGACTCTAAGACTGAGGAAATGGCAGAGGAAGGCCTCCCACACTCGCACTCCGATATACACCCTCAGATCCCCTATTTTCGGACTTCAACAAACCCCCCAACCCCTTTAAGTGAATTAAAGTGCATCTGTTTTTTGTGTGTGTTTTGTTTGTTCCAATAAAAAGAAATGTAAAATTCTGTGCTTGACTGCCAAGCCAGAGAGACCTGTGTTGCTGCTATTGGTACAGTTAAAAATGTTGTAAATTCTTTTGATTGAGTAAGGATAGTTTAGTTCAGGATAGTTAGAGGTTTCAGTTTTTTAAATTTTGTAATGCATGCCTGAATGTCATAGCGCCCCGTAGAATTTTATAATGATGTATGTCCATAAATCATTTAGGTAAAAGTTGCAATTCATAGGACAGAGCAGTGTAGAGCATATGAAGTGCTTCCGGGTGCCCAACTTGGGAGGAGAACGAAGATGACGCGGTTATTTGATCCTTTACACTTCACGTTGAGGATCACAAGGAGGGTGTGTAGCCATCTGGGATGGCCACTTTCAGAATACAAAATGGACATTTGCAAAGATTGCACAGAAAAATGGACAGTGTTAAGAAAGCAAGCAGGCACAGAGCCTGTCTGCATATTGGAGCCGCAGCTCCCAGACAAGACTGAAACTGTAGGCCCATTAGCATATGGATGGCCCATCTCCGGGAACAAAGGAAGATAGTAAGTCTGAAGTAACCGATCTGGCCCCAGACCACACGGCGCCAGTTCCCCAAACTGAAAGCAGAAAACAAAGGCCAACGGCCACCTAGGACACGCCCAGCCATCAGGGCACCCACCCCTTTATTGGTCAAGATCAATACGAGTGATCAAGATACGGTCCAATTAATTGGGGACAAGTTCAAGGCCCACCCAAAAGTGCGCGAAACCCCTTCGGGTATAAGAAGAAGGCCCAAGAGAGAATCGCTCTTTTGGACTCGGCTCTCACAGCAGAGAGACCCATCCACCAGCTGCACCAGAAGCAAGTAAGTCCAAGGTCAACACTCGCTACCAGACGGACGACCGTAGCTGTTTCCCCTTCACCACTTCGACCCCAGCAGCCTCAGAACCGAACAACGGCCATTGTTCCTCTGACTGAGTGGGCGCCCAAAGCTAAGTATAGGCTTTAGCAGTAGTGATAGTTTAGTCTGTAGTATTTTGTGCATGAGTAGATATTACTGTGTGTGTAAATAAATAGTATTGACTTTGAATTAATTGGTGTATTGGCTCCTTTGATCAGTATTCGGGTTCGAACCTTGTGGCGGTATCGAAGGACACCTGGCGACTCTAGAGCAAACATAATTAGGATTAAGGAAGGCAACCATATTTCCCGCCATATTCAGAGCCAATCAAAGAGAGCAACAGTATCCTGCCCAGCAGCCTGCCGTCATGCCTCTCTTTGTCCTACCTCCTCTCACTCCTTCATCAGCCACGACGCCGGGTTCACGATTTTTAAAAACACAAGTGAAACGCGCTGTCGGGAATTTCGGCCCATCGGAGGCGGAGAATTATAGAGGCCCCGGAGAATACTGGGTCGGGCCTGCTAATGATATGCCAAGGGTGTTTACTGTACGTCCGCACTGACACTGCTGTCGGGGGGAGGGGGAGCATTGGCCGGTGGAGAAGAATAATTCAAAACAGGGGAAAGAATTCATCTAATGAAATTGTTGAACTCAATATTGATTCTGAAAGGCTGTAAAATGTCTAATCAGAAGAGGTGCTATTCCTCCAGCTTGCATTGGGCTTTCCTGGAACATTGTAGGAGTCTGACGATAGAAATGTGATATGAGCATGATGGTGAATTGAAATGACAAATACCAGAAGGTTGGGGTCATGCTGAAGAAGTGAGTGATGTGTTCAGCAAAGCGGCCACGCAGTCTGTGTTTGTCTTCCCAATGTAGACGAGACTGCATTGTGAACACCAGAAATAGTTAACTAAACTGAAAGAGCTGCAGGAAAATCGTTCCTTCAGGAATATTTGGGGACGCGGACGGTGAGGAGGGAGGATGTAATGGGGCAGGTGCTACATTTCCTGCAAGTTCATGGGAATGTGCTGGGGAAGGAGATGACATATTGGGGGTGATAGAGGAATGGATCAGAATGTCACCGAGGGAACAATTACAGGGGAGATGAGGGGAAGATGCCTTTGGTGGTGGCATGAAAGAAAGATGGCGCCGAAGCGAGGCGACGTCTTGCAAGCTGTGCCCAGCATACCATCTAATTCTATCTTTTACTCTCGTTCAGTCTCTCCTTCCTTCCCTATGTACGGTATGCAGTTTGTACAGCATGCAAGAAACAATACTTTTCACTGTATACTAATACATGTGACAATAATAAATCAAATGAAATCAAATCATCATGCTCGAGTTGGTAGAAGTGGCGGAGGGTGATCCCTTGAATACTGAGGCTGGTTGGGGTGAAAAATGAGGACAGGGGAACCGCATTCTGGTTCTGGAGGGAAGAGAAGGGGTGAGGACAGAAATGAGGGAAATGACTGGATGTGGTTGAGGGCCCCTGTCAACTATAAAGAGTGATATCCTCGAGGGAAAAGGAAGGCATGTCACAAGCATCGTTGTGGACGGTAGCATCATCAGAACAGATGCAATGGAGCCGGTGAGACTGGGAGAATGGAATGCAGTCCTTACAGGAAGAAGGAGTGAGGACGTGTAGTTGGGGAGCTGTGAGTTAGTAGGCTTGACATAAATATTGGCAGACATCTATCCCCAGGAATACAGAAAGAGAGGTCAAGAAAGGGAAGAAATCGTCAGGGATGGACCATGTGAAGGGGAGAGAGTGACGGAAATTGGAAGCAAAATTGACCAACTTTGTCAGTTCCAAATGAAAACACAGAGCAGAGGGTGTAATCGGCTTACCTCCTGCAAAATCCTATGCTTCTGGTGAATTAAACCCATGGATCATCCTAATAAAGCAGCACTGGAGAGCTGCTTTCGGCTGCATCTGAGTGCTTACATTGGACATTGGTGAGTGAGGGAGTTTTGAGCATTAATTTAATTTAAGGGTTAATTTAAGTCTCTCCTTTTTAATTTCACAATGAACTAAAATCTACTCTTTGGGTTGGGAGAAGTTGAGTTTTTTCCAGCTTAAAAACAAGGCTTTAGACTACTGAGCAGCTGGTTAATTCGATAAGTGGCTTAAATTAGTTTTCAGAAGCTTGAATCATGGAACAGGCCATTTGAGGTGCTGCCTTGTCCACATTAGTGTTCAGAGTTGGCATTAGGTGTGTACTAGAGAATAATAATAATAATCGTTATTATTGTGACAAGTAGGTTTACATTCACACTGCAATGAAGTCACTTCACATTCCGGCGCCTGTTCGGGTACACAGAGGGAGAATTCAGAATGTCCAATTCGCCGAACAGCACGTCTTTCAGGACCTGTGGGTGAAAACCGGAGCACCTGGAGGAAACCCACGCAGACACGGGGAGAACGTGCAGACTCCGCACAGGCAGTGACCCAAGTGGGAATTGAACCTGGGACCCTGGTGCTGTGAAGCAACAGTGCTAACCACAATGCTACCGTGCCGCCCATATACAGGCTCATTCTAACCAATCTCTCCTGCTGGGTGAATCCTCTCATCCCAGCAATCCATCGAGTAAAATATGCAGCAGGACTAGAGTGCTTAAGGTGCGGTTTGGGGAGTAAAAGGGTTCATTGAAAGGAGAAGGAGGTGATCTTTTCATTTTCTGCCTTTCCTCAGCCTCAAGTGCCTGGATAGTTCTTTGCTACAGGTCAAACCCCATATAGTGGGAGGTCAGAGAGAGAGAGCGAGAGGGACCCAGAATAGCAGAGAGAGTTCAAAGCATGTGTGAGAGAGAGAGAGATAATGAAGCAATGTGAGTTCAGAGAGAGAGAGAGCTCATAAAGCAGCAGCAATTTGGAGAGAGAAAAAGCCCATAAAGTACTAGGAGTTTGGAGAAAGTGAGGGAGAGAGCTCGCTCCTATAGCAGCGGGTGTTTGGAGAGAAAGAGAGAGAGTCCAAAAGCAGTGGGAACTCAGAGAGAGAACCCAAAAAAGCAATGGAGGGACAGGGAGAGAGCCGGAGTTTACAGATAAAATCTAAAAGTGGTGTTACTGGGGCCCAATAATTGATTGGTTGGTAAGTATCGGCCCTTCTGGACTTGGCACAGAGGAGAAGATTGGTGAGTGACAGGTGAATTATATTGTACCATACTGGAGGATGTAGTTTAAGGTATATCATTGCAGGCTAGCCATGTGGACTGTGCATCATGTGGGATGTGGGAAGTTGCACAGGTACAAAGTACCTGCAGGAAGTGTCACCAGCTACAAAAACTTGAGTTCCAAGTTGCTGAACTCAAGCGGCAGCTGGAGTCACTGTGGCACATCCACAAGGCTGATGATTATGTGGATAGCCAGTTCAGAGAGCTGGTCAAACTGCAGCTAAGAAGTACACAGGCAGGGAGAGAATGTGTGACCTCCAGAGTATCTCAGAGAAACAGGTCGGTAGCACAGAAATCTCCTGAGGCTATCTCGCTCCCGAACCAGCTTTCCACTTTGGATGTTGGTGAGTGTGACTGCTCCTCAGAGAACTGCTGCAAGAGCCAAATTCGTGGCACCATGGGTGGTTCAGCTGCACAAAGGGGGAGGCAGAAGGGTGGAAGTGGCAGAATGACAGGGGGTTCTATAGTTAGGGGAACGGGCAGGTGTTTCTGTGGCTGTAGACATGCTTTCAGGATGGTGTGTTGCCTCCCTGGTGCCAGAGTAAAGGATGTCACAATGCGGCTGCAGGGTATGCCTCTGGGGGAGGGTGAACAACCACGGGTCACTGTCCATACTGGGACCAATGACGAAGGTTGAAAACGGGACAAGGTCCAGAAACCTTAGACAAATTTTAGGGAGCTGGGACAGTCATCTCTGGATTACTCCCAGAGCCATGTTCTAGTGAGCATAAGATTAGGAAGATTGAACAGTCCAAAACATGGCTGAGAAATGGTGTATGAGGGATGGCTTTAGATTTCTGAGTTCTGTGGCAGGTGGGACCTGAAGGACAGGGACTAATGTCCTCACGGGGGGGTTTGCTAGTGTTGGTGGAAAGGGTTTGAACTAGAATGACAGGTGGATAGGAACCTGAGGAGAAATTCAGAGAGGAGAAAAGCTGGCAGTGGGAAGTAGAGAAGTAACAGAGAGTAATGTTAAAGTAAATAGAATGCTTGTAGGGTTTGATAGAATTAGAGCAGGCAATAGGAGTCATTAGGTGGTAACAGAGTAAGGGGGGAAGTAAAAAAAGCCAAAATCAGAATTAATATGCATGCATATGAATGCACAGAGTGTGGTTAATAAGAGTGGTGAACTACAGACACAGGTTGACAAATGGAACTATGATAAAAGCAAATTACTGCAGATGCTAGAATCTGAAACAAAAAGAGAAAATGTTGGAAAATCTCAGCATCCGTGGAGAGAGAACAGAGCTAACGTTTCGAGTCTGAATGGCTCTTTGTCACAACTTCATCAAAGAATTACGATATCATTGCAGAACACAGACTGAGATCAGGGGAAGGACCAGAGGACAGGGTGAAAGACGTTCCCAGGGGCATGTTGGAGTGACTAAATAGGGAAGAGTGAACAAACCTTCGGGGGAACGAGGTCAAACTGTCTGGGTCATGGTAGAGGGCTCAACATCTCATTGGGGTGGGCAAGGGGAGGGATGCGATTAAGAAGGAAATCGGTGGGGGAGAACGAGAAAACAGCATTAATAATAGCAAGGTAACGGGGGAGACTGGATGGCCACTGGAGGGAATGGAATTAAAAGGCAGTGACTGGAGGAGGGTGGGAGGAACTTGCTGGGTGATGGGCGGGGGAGGTTGGAATGTGATGGAAACACTTACAAATCGAAGAAGAGCCATCTTAACTTTGCTCAGTTATGACGCAGTTTGAACAGCAATCAGGAAAAAAAGTTTTGGGAGGGGTTACAAAGTGGCTCAAGCCAGGGAGAAGCAGGCTTAGCTGAGTACTGTTCATGAAGATTAAATGCCCATTAAAGGCATTATTGAGGTGCATTCTTGTGAGCATCTTTGAAAGTTTGGAGCTTTAGTTGAGTCGGTGTGATTGGCCACATATTCCTAATAGAGACGTGAAGAAAGAGATACATTCAAGGGAAATGGCTGATGTCCAAATACTCCGAACCTCACGAATCCAGGAGAGATGCTCATGGCTGCCCAAAGCATAATAATTAAACTCTACCCATAATGCTAAGGATGTGTTCTCTCTCGTGTTAAGGAGATGGCTGAGGAGAAATGCTGAGCTGTTCAAATCCCCTGAAGGAAACTTGAAACAATTGCATTCACATATCTCTTTTCACTTTGTATAGTGCGAGGAGAGGTTTTGAAATACAGAAATGATGTCCCCGACTATGTGTGATGAATTTATAGTAAAGTATAAGTTTATTAGGAAATAGGAAAAAATAAATAAAAAAGAGTTACACTTAAATAAGATAGTGGGTGACATTCTACGTTTGGAGACTAAGTATGGACGCCGGGACTGAATTCCATGCAGTTCGCGTTCGTGTTAGCGGCAGTATTTATGGAGCAATTCAGGACATGCCAATGGGCCAACACTCTGATGGCACGAATTCGGAGTAATTCCTGACGCAGCAAGTGTTATAACCGCTGGGGCCAGATTTAGCACCAAACAGAATGGCAACTGGAGCTGTTTCTAAGCGCTCTACCTACCACACACTCACTGCAGCCACCAAGGTGGCTGAGAGTAGAACCGAGGTGGGGAGCCTGAGATGGGTCCACAGCTCAATGCCAGTGAGGAACAGAGGGATACCCTCTTCCCCAGGGTGGGCTGCAGACGCAAACCTGCCCTCCTGAACCTTGTCTGCAAGCTGGTGTAAGAGGCAGTCAGCGCTGGCAATCTCACCAGGAGGAGAGAGCTGGTGATCTGGAGGGGTGGAGACCTACACCACGATTCGGAGATCCAAGTGCCACTCCAAGTTACCACCGCCTTGCCCATTCATCGTGTTCCGTGATCCTCACCTTTCCCTAATCTGCTACATCAACACCAACACAAAAGCAAAATATTGCGGATGCTGGAAATCTGAAGTAAAAACAGAAAGTGTTGGGCTGTTGGACATGGTGTAGACCAGGCGGGATATCATGTTCCCCTGGGGGGTCAGAGGGCCAGCCGTAGGGCTGCCAGTACCGCCTGGGAGGCAGTGGTAGCAGCCATCAGTGCTGGGAGTGTCACAAGGAGGACTGCCACCCAATGCCGCAAGAAGCTCAATGACTTCCACCGAGCCGCATTGGTGAGTTGGAATCGGCCCCCTGGCGCTGTTCCAGCCTGCCACCCCCAGCCGCTGTGCTCCAGCACACCCTGGCACCCACCTTGCTCAGCCCACCAGCAACAGTGACCATGCCTGTCCCCCGCCATGCCCCTCTTGCCCCACCATACAGGAAGCATGATGCTAGTGATGCCCTCAATTTGTCCCCGCAGGAGAAGTTGGTCCATAACAGACAGGAGAGAACCCAGATGAATGGCGGGGTTTTTGACATTAGAGTTCTCACCCCCTACGAGGAATGGGCCCTGGGGGTCACGGGGTAGCCCTTTTCTGGACCTCCATGGGCGGTAATCAGCCTGGCAACTTCCTTCCAGGCTGCCGCGGTAAGGTGAGAGGACCTCCTGCTCCCATCCCTCAGAAACAGCACCTCCCGCCTTCCCTGAACAGCCTGGAGGATAGTCTCCAGGGAGGTGTAGCTGGACAGTGGAGCCCAAGGTTTCTTTCTCCTTTTTTGACATGTTGTGATCTGGAGCTCCTGGCCTGCAGTGCGTGATTGGCTGGCTGGATGCCATTTGAATATGATGCCATCACTTTCGACCCCATGAGGTAATGGCAGGGAGGCCACCTCCTGCCCATCCTGCCACGAGGTTTGCCATGCTCCTCAATGATGCATAATTAATTAGTTCAACCACAGAAGATCACATGTGTTCAACCGTCCAACCTCCCAGCGGAAATTACACCAACTTCCTAGCCCTGCATTGGACTTTGTCTCCAGAACAGAATGTTCCGCCCATTAACTCTGTTTCCTCTCCACAGATGCTACCAGACCCATTGAGTCTTCCCACCATTTTCTGTTTTTACTTCAGATTTACAACATCCGCAATATTGTGCTTTTGTGTTGGTGTTGATGTAGCAGATTAGGGAAACGTGAGGGTCACGGAACGCGATGAATGGGCAAGGTGGTGTGTAACTTGGAAGCCATTCCCAAACAGCTGGTGTGCTTGTCCTTTTCAGTGGTGGAGCCTGTAGGTATGGGAGATTCTGTCGAAGCAACCACGCTGAGTTATCATGTGCATTGTACACACTGCACTGCAGGTGAGTGGGTGGATCCAGTGGCAAGCGTGCCACTAGACATCCTTGTCCTGAAAGGTGATTAGACTCTGTGGCCTGGATTCTCCAGTCGCCGGCAGTGAAATGGCGTTCGTTGATGGTCCGGAGAATCAAAATTCCTGACAGAATTGGGGGCGGCGCCGGATTCGCGTTGCTCCGCCCCGCCAAAGCAACGTACTCTGGGGCATGCTGTGCCAAGTATCAACGGCCTCAGGCCATTGCCTGAGGTCTGCCCCCCGATGCTCCGCCCTTGACTGGCTGAGTTCCCGATGACGTGGGTCGCGTGTGGTCTCACCCGCCGGGAACTCGGAGTGGCAGCTGCGGACTCAGTCCAGTGTCGCCACAGTCGGGGCAGGGCCGATCTGCGCGTAGGGGGGGACATTATTCGGGGCTGGGGGCACTGTGGTGGAGTGGTCCGGGGCGCGCGAGCCGGGTAAAGTGGAGGACTATTTCGCGGGACGGGTCTGCAAAAGACCTCCGCCATGAAGCACGGCACGGCCGCTGCAGCCCGTCGCCGTGCACATGCGCGGCCACGGATCCGTCAATTCTCCGGGCCGTATCAGCAGCGAGAGCCAGGTGCTCTATGCTCTCTTCCTGCTAGCCCCCAGCAAAACGGGGAATCGGTGGCCGTTTTGCACCAGTTTTCCGCTACCGTTCCCTCGCTGGCATGGAGACAAAGTCTCCAAATCGGAGAACCAGCCCTGTATGTCTTGCTGCAGCTTAGAAAAGCAGGGAGTGTCCCATCACACTGCTAACTTTAACTGAAAAAGCAATAAGCTGGGTCACAGTGCAGCTTTACCAGCATCAATCAGAAATATTGGGTGCGATTCAATCTCCGCGTTAATCCGGAAGAAGTCCTGTGCCGTAGCGAGTGGGAATTGCCGCGAGCTTTCCGGTGCTTGGCCCTGCGAAGCCGGCAACGCAATTCAACATTACTTGGTCTACTTAACAAGGCCTCTCGGGCTTCTCGCCGCAAATGGCGGCTCACCAGCTGATTCGCCAGGTCCGCGCTCGCCAGCCCCCCACTAACAAGGTCCAGCAGCACTTAAGCTGCACTTGATCAGCCAACCCCAGCCAGCTCACAATAATGGAACCAAGGTGACCAGCCGCAAGATTTGGGGATGCTGACCTAAGGAGGCTCCTGGATGTGGTGGAGGCCAGGAGAGATGCCCTGTTCCTTCGAGGGTCCCAGGGGGTGAGCCACAAGGCAGCGCCTGCTGACTGGGATGAGGTGGCAGCAGCCGTCAGCTCGGGGAATGTGACCAGAAGGACTGGCCTTCAGTGCCGAAGAAAGGTCAAAGAGTGAGTAGACACCACCCAAGGGAGCATCCACACCCCCAACCCACTGATGACCCCAGCCCTCCTTTGCCAGTCCCTCCACTCAACCCCTTTTCACACACCCCTCTCCCACCACTGTGAACCACGCATGTAGCTTTCCCACAATCGGCAGGAGAGGGCCCAGACTGGCGGTGGGTGCCGGACATCAGAATCCTCACCTCCTTTGAGGAGTGGGCCCTTGAGGTGACTGATATGGCTGAGGACAGGGCGGTCACCAACGCGGAGGCTGGCAGGCACCGCAGAGAAGAGGAACCACCGTGCTCCATCCCAAGGTCCTGTCAAACGTGAGTTGTTATTGCCTTACTGACTGACCCATCCTGTTGATGAGATGACGGACAGCATGTTCCGCAGAAGACTCCATCTCAACAAGGAGACAGTGTGGTACGTGTGCCACATCCTCGCTGACTTGGCACCCCATGGAGGAGGAGGACACCTGCTCCCAGGAGCCATGAAGGTCACTGTGGTGATATGCATGCACACATGAATGTACATAGTTGTATATTAGTGCACATAGTTATTGGTATGACCTCTGACCAGCAGGTGCTTCAGGCATCTATCACTTGACTGGAACCACCTGCCAGTTGGCAGTAAGTCGTACGAGAGGATGGTCGCACTTAGAGTAGCTCCAGAAGAATTAATTGAGTAGCCAATGTCTGTATCATAGTCTGTTAGTTATCTTCACACATGTTTGCTAATAAAGCATCTTTCTACTCAAATAACTAGATGTTCTGTGTACATCACTGCAACGGTTATATCACAGAATACAACAGTCACCCAGCCCTGAACTTTTATGCAACCGTTTCATTCCAGGGCTCGAGTGGGGACTTGTGCAGCATTTCACAAGCTACAGACACAGGTGCATCTGGGATGTCTCTGTGCCCGGGCATCCAACTACATCACCTTTGAGCTGGACCAGGACAACCAAGATGTCCGGGCTGCAGAGTTTTTCGCCATCGTAGGGATGCCCCAGGTCCAGGGGGCAATCGATGGCACGCATGTCTTGTGGCATGCATTGAGAATCAGGGCATTCTCTTTATTAACAGGAAGGGGTTCCACTCCCTGAATGCTCAGATTGTGTGCGACCACCACCTCCATGTCATGCACGTATGTGCCCGCTACCAGGGAACGTGCATGAAAGCTACATCCTGGGCATCCTTGGCATCTATGAGGACCACCCCAGGATGACGGGTTGGCTCTTGGGGGACAAAGGGTACCCACTGAAGTCCTGGCTGATGCATTGGTATGAAGCTCTGAGACTGAGGGGGAGACCCATTATAATGTGGCCCATACTGCCGCCAATGCTGTAATTGGGCAATGCATTCGAATGACTCCGGATGGCTCGGCCTCATCATTGCGAGACAATGGACATGTGGTCAGTGAGAGGGAAAGATCATTTTGTCTGGCATGAACTACTCACTTAATACAGGTGATCTTGGTGGAGTGGCAATGGATCCTCACCTCTGTGGCGCAGGCCAATTTCCTGTCGGTGATCGCACTTCATTCAGTCAATCCTTCGAATTCCAGGGCCCGTTCCTCATAGGAGTGAGAAGTCTGATCTCTGGGACTCCGCGGCCCCATCTTGGCTACTTCTTGCTTATTATGGGCTATCTTCTCCTGCGAGGACAAAGAGAGGGCATTGTGAGCCACTTGTTTATTGGTCAGGGGGGCCTATAGAAGGTGGCATGTGTGGGCACTGCACCTGGACGTGAAGGGGTGCGCTGGGTGTGGGTCTGTGGATTTTGGGGTCTAGGCGCAAGGATCGGCAATGGGGAGAGTGCGAGGTGCCAGCCAGTGATTTGTGGGGGGGTTTAGGGATTTAAGAGGTGACAGGCAGAACTGATTCCAGGAGAGAGGTGTTAACTTAACCTTGCAGCTCGGTGGAGGTCGTTGGAATTCTTCTGACATTGGACGGTTGTCCTCCTTGTCCTGCTGCCCGAACTGAGAGCCGATGCTCTTGCCTCCCGGGCGGTATTGCCGACCATGCTGCTGGTCCTCCGACCCCGTCAGTGGAATATTGCTGGCATTGAGAAGCCTGGCCAGATTGGCATCCCCAAAGCAAGGAGCAGGTCTGCGCGCTGCCATGCTTGTGTATTGACTGGGAGTGGGTGGTGAGAGAGCCATTAAAAGTGGTTCCCTCTTGTTAGCGGTGAGACGCTGAAGTGTGAGCCCGGTAAATCAGACGGCGAGACAGCCAGTAATGGCGAAAATCTTGAGAGTGGGGGCACTAAGTTCCAGTAAATACGGGCCGCAGTCTCGCCAATGCAGCCATTGAAGAGCACCCTGCCAATCACGCCCAAAATGACACTTAGAAATGTTTCCGTTAATTCGCACCCTTTGAACCTGCTCGTGAGGTATGGGGCTGTTAGGAATGAAATAATATGTCAAATGAGGCAAAACCTAAAACCATTGTATCTGCAGTGTTCTGTATCTGTGCGGTATCTCCTGTATATATGTGGTATCTAGACTGTCCTGTGCCTGTGCTGTATCTATGTGGTATCTACACTATTCTGTCTATGCGAATGTCCTGTATCGATGTGGTATCTACACTGTCCAGTGCCTGTGCTATATCTACACTATTCTGTGTCTGTGCGGTATCGGTTCTGCATCTATGCTCTCGTTGCCCCATTTTGTTTTTGTCCTGCATCTACCCTGTCATGTATCGGTGCAGTATCCATACTATCCTGTTTCTGTGATTTATTTACACCATTTTGTATCTGTCCTATATCTATACTGCCCTGTACCTCACCTGCATCTACCCTGCCCTTTATTTGTGCGGTACCTGTACTGCCCTGTTTCTGTGATTTACTTATACCATTCTGAATCTGTCCTGTATTGACACTGCCCTGTATTTCTGTTGTACCTGCAATGTTCTGTGCTCCTGCTGTATTTTCAGTGTCCTGTAACTATGCTGTCCTTCGCTTTATGATATCTGATACAGGGTGACTATTCAAAAATGGATATATGCCTAATGTCTGTTGAACTTCACTGTTCCTAACATACAGCTAGAAAAAAAAAATCTTGAATTTATTGGTACAATGAATGTTTTTGGGGCTGTCTGGAATACCTTAACGGAAACGCTGTTCCCATTATATTTGAAGTCTTTGATATCATTGAAAAATATATCTCTCAAAAGAAGTAAAGAGGAATCCTGTCTGATTTAATTGGAATCTGCAAGGTCTGTGATGTACGCCAGATTGTTGGCAGGCATTCATGTCTGAGATTGTGAGATTGGTTCCACGCATTCACCTCTCTGAATGGGAATATTCTGAGTGTGGAGTTTATCAAACTCCACATTAGATCACTGTTCAAATGTTGGGGCTGCTTCAAAGATGAGAGGAAGCAGCTTCTAATAAGGTGCATCCTCCATTGACCACATTGAAAACTGAGCTCCCACGCAGGCTTCCTCTGGGCAGCACTCTGGCCCATCTGGTTTCGATCCTACCTGCAAGGAAAGTGAGAGATAAAAATAGACCTTCCCACGACTTGACAGACAACACATAAAATATACCAGGCCAGATCAAAGAGGCTACACAGGGCAGTAGCACAGAAGCAGGCCTTGTCTTAAGTGCTTCCATGTTGCAGTGTTAGTATTTATATCACACTGTCTTTGAACTACAGTGATGTGCTCATACATTTATTGATAGAATTAGGATTTAACGTGCTGTGGAAATCTGTTTCCTTTGAGTTAGCTGAGAGCTGGCACTGAGATGCTATAAACGGGCCCAGCCGGGAAACATCTGATTAATGTATTTTTATAAAAGATTGGGGAGGAACCCTCCTCCATAAATCATTTCTTGCATGTAAATTAAAACCTGCAAGCTTTTTCTTCTTCTCCTATCAGTCTGGACAGTGAACTCCCTCTGAAAATTCAACTCCAAGCCCCACAGTAAAAGTATGTAACTACTGTGATTATGGGACAGCGTGAAGAGTGCCAGCAGTTCTGAATGGCAGCCCATGATCTATTCTATCCCCATCATTGACTAGCCCAATTGTTTTGTGGGTTATCTTGTGGCCTAATTCATAGGGGAGGTTTTCTCTCTACTTATGAGTGACTGAGGTCTGACTGAAGTAGGTTTCTTCAGAACAACTTTCTTTACACCATCTCCGTGATAAGCTGTTAAATACATCCCTATTGTGTGTCGACTATTCCTCTTCTATACAGAGTCTCTCGCTCATGACTGCTGATATCACTGTTGCATCACGATATACATCACTCATCCATAACTATTAGCCCATTACTCTGCATCACCCCCAAGTGTATTGTCAACATTTTAAATAACAATGTTGAACTATTTCTTAAACTACTGATATTCACACTGCCCCCAATCTCCCCCTAAGGTCCAAACTTTGCAGGTGACACCTTTGCAGTGCCTTCACAGCCCTCCCTAACACTGTTTATGACATTGTTGAGTGAGGGTGACAGTCTTGAACTGGTTCGTTGACTGGGTCCTTGTTTTGCAAGGTGATTGATGTAGAATTCAGACCATCATCCCAAAGCATGTGGTCATCAACCACATGTTCTCTTGCCTATAAAAAGCGTAGAGCTTTTCTGTATCTTCTGAATGTGCCAACTGGAGTTTGGACAAGATAGGAATGTGGCTGTTCTGTTTGTTTCAGGACAGTTTCTTCAGATTTTTGATCTCGAATCCAGACTTTGTGACATGGCACTAATGATATTCAATTCTTCACTCTCTGCCTGGAGTTATATCAGTCCTTGCCCGTTCTCCATATTCCTCATTTTTTTAATAACTGTCTGAGGTGACATTGGGTTGTAAGTTCTACTTCAGCAAAGGAATTTGTGTCTTCGGCCATCTGCCCATGAGCAGCTCTGTCAGTGAAAAGCCAGGACCTAAGGATGTCACTCTGTATTTCAGCAAGGGCTAAATTTCAATCGACATTCTTGGTCATGAACGTTTTCATGGTTTGCACTGCAGTTTTGATATCTCCATTCACCTATGGGTGAGGGGATGACTAATAACAGGGGTAATCCGACAGTGTCCTGTGCGTTTCTTGAATTATTCAATCACGAACTGTGGCTTCATTTGAAAAAATAATATTTTGGGTGTGTGCCTGTCAAGATGGATTGAGGGGTCAGTGGGGGCGGGGGGGGGGGGGGGGTGCGGGAGGAGCGAGGGGGCTGGAGGTGGGGGGGATAAGCGGGTAAAGATAGGAAGGTGGGGTGCGGTTGGGTGTTGGTATCAGGGCACGTTGGGGGATTTCTGGTTTCTGTACAGGTTGATGTGTTGGTCTTTTGATATTTTCAGGCATATATGTAAAAAGCCTTGAATAAAATTTTTTTTTTAAAAAGAGTGAGTGTGCAGAATGAGGTTTGCCTGCACAACTAGCTCACTGATGGCACTCTGAGAGAAGGTGGGCAGTCATGGTAAGGGTGAGGGAGGCTTGGGGGATTTTAGGGTCCCGGGATGGAAGCCCTAACTGATTGTTGGTCTCTCTCCTTCTCCAATTTCCTCCAGATACAAAATTATTTGCTGGTGTGGATCCGGTGGAATCTGTCCTCACTGTGCATGTCACAGCTGAGGCGGGCAGACACTGAAGATGGCAGCAAGGTTGTCTCAGGCTGGAAATGGCACTACATATGCGGGGGATGGGGGGTGCGTCGCACACCCTGAAGACTCGGCTGCTTGACAGGCTGAGGAAGGAGCCAGATGGGAGGCCACCAACGTTCCATGGTGTACGGGAGTCTTTGGTCCTCCCATGAGCTGACAGACAGCAGATGCCGCAGAACACGTCTCAACAGAGTGACAGTGCAGCACCTGTGCCATGTTCTCAGGGACACAGCACCCTGTGGAGGAGGAGGACACCTGCTCCCGGTCGCCACGAAGGTCACGGCAGCATTAAACCTTTATGCCACCAGGTCATTCCAGGGCTCTGTGTACAGTCCAGTTAGATCGTTCCATACATGACAAATATAGGACATACGATAAGTAAATAATGTAAATACATAGACATAGATGTCAGGTGAAGCAAACGGACTATAGTGCCACTCAGTAGAGAAGATGCATGGTGAGATCAGTTCAGTCCATAAGAGGGTCATTCAGGTGTCTGGTTACAGCACGGAAGAAGGTTTTTGAACCTGTTAGTGGATATTCTCAGACTTCTGCCTGATGGAAAAAGTTGGAAGACAGAATAACCCACGTGGGAGGGGTCTTTATTATGCAGCCCACTTTCCCAAGGCAGTGGGAGGTGTAGACAGAGCCAATGGATGGGGGATGGGTTTGTGTGATGGACTGGGCTGTGTTCACGACTCTCTGTAGTCTCTTATGGTTTTGGGTTGACCAGTTGCCATACCAGGCTGTGATGCAGCCAGATCGGGGCGGGATTCTCTGATCCTGAGGCTAAAGGGCAGCGCAGGTCTGCGTATACGCAGTGTGGCCGGCGCCAACGCGCGCATGAGCAGTGAGACCGGCGCGACTGCCGTGCATGCGCGGTGGCTCCCTTCTCCGCGCCGACCCCGACGCAACATGGCGTAGGGCTACAGGGGCCGG
The DNA here is from genome assembly GCF_047496885.1 of Scyliorhinus torazame. NCBI lineage: Eukaryota > Metazoa > Chordata > Chondrichthyes > Carcharhiniformes > Scyliorhinidae > Scyliorhinus > Scyliorhinus torazame. Next base: position 52,061,415 of record NC_092727.1, read on the forward strand.
CATGGAACAAAAGAGGCCTCCAGCCCGAGAGGCCGGCCCGCCAATCGGTAGACCCCGATCGCGGGGCAGGCCACAGCGGACGGCCTCCTCAACAGGCTGCCCCCGGATCCATTCACGCCAAGGTCCCGCCGGGTAAGACCAGGTGTGAATGGCGCCGGTGGGACTCGTTTTTTTTTGTAAAGCCACTCGGCCCATCCCGGGCCGAGAATTGCCGGGGGGGGGGGGGGGGGGGGGGGGTGCCCGTAGAGCGGCCCCCGACCGGCGCCGCGCTGACCGCACCGGCGCCAATGGCGTTGATTCTCCACTCTCCGGAGGATTGGCGGACTGGCATCGGGGAGGCATCACGCGATTTGTGCCTGGGCCGGAGAATCCCGCCCAGGATCTTTCAGTAGTGCATCTGTAAAAATTGTTCAGAGTCAATGTGGACATGCCGAATTTCCTTAGTTTCCTGAGATGCTGTTGTGCTTTCTTGGTCATATCGTTGATGTGGGTGTACCAGGACAGATCTTTGGTGATGTGCACACCTCGGAATTTGAAGTTGTTAACTGTTAACCATCTCCACCTCGGCACCATTGATGGAGACAGGGGTGTGTCCGACACTTCATTTCCTGAAATCACTGACCAGCCCCTTATTTTTGCTGTCATTGTGGAGAGATTGTTGCCGTTTTTCCATGCCACTGGATTCGCCATTTCCCTCCTGGATTCTGACTCATCGTTGGTTGAGATCCGACACACTACATTATGACATCAACGAACATGTAGATGGAATTGGAGCCAGCTTTTGCTACACAGTCGTGTGTGTATTGGGAGTATAGTAGTGAGCTAAGTAGTAGCCTTGCGGGGGCCCCAGTGCTGATACTATCGTGGAAAAGGTGTTGTTGTTTAGCCTTATTGATTGTGGTCTATGGGTCCAGAAGTCAAAGATCCAGCTGCAGAGGGAGGATCCAAGTCCGAGGTTTTGGAGTTTGGATATGAGCTTGGCTAAGATTATGGTGTTGAAAGCGGAGCTGTAGTCAATAAATCCGAGTCTGGTGTTGGAGTCCTTGTTGTCGAGATACTCCAGGGATGAGTGTAGAGCCAGGGAGATGGCGTCTGCTGTGGACCGGTTGTGGCGGTATGCGAATTGCAGTGGATCAAGGGATTCTGGGAGTATAAAGTTGGTGTATCTCATGATCAACCTCTCGAAGCACTTTATAATGTTCGATTAAAAGGTCACCAGACAGTAGTCGTTGAGACACGTTGCCTGGTTCTTCTTTGGCATCGGTATGAATAAATATAAAAATAAATAAAATAAATAATCTTTTATCGTTACATTAACACTGCAATGAGGTTACTGTGAAAAGCCCCTCGTCGCCACATTCCGGCACCTGTTCAGGTACACAGAGGGAGAATTCAGAATTCTCAGCTGGTACGGGAATTGAACATGCGCTTCTGGCCTTGTTCTGCATCACAAACCAGCTGTCTAGCCCACTGCGCTAAATTAACCCCTCTCTGTATGATGAACAAAGAACAAAGAACAAAGAACAAAGAAAAGTACAGCACAGGAACAGGCCCTTCGGCCCTCCAAGCCCGTGCCGACTATGCTGCCCGACTAAACTACAATCTTCTACACTTCCTGGGTCCATATCCCTCTATTCCCATCCCATTCATGTATTTGTCAAAATGCCCCTTAAATGTCACTATCGTCCCTGCTTCCACCACCTCCTCCGTAGCGAGTTCCAGGCACCCACTACCCTCTGTGTAAAAAACTTGCCTCATACATCTACTCTAAACCTTGCCCCTCGCACCTTAAACCTATGCCCCCTAGCAATTGACCCTTCTACCCTGGGGAAAAGCCTCTGACTATCCATTCTGTCTATGCCCCTCATAATTTTGTAGACCTCTATCAGGTCGCCCCTCAACCTCTGTCGTTCCAGTGAGAACAAACAGAGTTTATTTAACCGCTCCTCAGAGATAATGCTCTCCATACCAGGCACCATCCTGGTAAATCTCTTCTGCACCCTCTCTCAGGACTCCACATCCTTCCGGTAGTGTGGCGACCAGAATTGAACACTATACTCCAAGTGTGGCCCAACTAAGGTTCTATACAGCTGCAACATGACTTACCAATTCTTATACTCAATGCCCCGGCCAATGAAGGCAAGCATGCCGTATGCCTTCTTGACTACCTTCTCCACCTGTGTTGCCCCTTTCAGTGACCGGTGGACCTGTGCACCTAGATTTCTCTGACTTTTAATACCCTTGAGGGTTCTACCATTCACTGCATATTCCCGACCTGCATTAGACCTTCCAAAATGCATTACTTCACATTTGTCCGGATTAAACTCCATCTGCCATCTCTCCATCCAAGTCTCCAAACAATCTAAACCCTGCTGCATCCTCTGACAGTCCTCATTGCTATCCGCAATTCCACCAACCTTTGTGTCATCTGCAAACTTACTAATCAGACCAGTTACATTTTCCTCCAAATCATTTATATATACTACCAACAGCAAAGGTCCCAGCACTGATCCCTGCAGAACACCACGAGTCACAGCCCTCCAATTAGAAAAGCATCCTTCCATTGCTACTCTCTGCCTTCTATGACCTAGCCAGTTCTGTGTCCACCTTGTCAGCTCACCCCTGATCCCGTGTGACTTCACCTTTTGTACTAGTCTACCATGAGGGACCTTGTCAAAGGCCTTACTGAAGTCCATATAAACAACATCCACTGCCCTACCTGCATCAATCATCTTTGTGACCTCCTCGAAAAACTCTTGAGACAGGACCTCCCCTTCACAAAACCATGCTGCCTCTCACTAATATGTCCATTTGCTTCCAAATGGGAATAGATCCTGTCTCGAAGAATTCTCTCCAGTAATTTCCCTACCACTGAAGTAAGGCCCACCGGCCTGTAGTTCCCTGGATTATCCTTCTTAACCAGAGGAACAACATTGGCTGTTCTCCAGTCCTCCGGGACATCACCTGAAGACAGTGAGGATCCAAAGATTTCTGTTAAGGCCTCAGCAATTTCCTCTCCAGCCTCCTTCAGTATTCTGGGTTAGATCCCATCAGGCCCTGGGGACTTATCTACCTTAATATTTTTCAAGACGCCCAGCACCTCGTCTTTTTGGATCTCAATGTGACCCAGGCTATCTACACACCCTTCTCCAGACTCAACATCTACCAATTCCTTCTCTTTGGTGAATACTGATGCAAAGTATTCATTTAGTACCTCGCCCATTTCCTCTGGCTCTACACATAGATTCCCTTGCCTATCCTTCAGTGGGCCAATCCTTTCCCTGGCCTTCCCTCGTGCTTTTTATGTACGTGTAAAAAGCCTTGGGATTTTCCTTAACCCTTTTTGCCAATGACTTTTCGTAACCCCTTCTAGCCCTCCTGACTCCTTGCTTAAGTTCCTTCCTACTTTCCTTATATTCCATACAGGCTTTGTCTGTTCCCAGCCTTTTAGCCCTAACAAATGCCTCCTTTTTCTTTTTGACGAGGCCTACAATATCTCTCATTATCCAAGGTTCCCAAAAATTGCCGTATTTATCCTTTTTCCTCACAGGAACATGCCGGTCCTGAATTCCTTTCACCTGACACCTGAAAGCCTCCCACATGTCAGATGTTGATTTGCCCTCAAACATCCACCCCCAATCTAGATTCTTCAGTTCCGCCTAATATTGTTATAATTAGCCTTCCCCCAATTTAGCACATTCACCCTAGGACCACTCTTAACCTTGTCCACCAGCACTTTAAAACTTACTGAGTTGTGGTCACTGTTCCCGAAATGCTCCCCTACTGAAACTTCTACCACCTGGCCGGGCTCATTCCCCAATACCAAGTCCAGTACAGCCCCTTCCCTAGTTGGACTGTCTACATATTGTTTTAAGAAGCCCTCCTGGATGCTCCTTACAAACTCTGCCCCGTCCAAGCCCCTGACACGAAGTGAGTCCCAGTCGATATTGGGGAAGTTGAAGTCTCCCATCACCACAACCCTGTTGTTTTTACTCTTTTCCAAAATCTGTCTACCTATCTGCTCCTCTATCTCCCACTGGCTGTTGGGAGGCCTGTAGTACACCCCCAACATTGTGACTTCACCATTCTTATTCCTGATCTCTACCCATATAGCCTCACTGCCCTCTGAAGTGTCCTCCCGTAGTACAGCTGTGATGTTCTCCCTAACCAGTAGCGCAACTCCGCCACCCCTTTTACACCCCCCCTATCCCGCCTGAAACATCTAAATACTGGAATGTTTAGCTGCCACTCCTGCCTTTCCCTCAACCAGGTCTTTGTAATGGCAACAACATCATAGTTCCAAGCACTAATCCAAGCTTTAAGTTCATCTGCCTTACCCGTAATACTTCTTGCATTAAAACATATGCACTTCAGGCCACCAGACCCGCTGTGTTCAGCAACATCACCCTGTCTGCTCTGCCTCAGAGCCATACTGTCCCTATTCCCTAGTTCTCCCTCAATGCTCTCACCTGCTGACCTATTGCTCCCGTGCCCATCCCCCTGCCATACTAGTTTAAACCCTCCCGTGTGACCCTAGCAAACTTCGCGGCCAGGATATTCATGCCTCTCCAGTTTAAATGCAACTCGTCCTTCTTATATCGATCACATTTATATAACTGCTATCTATGACGCTTTCTGCCACCTGCATGCTCCTAAGTGCATCCAACTGCTGCTCCAACCGAACCATGCGGTCTGTGAGGAGCTCCAGTTGGGTGCACTTTCTGCAGATGAAGCCATCCGAGATGCTGGAAGCCTCCCGGACCTGCCACAACTCACAGTCAGAGCACTGCACCCCTCTAACTGACATTGGGTCAATTAATTAGTAAATTGAAGTTAAAAGTTTTTTAAAAAGTTACTGTTAACTATATGTTTCCCAGCACTAGATTTTTACTATAAATGTGAAAGCTAAATACAGTACTCTCCGATCTCTGGCTTAGATACCCCTCTAAATTATAATTAAGTAATTATGTTTAATTAGTTTACCAATGCTTAATTTTTTTAATTTAGTGCAGATTCCCAACCAGCCAATCAGGTCACAGCTTTTCTGCAATGTCATTTGAGTTCCCCCCCCCCCCCCCCCCCCCCCACACACACACAATTTGAAAAGGTAATAAAAGTAAAGATGAGAAAAATCACTTACTTACCTTCTGAGGGTCTCAGATGCTCTCAGGTTCTGTCCCTTTCCTGGTTACCTCACTGCACCAAATTACCAAGTTTCACATTTCAAGTTTCAAATGGTATGATGGCAGTCTTCTTGAAGCAGGTGGAAACATGTGAGGGGGAGGGGTGGAAGCACGGGTGGTTGGGAGAATGGGGAGCAGGGCAACAGGGGGTGGGGGGTTCAGGCAAGCCTGCTGTGAAGATTAACGTGACAGAGGCTTCACATGTATGAGGTGTGACATTTTTTAATAGTGATCATTTTACTGTGACAGATTTCCATTCCCCATAGCTGCACATAATGATCTCACCAGTGCCCACTCAATGCTCCTCACTCTTCTTGATCTTTCGTGGTCCAGTGCTAGGTCTAGTGTGTCCCCAGGATGCACATCAGAGGTGAAGGCAGCCTGTTGCTTTCAGTGCCCTCTGTCCTTTGATGCCCTTGGCGGACATACTTCGGAGTACTTGGAGCCAGCGGGCCCTGGCCAATTCAGCAGTGTCATTGGTGCCACTGTGGCATCCTGTTCCGCCTGCTGCCCTTGAGATGTGCCAGTGTCAAGAGTGGAGGTTTCAGAAGAACTGGAGACCGCCTTAGACTCCTTCTTGGCAGGCCACGGGATGTGCTCCACTGCTTCCTCCTCCCTGGGGGTGTCCATAGAGCCTTGGGTTACTGCATGGGAAGGAGGGGCAGCTGGAGTGAGCTCCAGAAACCTGGGTCATGTGGTTCTGCCGGTTCTGGAGGCTCCCCATTGTCTGCACCATGGTGTTGATACCCTCAGTAATGCTCCTCAGTGAATGGGACATGCTCTGGAGTGTCTCAGCACTGTCCACCTGTGCCTAGGACATGTCCCTCAGCAATTGGGACATGATGTCGAGGCCTTCAGCTGTGGTCATCACAGACTGAGCAATGCCTTGGACACCACCACACAAGGCGTAGGCATTCTGCTCCAGGTTTTCCACTGTGACCGCCACCCTGGCAGTGTTGGCCTGGGTGCCACGCATTATCGGCACCATCTCCAGTGCCTGAAGGCTTTGGGACTCCTCCAATTAGCCTTGCAGTCACTGGAATGTCGCTGACACCCCCTCCCGAATGTCACGGCTGTATCTTGTCATTTGCATCAGCTGTGGGAGAACCTTGTCAGAGGTTCGGCTTCTGGCTGGGACCCAGCTGAGTCCTGTGATCCAGCAGACCTGCGATTGCTGTCTCCCTTGGATGTTCCTGCCTCCACCTGATGGGCATCAACAACTGTGTGGTGCTCACCAGATTGAGCTCCTGAAGCCTATCCACGAATGTCACCCACCGATGTGTGTGACGCCTCGATGGTGGTCTCCTTGGAGTTCTCCTCTGAGGTGTTCTCTTGGGTGATGGAGGTGCAGGGACTCCAGATGGTGCGGCCTCATCAAATGGACATGTGGTCAGTGAACGGAAAGGATAATTTTGTGGAACATCAACAACTCACTTGTGAGAGGTCGGCTGGATGAAGGGACAGTGGATCCTCAATTCTCTGGGGTAGGCCGACCTCGCTGTTGGTCACTGCTCTTTCCTTGAGCAACCCTGCGATCTCCAGGACTCGTTCCTCATAAGAAGTGGGGACTCGGATCTTCGGGATTCTGCGTCCCGTCTTTGCCCTTTCCCACTTATTATGGTCTATCTTCTCCTGCGGGGATAAAGGGAGGGCATAATGAACTGAACGTTTGATGAGACTAAGGGGCCTATAGCAGGTGGCATGTGTGGGCACTGCGCCTAGACATTAAGCTTTGTGCCAGTGTTTCTGAGGAACACGCATGAAGGTCGGGGACTGGATTCTCCGCTGTCGGGTTGCTCCATTTTGCCAGCAGCCCGGGGGTTTCCCGACGGTGTGGGGCTGCCCCACAATGGGAAACCCCATTGACCAGCCAGCAAAATGGAGTATCCCGCCGACGTACTGAACCAGAAATCTAGCGCCGGGGGGGGGGGGGGGGGGGGGAGGAGGGGCGGAGAAACCAGCCCCGAATTTGGGAGGGTTCGAAATATCAGCCAGTGGACTGGGAGAGGGGGGAGGGGTGGGGGAGGAGGAGGGGTTGGCAATTTGGAGGGTGCCAGGTAGATGAGAGGTACTAACTTGCCCATGCAGCTCGTTGGATGTTGTTCGTCTTCTTCCTACATTGGACGGTGATCCACCTGGTCATGCTGCCCGCACTCACTGCAGCTGCCACTGCCTCCCAGGTGGCATTGCTGACCCTGCTGATTCTCCAACCACCTCGGGGAACAGGGTGCCCCGTCTCTCATCAACGGCGTCAAGAAGCCTGGTCAGGTCGGCATCGCCAAAGCGAGGAGTAGGTCGGAGCACTGCCATGCTTGTGTGTTGAATGGCAGAGTTTTTAATAGCAGCTCTCCGTGTTACCAGCGAGCAGCTGAGGCAGGGGTTAGGCAAATCAGATGGCGAGGGAGCCAGGAATGTCGAGCTCATCGTGGGAATTCATTTTCTGCACTAAGTGCAGGTGAATACAGGTCGCAATCTCGCCATTATAGCTGACGCAAAAAACCCTGCCAAACACACCCAAAGTCACATTCGGCGCGATTCAGCAGACATGAGTTAAAATTAAAGCTGGCAGTGCCAAAGTGCCCGGGTGCAAGCTGGAGAGCCAGGGTGCCATGCTGCCCTGACCCCAACCACCCGGGAGGTCTCCAGTGGCCTTGGAGATGCCCCCAGGTGCCATTACGCCTGGTCCTCATTTGTATAGAGCAGTGCTAAACTGGTCCCTAGCAAGGACTCCCAGGTGCAATATTGGGGCTGGTTTAGCACAGTGGGTTAAACAGCTGGCTTGTAATGCAGAACAATGCCAGCAGCCCGGGTTCAATTCCCGTACCGGCCTCCCTGAACAGGTGCCAGAATGTGGCGACTAGGGGCTTTTCACAGTAACTTCATTGAAGCCAATTTGTGACAACAAGCAATTATTATTGATACCCAGGTAGCGGGTGAATCCGGTGAATGTATACTTAAATGAGCTGTACGAGACTTTTCGATCTTCGAGAATCACACAAGAGGCCTCTCGCGAAATTCAACAGCCGCGTCCTGACACCAAGTCGAGTGTGGCGCGGCCACTGATTCATGCCCTTAATCATTTTTTGGGTCAATCGCATCCAGGGTGTCTGAAGAGGGACATTGTAATTCTGAGGAACCCTTGTCTGGGTTGGGGGGACACCCTCCAGAGGAGTGGGCCAACATCAGAAGTGGGGGAGAGGGGAGGCGCTGGGGGTTCAGCCACGCGGTGCACCAGCATGCCAAACCCTGGATTGTGTGTACCCATTCCGGGGGCAAACCTAGCCCCTGCCTGTCTTCCCCATCGACCATCCATAACCCCCATCGACCACTGAGGCCTCTAGCCATGCAGCTGAAGGCTATTGCTAACAGGCAATTGGCAATCATGTTTAACTGACCACTTCACAGAATCCAAGTGGATTTCCGTGGTGGTCAGGCCATATAGTATGTGAGAGTCATAGAGTCATAGAGGTTTGCATCATGAAAACAGGCCCTTCGGCCGAACTTGCCCATGCTGCCCAGTTCCTACCACTAAGTTAGTCCCAATAGCCCGCATTTGGCCCATATCCCTCTATACCCATCTTTCCCATATAACTGTCTAAATGCTTTTTAAAAGACAAAATTGTACCCGCCTCTACTATTGCCTCTGGCACCACCACCTGGGTGAAACAAATTGCCCCTCTGGACCCATTTGTATCTCTCCCCCCTCACCTTAAACCTATGCCCTCCAATTTTAGACTTCCCAACCTTTGGGAAAAGATGTTGACTATTGCCTAGCATCCCAATCAGAACTTGATGCATGGATCCAGGGCCGGAGGGTGGGTGAGTGCGTCGGGTTGCGGGGGGGTGGGGGGATGTCTGGGGAGATGGGCCAAGGGTTCGTAGGTCGGGCTGCATTGTCGAAGAAAGTGACAGAGACGTCATATTGGTTGTGATCAGGTTGTTTATTGTATTTTACAATTCCTCACTCTTCCGATGGTGCCACCCCCTCCCCCACCCCCTCACCCCCTACCTAACTCCCCCTTTCTCAGTGCCCTCAGTGATCCTCGATATGTTTTGCCTTCCTAGTTCCACCGCTACATTGAGGTGTGTCCCCAGGATGCACAACAGAGGTCGAGGCAACCGCTTATCCCATTCTGTGGCCTTCGATGCTTGCTGTACCTGCATGGTTAACCTGACTGGTGTACGAGGACTCCCAGGCCGCATTGCACATTCTTCTGATCTAATTTAGGCCTATTCAGATACGTCTGCCTTCTTGTTTTTTGCTATCACAGTGGATAACCTCACATTTCTCCAAATTATGCTGCTTCTGCCATTCATTCGCCCACTCACTCAACTTGTCCAAATCACACTGAAGGATTTCTGCATCCTGCTCACAGCTCACCCTCCCATCCAACATGGCTTCCTCTGCAAATTTGGAGATATTACATTTTGTTCACTCATCTAAATCATTAATATACATTGTGAATAGCTGGGATCCTAGCACAGATCCTTGTGGTACCCCACTAGTCACTGCCTGCCAATTTGAAAAAGACCTGTTGATTCCTACTCAAACAAGATCGGATGCCAATTTTGATGTTTCAGAACTAAGCTCCAAAATGAACGATCCCAACGTTGAAGAAATTGTTCGAGCAAATAAAACAATAGCAAAATTAAAATTCGAGCTGTGTTTTGAAATTCCCATCTTCAGATGATATAACACAGCAAAAACTGATTGTTTATAGTGATGCACTTTATTCTAATCTCGGTGATGGCTTTTCGAGTGCAGGAGGTTTAGTAATTTTATGTGGGAGAGAAAGGAAATGTTGCCCTTTGGCATGGGAAACTAAAAAGAAAAGAAGAGAGATTGAAAGTACATTATCAGCAGAGACACTTGCCCTAGTAGAGGCAGTAGATGTGGCATTTTCTATATCCAAGATATTGACTGAAATTTTTAATGGAACAGGGCAATCGGGAACAGTACCTATGGAGTGTCACATAGACAATGGGCGCAATCTTCCAGTCACGCTGCACTGGAAAAGCAGCTCGCTGCGGTGCAGCATGGCTGGTGAAAACCTCACTCCCAGGATCTACCCTGCTCGCAACGCCTCGCGACATTCAACACAATCTCGTGAGACGTTGCAAGGGAAATCCCGCCCTCAATGGCTGGGATCAGTTTTTGGCAGATCTGTATATTAGAGCAAGGCAGTAAGTCCTGCGAGTTCCAGCTGCATTGCCTCCCACAAATGATACATGTAAAACCAAAATGAGATGAAAATCAATGATTGATTTAAAAATAAGTTGCCTCAAGAAATATTCATTCACAAGATTTGGCGTCGTTGGCTGGGCCTGTATTGATTGCCCACCTCTAATTGCAATTGAAGTAGGCCATTTCAGAGGGCAGTTAAGAGTCAGCTATATTGCTGTGGGCCTGGAGTCACATGTAGGCCAGACCAGGTAAGGTCAGCAGACTCTGATTTTGAACATCCCTGGGCCTCCTGTAGGGTTATAACATCAAGACAGCAGGAAGCCGACACAACTGAAGCCAGCTGCCCCACAGACATTGCATGCTGGGCGTGGGCTAACTTGGTTGGGATTTGGTCATCCGCCCCACAGTGGGCAGAGGTCCCACCCTTGGGAGCTTCCGGCTAATCTTATTGTCTAATGGCACCAGCAGTCCTGGCAGCGCCAGAGCTCAGTAGTGGGCACGGCTGGAGCTGCAGGAAGGAGGGTGAAGCAGACCATGTCTGCCCCAGAAATTTAATAATAATAATCACTTATTGTCACACGTAGGCTTCAAAAGTTACTGTGGAAAGCCCCTAGTCGCCACATTCCGGCATCTGTTCAGGGAGGCGGATACAGGGATTGAACCCGCGCTGCTGCCGTGTTCTGCATTACAAGCCAGCTATTCAGCCCAGTGTGCTAAACCAGCCCCTGTAAGTCCAAAGGTTTTCGGGTGGTGAAGGATCAAGAGTCCAGGGATTGGGCAGAGGGGAGTGGGCAGCTGAGATTTGGAGAGCATGTGGCGCAGAAGGAAGGATGTTGACATCTTGAGGGAGGGGGTTCCCTCTGATGCGTCACGGTACGAATGAGATGATCACCTTATTTCACCCCCTTTTTCATGCCCATTATACAAGGCTTTCCCACACCAGCCATATTATCATATGGGCACATAATATCCAGGTTAATAAATTTGCTAACAAACCTAATTGACTTTAAATTATTTATTTACTTATGGCGGGTGAGCTGCCGATTTCGGTGCCCGCCCACTTAATGTATTATGGGGCCAGTTTGGGGTGGGTAGAAAGTTAGTTGGCTAGCCACCTGACCTATTTTATGTGACCTTCCGCCCCATCTCAGTCCACTGAAAAAGCACCCAACAATAGCAGGAAAATCTAGTCCAATGGTGCAACATAGTAAAATTCTCATCATGCTGTGATCTGATCCCCAACTTTCGGAGATGGATTAGTCTAATTTTGTGACTGTGACAAAGGTAATCTATTTCTCCTTTTCTTCTTTCACCTATCCGCAGCCTATGACGTGTTTTTAAAAAATATATATTCTTTATTAACATTGGCCCGCATGTTAACATAAACAAATGACAAAGGAGTCAAGAATCACCCATAATCACCATTAACACATATCGCCCCTCTCCCCCCCACCCTCCCAGCCCTCCCCCTAATGTTCGATGTGATCCAATTCTCGAAAGTGCATAATGAATAACGCACATGAATTGTAGAACCCCTCCATCCTTTCCCTCAGTTCAAATTTGACCTTTTCAAGCGGGAATTCCAGCAGACCCGCCAGCCACACCAGGACACAGCGTGGAGAGGTTGATCTCAACCCTAACAGGATCTGACTTCGGGCGATTAACTTGCCGAAGGCTACAACATCTGCCTCCATGCCCGTTTCCAATCCCGGTTGGTCCGACACCCCGAATATGGCCTCCCGAGGGCCCGTGTCCAGTTTCACGTGCATCACTTTAGAGATTACCCTAAACACCTCCTTCCAGTAATCCTCCAGCTTTGGACAGGACCAAAACATGTGAACATGGTTTGCGGGGTCCCCCCAGCAATGTTCACACACATCTTCTACCCCCTCAAAGAGCCGGCTCATCCTTGCCTTTGTAAGGTGCGCTCTGTACACCACCTTCAGCTGTATCAGCCCCAACCTCGCACACGAGGTGGAGTCGTTCACCCTCTGGAGCATCTCACACTAGAACCCTTCTTCCATATCCTCTCCCAACTCTTCCTCCCACTTTGCCTTGATCCACTCTAGCGGTGCCTTCGCCTCCTCCAAAATAGCCCCGTAAACCACCGATACTACCCCCTTCTCCAGTCCCCCTGTCGTCAGCACCTCCTCCAGCAATGTGGAAGCCGGCTGTACTGGGAAGCTCTGTATCTCCTTTCTGGCAAAATCTCGAACATGCATGCATCTAAATATTTCCCCCTGCTCCAGCCCATACTTCGCTCCCAGCTCCTTCAATCCCGCAAAATGACCCCAAGAAATAAATCTTTTAGTGTCGTAATTCCTTTCTCCTCCCATCTCTGAACATTTCCATCCCACGTCCCTGGCTCAATTCTATGGTTTCCCCGAATCGGCATTTCCCTTGACCCTGCCCCCAACCCGAAGTGCTGTCGAAACTGCCTCCAAATTCTCAACAAAGCTATTACTACCGGACTCCCTGAGTATCTCCCCGGGGCCGTCGGGAGTGGCGCTGTCGCTCGCGCTTCAATCCCGACCCCCTACCCAAACTCTCCTCCATTCTGACCAGCCTATGACATGGTTGGCCGCGCCAGTTCCCTCGAACATCTCTCGACCGTGATCCAACTTGGCGGATGAGAATTTGCCTGGTTTCACCTTTAACTGGCTAATGACTGTCTGAGAATCATCTGTGATAGCTTCTCAAAATACTCCTCAAAAGGCAGAACATTTTGAAGACAGAGCTAAATAGATTCTTGATAAGCAAAGCTGTGAGTTGGCGGGAATGTGGAGTTGAACTTACAATCAGATCAGCCATGATCTTATTGAATGGTGGAGCAGGCTCAAGGAGCCGAGTGATTTATGCCCGCTCCTAATTCATATGTTCGGATGTCTTCAGTCATTGTCTTCAGTCTCCAATTTCTAGCAACCAAATCCATCTCTCGCCCTGGCAGTGTGAGGGTGAATCAGCCTGTTATTTTATCACTGGTCCCAGGATAAACTTCAGTCCACATATCTCAATCTTCTCTTCAAGTCCCTCCATGGCCTCACCTCTCCCTATCTCTGTATTCTCCACCTGCCCCACAAACCCCTGGGATATCTGTGCTTTTCAAATTCTGGCTTCTTTTACTTCCTCGATTTTAATTGCTCCACCAGCCTGGCCCCAAACTCTGGAACTCACTCCTTCTGCACCTCTTCACCCCTCCGCCTCACTATCCTTCCTTAAAACATTCGATAAAACCTAAAACTCGTTGACAAATCTTTTGATCATCAGCTCTCTTGTCACCTTTTGTAGCTTAGTTTGAGTATCCTGTGAAATGTTTTGGGATGTTTTATTACATTAAAAGTGCTATATAAATACAAATTATTGTTCTTCCTTTCAGAACTAATTCTAAAATAGAACCATTGACTCCCTACAGTGCAGAAGGAGACCATTCAGCCCATCGAGGCTGCACTGACCCTTCAAAAGAGCACTCTACCCAGGTCCATTTTCTGCCCAACCCCGTAACCCACGCATTGACCATGACACTAAGGGTCAATTTGGCATGGCCAATCCACCTAACCTGCAAATCTTTGGACTGTGGAAGGAAACCGGAGCATCCGGAGGAAACCCACGCAGACACGGGGAGAACGTGCAAGCTCCACACCGACAGTCACCTTAGGCCGGAATCGAACCCGGGTCCCTGGCACTGTGAGGCAGTATTGCTAACCACTGTGCCAACCGTGCCACCCCAATGCAGCAGTGCATTGTTAATACAATTTAGCTCATATAATTTAAATCAATTCACTTAAATTCCTCTCCTGCACAAAACCCAGGTGATCTTTTCAACTTCATCAAGCACGATCATAAATTTTGAACTGTTGAGCTTTTTGAAAAATATCCCCTGTCATGCTGGTAATAATTTTTTTCTTCATTTTTTAATAAATTGAGAGTGTCCAATTCATGTTTTCCAATTAAGGGGCAATTTAGCGTGGCCAATCCACCTACCCTGCACATCTTTGGGTTGTGGGGGCAAAACCCACGCAAATACGGGGAGAATGTGCAAACTCCACACGGACAGTGTCCCAGAGCCGGGATCAAACCTGGGACCTCGGCACCGTGAGGCAGCAGTGCTATCCATGGGCCACCGTGCTGCCCTGTCATGCTGGTAATAATAATAATCTTTATTACTGTCACAAGTAGGCTTACATTAACACTGCAATGAAGTTACTCTGAAAATCCCCTAGTCACCACACTCCGGCACCTGTTCGGGTACACAGAGGGAGAATTCAGAATGCCCAATTCACCGAACAGTACGTCTTTCGGGACTTATGGGAGGAAACCGGATCACCCAGAGGAAACCCACGTGGACATGGGGAGAACGTGCAGACTCCGCACAGACAGTGACCCAAAAGCCGGGAATCGAATCTGGGACCCTGGCACTACGAAGCAACAGTTAGTCTGGCCAGTGGAAGTGCAGTTTACACTCCGCGGAGACCTGACAGTCTCTGGTGATAGCCCTGACTTCCTCGATGGAGTAGGGCAGATTGCGGGCCTTAATGAAGTGGTAAAAGCGGGTGACTCCCGGGTGACGGAGATCATCGTGCAGGGTCCGGAGTCGGTCCACTTCTGCGCTGGCACATGTACCTCGGGACAGGGCATCGGGTGGCTCGTTGAGCTTACCAAGGCAATACAAAATCTCGTAATTGTAGATGGAGAGCTCGATCCTCCACCTCAAGATTTTATCATTTTTGATCTTAACCCGCTGTGTGTTGTTAAACATGAAGGCGACCGACCGTTGGTCATTGAGGTGAGTGAATCTCCTGCCGGCCAGGTAATGCCTCCAATGTCGCACAGCTTCAATGATCGCTTGGGCCTCCTTTTCGATGGAGGAGTGCCGAATTTCAGAGGCATGGAGGGTGAGGGAAAAGAATGCCGTTCTGAACCACATAGCCGAGGATGGCTAATTGGTTTGTGCTGAACACACACAACCTTGTGTAAGTTAGGCTGAGGAGCGTGGCGGTGTGGAAAAATTTGGAAAGGTTCGCGTCATGGTCCTACTGGTCATGGCCGCAGATGGTGACCATGCCCAGATACGGGAAAGTGGCCCGCAGCCCGTAGCAGTCAACCATTCAGTCCATCTCCCGTTGGAAGACCGAGATCCTGTTGGTGATGCCGAAGGGAACCCTAAGGAAATGTTAAAGGCGGCCGTCTGCTTCAAACGCAGTGTCTGGGCGGTCTGCCTTCTGGATGGGGAGCTGGTGGTAGGCAGATTTCAGGTCCACTGTTGAGAAGACCCGGTACTGTGCAATCTGATTGACCATATCAGTTATGCGTGGGAGGGGGTACGCGTCGAGCTGCTTATACCGATTGATGGTCTGACTGTAGTCAATGACCATTCTGTTTTTCTCCTCGGTTTTCACCACTACCACTTGGTCTCTCCAGGGGCTGTTGTTGGCCTCGATGATACCTTCCCGCATCAGCCGTTGGACCTCAGACCTGATGAAGGCCCTGTCCTGGGCGCTGTACCGTCTGCTCCTGGTGGCGACGGGTTTGCAATCCGGGGTGAGGGAAGGCGGGTCGACCTTAAGGGTCGCGAGGCCGCTAACAGTAAGGGGTGGTAGAGGCCCGCCACATTTCAGGGTTAGGCTCTGGAGGTTGCACTGGAAGTCCAGGCCGAGTAGCAAGGCAGCGCAGAGGTTGGGCAGGACATAGAGCCGGAAGCCTCTGAACTCTATGCCCTTGACAGTGAGGGTGGCGATGCAGTACCCCCGGATCGCCACGGAGTGGGATCCGGAGGCCAGAGAGATTCTTTGGTTTGCGGGGTGTACCGCGAGGGAGCTGCACCTTACTGTATCGGGGTGGATGAAGCTCTCAGTGCTTCCGGAGTCCAGAAGGCAGGATATCTCGTGCCCGTCGACCTTCACCATTGTTGAAGCGGTCGTGAGGTTGTGTGGTCGAGACTGGTCGATTGTGACCGAGGCGAGACGCGGCTGGTCGTCGGCGGTTGCAGGCGTTGAGCAGCCCGATGAGGATCCTGATGGGCAGGGGTCCTGAGGCGGGTAAGATGGCAGCGCCCACGGGCCGTTCGTGTCCTGGGGCAGGCAAGATGGCGGCGCTCTCGGGCCGCACGTGTCCTGGGGCAGGCAAGATGGCGGTGCCCATTGGTTCTGAGGCAAGCAAGATGACGGCGCCCACGGGCCGCATGTGGTTCGAGGAGAGGAAGATGGCGGCACCCACTGGCCGCACGTGGGGAGTGGCGAGACAATAGCAGCGATTGAGCGGGCCTAGCACACTGCAGCAAAATGTCCCTTCTTGCCACAGGCCTTTCAGAGCGCGCTCCGCGCCGGGAAGCGCTGCTGGGGGTGTTTTCTCTGTCCGCAGAAGTAACATTTGGGTCTCCCAGGGTTGGTTGGCTGCCGCGTGGCGCAGGCGTGGGATTGGCTGAGGGCGGTCGCTGATGGGGTCCACGATGGGGTGGCCGCTGGCGGGGTCCACGATGCATAGGGGGGGTGGGCCGTGCTGTCGGGGGCATAAGCCTGTACGTTGCATGAGGCAACCGTGAACAATAGCGCTAGTTTCCTGGTCGCCGCGAGGTCAAGCATGGCCCCTTCTAAGAGGCGTTGGTGGATGTAGTCAGACCCTATGCCCATAACGACCGCGTCTCTCAGTAGCAGGTTCGAATGTTCAGTGGCCAAAACGGCCTGGCAGTCACAGTCTCTCACCAGGGCAAGCAGGGCACGCCAGAAATCTTCCACAGACTCACCGGGAAGTTAGTGCCGCGTGGATAGGAGGTGTCTGGCGCAGATCTTGTTGGTCTGCTGAGCGTAATTCTCCTTCAGTAGCGCCATGGCCTCTGCGTAGGTAGGCGCCTCCTGGACGAGGGGAAAAACGTTGGAGCTCAGCTGCGTGTACAGAATCTGGAGCTTCTGTGCTTCTGATATTGGGTCTGGAGCAGACCTGATGTATGCTTCAAAGCAAGCTATCCAATGTTGGAAGTCCTTTTTGACATTGTCTGCTTGAGGATGCAGCTGCAGGTGAGCCGGCTTGATGCGGAGATCCATCTCTGAAAAATCCCTGTGTAATAAATTGATGCACTATCAATTACGACGAGCCGAGAGTAGAATGTAATTGAGGCTTTATTACACAGAGATGTGTGGCCTCCTACAGCAGCTTCCGAAATGGTTGCTGTTCGGAGAGCACACACATTTATACTCCGCCTCCTGGGCGGAGCCAGCAGTCAGGGATCTACCCCCGTACCTGTAGTACAGGGGCCTTACCATAATACCCATATATACAATAGAATACAACAGTGGTGACTACCACGGTGTGTGCTGTTCAGTTTGAAATAACCCACCAGCAAAGCCAATTTTCTAGTGAAAAAGGTTTGTTTATTTCACACTATTGCTCTGGAATTTACCTAAAGAAAGATAATCACCAGAACATGCACACACAAAGGTTAGTTACAGAGAAAGATAAAAAAGATACTTATCAAGATGGAACAATTCAGCCTGTATTCCATGCGGGCCAGATTAGTTTTTATATTAAGATGTTAAGTTGTCTGCAGTAAAGATTTTGAGGTTGTGGAGCCATCTCTGCAGCTGCAATGGCTTCCACTGTTTAATTGTCAGAGGTAGCTTTAACAGGTAAACCATGCGGGTTGAATCAGGTTTACAGAGAGGAGAGGAGGTCCCTTACTTCTGTTCCCGAAGCACCGCCTTTTTAACTACCTCGATTACTTGACAGCAGAGCAGCAATTGTTTTTAGATGCCTTTCCCTGAGTTGGACCTTCTTCATGATGGCCCCTTACTGCATTTTTGAATTAACTTTGTTTTTATACAAGGTGTACAAGAACGCCAAGTTACTTTCCAGACGAGGCAAGTAGTAATCCCATTACAATTATCCAAAGTCTTCTTACCGCCTGTAGTGATCAAAAGGATGAAGACTGTTCACACATTACTCTGGCTTATCATTTAGTGACTTTGCATTTGGAGGAAATGCAGTCAAGTCAATGCGTTTCTGTTTACTGTTCTGGAACACTCCCTGAACTAGAAATGTATAAGTCTGGGGATGCCTCCTCTTCGTCAGACTGAAGAGGTTTCCGTGTGAATCCACAAGGAGAAAGTCAGAAGACCCTCGGAGTCCATTTTAGAAACAGCTTTTAGGCACAGTCCAAGATTTACACATCACTTTCTGATATGTCATCAATGAACACACGACGAGTGGTGAACGTAACTGAGGCTTTAATACACTAAACAGAAAGCCTCCTGGCCTCTGATCCCGAACTGGATCAGAGGTAGAGACCAGCCACCTTTATACATGAGCCCGAGGGGAGGAGCCACAGGCGGAGCCAGCCGGGACAAGCCCAGGCATGTAACAATACAACAATACAATACAATACAGAGTGGTTTACCACATTTTCAAAACATTTTTCAAAACAATTGTAATACCATGGCTGCACACCGTGACAATGGACGATTAGATACTTGGCTGAGTATTGGGCTACCAACATGTTCCAAACTTAGGTTTAATTTTTCAGCATCAGGTATGATCTTGGAGGTACCTCACTTCAATCAGACCTCTCTCACTCTGCAAAGTGTGTAGTTATGAGTTGGTCATCAGAGGGGCTGGTTTAGCACAGTAGGGGCTGGTTTAGCACAGTGAGCTAAACAGCTGGCTTGTAATGCCGAACAAGGCAGCAGCGCGGGTTCAATTCCCGTACTGGCCTCCCCGAACAGGTGCCGAAATGTGGCGACTGGGGGCTTTTCACAGTAACTTCATTGAAGCCTACTTGTGACAATAAGAGATTATTATTATTATTGAAACGGCACGGTGGACAGTGGTTAGCACCGATGCCACATGGCATCAGGGATCTGGGTTCAATTCCGGCTTTGGGTGACTGTGTGGAGTTTGCATTCTCCCCTTGTCTGCGTGGGTTTCCTCCGGGTGCTCCATTTTCCTCCCACACTCCAAAGATGTGCCGGTTAGGTGGATTGGTCACGCTAAATTGCCCCTTAGTGTCCAAGATGTGCAGGTTAGATGGGGTTGCAGAGATAGGGCAGGTGAGTGGGCTTAGGTAGGGCGCTCCTGAATGGAGCGGCCGCAGCAAAGAGGCTCCCGCAGATCTACAAGATCTACAAGGCTTTTTTCGGGGGTTTTCCCGGTAGGTTCTGGAAAAGAATTAAAGCCCCGCGAAATCGGCCCTGCCTCCTTCGCCCTGCCCAGGCGCCAATGTCCAGGGTTGTTGGGGTGAGGGTGAAGCCATGCCCAATAGTGGCAATCTTTAGGTTATCGGAGCAGCCAGAGTTACACATGGGGAAGGGGGCCAACGCCCTCGCTTTTGCTTCCCTAATCGCACGCCGGAGAATCCTCTCGGCTGGCGATCGACAGCACCACCTGATGTGTTGGGTGTTCTGGATCACATACAGGTCACCAACACTTGAAGCAGTGCAACACTATTTTATGAAAAGGTTAACTATTTAAACATACTTGAACTGTGGGTAAATACGATACTAGCTTTAACTAAAGACATTTGCCCTGTCCTAACCAGTTGATGCACTCAGCACATGCTGAATGTCTGTGTTGCAGGCTGTGAGATCTGTGCTCCTAGCTAGCTGCTACTCGAATGAGCGGGAACTCTGATGCCCCCTGTCTTTATAGTGCATGTGCTCTCACTGGTGATTGGCTACGGTGTTGTGTATGTTGATTGGTCCCCCTGTGTGTCCATCAGTGTGTGTCTGCACCATGATATACTGGTGTATATTATGACATCCCCCCTTTTATATAAAAAAATGTGCCTGCGTGACAATAAATAGTGTGTGGTGAATGTTCCTGACTACATGTGTGCGAAATATTTACAGGACTATGTATATAAAACTAAGCTATTTACATGGGAAGGTGCCTGGTGCAGAAAAAACAGTGTGTCACACAAATAACGAGATGAACACTATCTACAAACCACTTGAACGATTAAACGGAAGAACAGAACAGACCAGAGAGTCCATTAGTGCACAAAGTTCACAAATTAAGTCTCTGAGGTGGGCGATGAATTCTGGTTGACCGCCACAAGGGTGGGTCAGGAGCCACCGGCTGAGGAGCGGGCTGGACTGCGTCAGAGTGAGGAGGATGCAGAGTAACCGGAATGTCCGCATAGTCCAGGTCAGAGACAACAGGAGGGCGTGGCACTGGAGGAGGATCACATAGCGAGCGCGGAACGAGACAAGGGCACGTCGATTACGGCGCAGAATGGAACTATCCGGTAGACGAACCAGGAACGAGCGGGGAGCCACCTGCCGAAGAACCACAGCAGTTGCAGACCAGCCACCATCCGGAAGATGGATGCGGACGTTGTCATCTGGAGCCAGAGCAGGGAGATCAGCTGCACGGGCGTCACGAGCCGCCTTGTGCTGTGCACGAGACAGCTGCATCCGGCGAAGGACCGGAACGTGGTTGAGCTCTGGGACATGAATGGACGGCACCATCGTCCTCAGAGTGCGACCCATAAGCAGCTGGGCTGGCGACAGGCCAGTGGACAGTGGGGCCGAGCGATAGGTCAGCAGGGCGAGGTAGAAGTCGGATCCTGCATCGGCAGCCTTGCAGAGGAGCCTTTTGACTATGCGGACGCCCTTCTCCGTTTTGCCGTTAGATTGGGGGTACAGGCGACTGGATGTCACATGTGTAAAGTTGTACCTCCTGGCAAAGTTGGACCATTCCTGGCTTGCGAAGCAGGGGCCATTTTCCGACATCACAGTGAGTGGGATGTTGTGTCGAGTAAAGGTGTCCTTAAAGGCACGGATGACTGCAGACGATGTGATGTCGTGTAAACGTACCACCTCCGGGTAATTTGAAAAGTAGTCTACAATCAGGACATAGTCTCTGCCCAGCACGTGGAACAGGTCAATGCCGACCTTGGACCAAGGGGACGTGACCAACTCATGGGGCTGCAGGGTCTCACGTGGTTTTGCCGGCTGGAAGCGCTGACAAATGGGGCAGTTGAGCAGTGTGTTGGCGATGTCGTCATTGATGCCGGGCCAGTAAACTGCCTCTCAGGCCCGTCGGCGGCACACCTCCACGCCAAGATGGCCCTCGTGTAGCTGTTCCAAGACGAGCTGGCGCATGCTGTGCGGGATGACAATGCGGTCCAGTTTCAGGAGAACACCATCGACTACCGCCAGATCATCTCTGATGTTGTAGAACTGCGGGCATTGGCCCTTCCGTCTGTTAGGTGGCGCATGACACGCTGTAGCAAAGGGTCAGCCGCTGTCTCGCGGCGAATTTGGACGGGGCATTCATCCGTGGCAGGTAGATTGGAGGCCACGAAGGCCACATGGGCGTCAACCTGGCAGACGAATCCCGCTGGGTCACACGGAGTGTTGACTGCTCTGGAGAGAGCGTCGGCAATGATTAGGTCTTTGCCCAGGGTGTATACCAGCTGAAAGTCGTATCACCGGAGCTTGAGCAGAATACGCTGGAGGCGAGGCGTCATGTCGTTCAAGTCTTTCTGTATTATATTGACCAGCGGGCGATGGTCGGTCTCAACGGTGAATTGGGGAAGGCCATACACATAATCATGAAACTTGTCGACACCGGTCAACAGGCCCAGGCACTCCTTTTCTATCTGCGCGTAGTGCAGTTCCGTGGGGGTCATGGCGTGTGACACATATGCAACGGGGCCCCATGATGAGGCCTCATCGTGTTGCAGGAGCACTGCCCCAATGCCAGATTGGCTGGCATCGGTCAAAATTTGTGTCTCTTTCACTGGATCAAAAAAGGCTAAGACCGGGGCCGTGGTGAGTTTGGTTTTGAGTTCTCTCCATTCCGCTCGTGGGAAGGAGGCCATTGGAAGTCTGTCGTCTTCCTGACCAGGTTCCTGAGAGCCATGGTATGAGAGGCGAGGTTAGGGATGAACTTCCCTCGGAGGTTGACCATGCCCAGAAATCGGAGGACCGCCTTCTTGTCCTCTGGCGTTTTCATGGCTGTGATAGCAACCATCTTGTCCGCATCCAGCCGCACACCCAGCTGGGAGATGTGGTCCGCTAGGAACTTGAGTTCCATCTGACCAAAGAAGCATTTGGCTCTGTTGAGGTGTAGGCCCTGCTCCCGTCTGCGTTTGAACACGCGCTGGAGGCGACTGACATGCTCCTGCGGGATGGTGGACCAAATTATTATGTCGTCAACATAGACGCGAACACCTTCAATGCCTTCCATCATTTGTTCCATGATCCTGTGGAACACTTCTGAAGCCGATATGATCCCAAACGGCATCCTGTTGTAACAATATCTGCCAAAGGGGGTGTTAAAGGTACACAGTTTCCTGCTGGATTTGTCGAGCTGCATTTGCCAGAATCCTTTCGAGGCACCAAGTTTGGTGAAGAGCTTGGCGCGAGCCATCTCGCATGTGATCTCTTCGCGCTTGGGAATTGGATAATGCTCCCTCATGATATTGCAATTCAGATCCTTGGGATGAATGCAAATTCTCAGCTCGCCGGAAGGCTTTTTTACGCACACCATGGAACTGACCCAATCGGTTTGTTCCGTAACTCTGGAGATCACTCCTTGGTCTTGGAGGCCCTGCAGCTGCTGCTTGAGGCGGTCCTTGAGGGGTGCTGGGACTCTGCGACGTGCATGCACCACAGGCATGGCGTTCTGTTTGAGTATGATCTTGTAAGTATATGGGAGCGTGCACATGCCTTCGTTGACGTCGTGGTGCTGGTCGACGATGGCGTTGAGTTGCGCCCTGAAGTCAGCATCCTGGAAGCAGACGTGTCATCAGGAGAGAGAGAGTGAACTCTTTGAACGAGGTTTAGCAGCTTGCACGCCTGTGCGCCAAGCAGGGAGGCTTTCGAGGAACCCACAATCTCGAAAGGAAGGATGGCTTTTCGTAACTTGTGCGTCACTTCGAGTTGGCATGAGGCGGTAGCAGGAATGATGTTGCCATTGTAGTCGAATAGCTGACAGGCCGATGGAAGAATGGTTTGTTTGACACGAAGGCTTTGGAAAGCAGACCACGCCATGAGATTTGCGGAGGCACCAGTGTCCAAGTGGAATCGTATTTGGGACCGGTTGACCGTCAGGGTGGCACTCCACTCATCGTCTGGATCGATGCTGTATACCGACAGCGGCTGGTGTCTTTGCTTCGGGGACAGCCTGTTTTTCGTTACGACACCGACTCGAGAAGGCGCCTTAGGGTCCTCGGTGTCACTGCTGTGTGGGAGGTCGGAATCGGACTCGGTGACCGAGTGTTGAATTGCCCAAACATTCCTGCGAGGCTGGCTGAAGCGATATGAATTGGAAGGCTGGGCTGCTCAACAGTAGGCAGCATAGTGGCCAAGTCTTCCACATCGTAGGCATTGGCGAGATTTTGCGGGGCACTGCCGCTTTAAATGGGCGGAGCCACAGTTGCCGCACATCATGACATCAGCACGTTTGCTGCGCCACCGCGCATGCGCGGTGCGGTCATGCGTGGTGCGCGCCTGTGCATTACGTTCCTCCACGTCGCCGTCCCCTCGTTTAGTGTGTACAAGCGCGGGAGTCCGTGAAAAGCACGCAAAATGGCCACCCTCATCCAGGCTGAGGCCCTGGAGGTGCTCAATCACTTGGACCTGTTCCGCCTCGTGGGGACCTGGCCGCGCCGTTTCAGCCGCTTGTAAATGGGAGAACCGACTGGTGGCATTTTCATGTAGGACACAGGTCTCGATGGCGGTCGCTAGGGTGAGTTGCTTTACTTTGAGGAGCTGCTGACATAGGGGGTCCGACTGAACACCAAAAACGATCTGGTCGAGTATCATGGAGTCGGAGGTGGGCCCGTAGCTGCACGATTGCGCAAGGATGCGGAGGTGCGTTAGAAAGGATTGGAAAGGTTCGTCCTTACCCTGCAAACGCTGCTGGAACACGTAGCGTTCACTTTTATTCACCTCTACGCTGCAGTGAGTGTCAAATTTGAGGAAAATCGTCTTGAACTTCGTCTTATCTTCGTCATCTGCAAAGGTGAGAGAGTTGAAAATGTGGATGGCATGGTCCCCGGCCGTGGAGAGGAGAAGAGCAATCTTTCTGGTGTCCGAGGCGCCCTCCCTGTCCGTGGCTTCGAGGACTAGCAGGAAGCGCTGTTTGAAAATCTTCCAGTTGGCCCCGAGGCTGCCGGCGATGCGGAGCGGTGGCGGCG
Organism: Scyliorhinus torazame; assembly: GCF_047496885.1. NCBI lineage: Eukaryota > Metazoa > Chordata > Chondrichthyes > Carcharhiniformes > Scyliorhinidae > Scyliorhinus > Scyliorhinus torazame. The sequence goes on from NC_092727.1 coordinate 52,085,917, forward strand.
GGCTGATGTTGTCCATGTTGCAGGATGACGGAATGCTGGCGGAAGGCAGATCACTTGCAGGTAGGTCTAAGAAGTGCTAGTATGCAACCATTCCTGGTATCATGATGTGTTGGGTGTTCTGGATCACATACAGGTCACTAACACTTGAAATAGTGCAACACTATTTTATTGAATCATTAACTGTTTAAACATATTTAGACTGAGTGTAAATACGATACTAGCTTTAACTAAAGACCTCTGCCTTGTCCTAACCAGTCGATGCACTCAGCACATGGTGAAGGTCTGTGTTGCAGGCTGTGAGCTCTGTCCTCCTAGCTAGCTGCAACTCGAATGAGCGGGAACTCGGGTGCTCCCTGTCTTTATAGTGTGTGTGCTCTCACTGGTGATTGGCTGCGGTGTTGTGTATGTTAATTGGTCCCACTGTGTGTCCATCAGTGTGTGTCTGCACCATGATATACTGGTGTATACTATGACACCACCCACAGCTGCAGACTGGCTCGCTGACCTTTTGGAATCATAGAATTTACAGTGCAGAAGGAGGCCATTGGGCCCATCGAGTCTGCACTGGCTCTTGGAAAGAGCACCCTACCCAAGGTCAACACCTCCACCCTATCCCCATAACCCAGCAACCCCACCCAACACTAAGGGCAATTTTGGCCACTATGGGCAATTTAGCATAGCCAATCCACCTAACCCGCACATCTTTGGACTGTGGGAGGAAACCGGAGCACCCGGAGAAAACCCACGCAGACACGGGGAGGATGTGCAGACTCCGCACAGACAGTGACCCAAGCCGGAATCGAACCTGGGACCCTGGAGCTGTGAAGCATTTGTGCTATCCACAATGCTACCGTGCTGCCCCTAAGATTAAGTACGCCACCCGAGGGTCAGAGGAAGGCTTCCTGGATACTTGGGGGCAGTTTGTTGGGCTGTTCCAAAACCTGTTCGAGGCCAGCAACGAGACCTAATAAGAATTATTTTTTAAAACACCAAGATAGATGAGGCAACCTGGGGGGGGGGGGGGGTGACGGAAGGAAGGTGGGGAAACCACGAGAGTTGGGGGGTGGCCTATTCCACCCCCCTTTTTTTCTCCACTCTGCACAGAAAATAAAAGAAAAGCACATCCGAAGCCAAGGTGGGGGGGGGGCAACGGGGAAGGGGGAGGAATCATAGACCGATCCAGAGGGCAACAAAATGCACATAGGGTCAGTTAAACGAAGGACAAACTAAACCTCTCTGTATAATAAAGGAAATTAGCGCGGGCGAGAAAAATGTGATGTGGCCGAATGGCCTCCTTCTGCACTGTTGGGATTCTATAATTCTCTGAAACCAACAAGAACAAGTCAGAAGCTATGTTTGAACAGTACAACTTCCCATTAAACGTGTAACTTTTCAGTATGCCAATCATGTGAGACCTGAGTTTGAGGTGCATGAACACATGTTCTCTTTCCCAACATTCAGTTAATGTTTCCCATCAGCTAAAGAGCTTTGGCGAAGTGAGGAAATTGAAATGAGTCTTCCCTCCCACCTACCCCTGCACCAACCACCCCCCCCCCCCCCCCCCCCACATCCACCCCCACTCCCCCACCACCACCACCAGAACCACCACCACACAAGGCACTCAGTGTTAGGTCTGTGAAGGTTGTAGCCCCTCTTCTCTCCCCAATCATTTCTGCTTTGATATCCATGAACCCATAGAATCACTACATTGCAGAAGGAGGTCATTCTGCCCATCGAGTCTGCATCGACCCTCTGAAAGAGTACTCTACCTAGGCCCACTCACCCACCCTATCCCCTTAAACCTGCGCATTGATCATGATCAATGCACATCTTTGGACACTAAGTGGCAATTTAACCTGGCCAATCCGCCATGCGGGAAGTCCACCTCACAACTTGGTCCCAAATTTTACACAACAGACTGGAAGATGCACTAATGCTTCATGATTAAGAGCTTTGATCTTTTAAAATCATTTCTCGAAGGTCTTTTGCTGCTATCGTGACAAGAGACCAGAAGCACCCTTTTGTACCATTTCCCCAATGTTACCATGGATCATCGACCAAAGTTACACTTGACAAATGGAAGAATTCCCATAGAAATTCGATCTCTTAGCTCTATTCCATAGATGACCAAACTTTGCATTGTGGTACAGTGCAACTAGAATTCACAACATCTGCTCACCAGGTTCTGATGCTGAGCGATCTAGGACTTACAAATGGAAATTAAGACTGACTTCAGTTCTTCTGAAGCCCTGGCCAACCTTTGTTTGAAATAGCACAAAGGGTCTGGATCAGATACATGAATTATTAATGGACTGTCCATTCCCAAATGTGCCTCTTATATTTTTTTGTGGATTCTTTTTTACCTTTTGGGGAAAATTAGTTACCATAAAGTTGCTCACATCTGGAACCAATTTTCTGTTTCATGCTTGTGTGAGGCTTCAGGCTGAGCGAATGCACCTCACAAGGATTTATTTGTTGGTAAACAATGTTGAGGAAAGGCATGCCTGGGCAAAAGGATTAAAGATAAGGGACATCTAACTCAGAATGTTGTTCATTCATGCCATTTCTCTAGCTTTTCTGCTGATGTATCTGGAAGTTATGACTGGAGATTTGGAGACACCTGTAGGGGACTTTAATCTCCAGTCCTCAAATCACATCACATATGTTATTGTGTACTTAAGAAAAATATTGTTAATTCAGGTAAGGTTTACTCACTGTGCAACTGTACAGAGTTACTGCTTATTTAGGGTAAGAGTTACTCCATACTGTAGCTAGTCACTGTTTATTCGGGATAAGGGCTACATAATATTGGTTTGCCAACTGTGATAGAATGTACTCCTGGAGGTTTCAGCCGCTCTGACTTGCCCTCATGCTGCAGCCATTACTCGGCCAACACATCCATCCTTCTGACGCGCTGCCTTCCTACGCCAATTGGCAAGCAAGAAGATTCATTACCCAATCAGATGATGCTTGACTGTCACCCAAACAGCATTTCACCCCATTTTTCAATTTTTTTGTATCTGGTAAAGACAAATGTTAAAAGTAAATTTAAAAAAAAAAAAACTTTTTTAATGTCCCTATGATGTCCTAGAGATTGACCTTCAAACCTTGTAGAGTCCAGGTCAATTCTGGAAGGTTGGCAACCCTACTCACTGTAACTGTACAGAGTTACTATTTATTTAGGGTAGCGGTTACTCACAATGTAACTGTACATATTCACTGATTATTCAGCAAGGAAAGGATCACTCACTGTGTAACTGTCACAAAGTGACTGTATCTTCTGTAAGAGCCCATCCTGTTTATTCCCTTATATCCCCTTTCTTTTATTTTGCCATTATTATGTTTGATCCATGGGTGATTGATGGACATATATCTTTAAGTCAAGCAGCAGAGAGAATAAGGAATTCAGAAGTTACAGGAGAGAACATTCTACTAGTCTCTGCTACTTTAAACAGGAGGTTCATACTTTTCGGCAGCAGAGAGAGAAATGGGGTTGGGACTCAATTTGATTGATTGGTGCGTGGCCAATGAATTGGCCAAAAGGCTGTACTCTGCCCGGTAACAGGTGGTGATTTAATCATATCCAAATGGGATAGTGCTCAGAGACCTGAGGGAGCATTTGAGTGCTCAACACAGAAAAACAAGAACCTGCTCTTTCTCTCCAGAAAGGCTGTAAGTGTCATATTTCTGAAACTACAGTAAAATCTCAAACTGAAAGCAACGTTTGAAGAGGAGTAAGGTGCTAAGAACCACCATCTGAAACAAAGACACTTTTTTCCTTTTTCTTACAATTTTATTCACTGTTTGGAGTTTAATCCGGACAAATGTGAGGTCATGCATTTTGGAAGGGCTAATGCAGGTAGGGAATATACAGTGAATGGTAGAACCCTCAAGAGTATTGAAAGTCAAAGAGATCTAGGAGTACAGGTCCACAGGTCATTGAAAGGGGCAACACAAGTGGAGAAGGTAGTCAAGAAGGCATACGGCATGCTTGCCTTCATTGGCCGGGGCATTGAGTATAAGAATTGGCAAGTCATGTTGCAGCTGTATAGAACCTTAGTTAGGCCACACTTGGAGTATAGTGTTCAATTCTGGTCGCCACACTACCAGAAGGATGTGGAGGCTTTAGAGAGGGTGCAGAAGAGATTTACCAGAATGTTGCCTGGTATGGAGGGCATAAGCTATGAGGAGCGATTGAATAAACTCGGTTTGTTCTCTCTGGAACGAAGGAGGTTGAGGGGCGACCTGATAGAGGTATACAAAATTATGAGGGGCATAGACAGAGTGGATAGTCAGAGGCTTTTCCCCAGGGTAGAGGGGTCAATTACTAGGGGGCATAGGTTTAAGGTGAGAGGGGCAAGGTTTAGAGTAGATGTACGAGGCAAGTTTTTTACGCAGAGGGTAGTGGGTGCCTGGAACTCGCTACCGGAGGAGGTAGTGGAAGCAGGGACGATAGGGACATTTAAGGGGCATCTTGACAAATATATGAATAGGATGGGAATAGAAGGATACGGACCCAGGAAGTGTAGAAGATTGTAGTTTAGTCGGGCAGTATGGTCGGCGCGGGCTTGGAGGGCCGAAGGGCCTGTTCCTGTGCTGTACATTTCTTTGTTCTTTGTTCTTTGTTTGTTTATTCCGCAGGGTAAGGATCGCTTACTGTGGAGCTGTACAAAGTCACTGTATATTCAGCGGGGGTAAGGATTGTTCAATGTGCAATTGTACAAAGTCATTGTATGTTCAGAGTGAGAGTTACTCACTGTGTAAATGTGCAGAGTTACTGTTTATTCAGGGCATGTGTAACTGTCTAGAATTTCTATTAATTCAGCAAGCTAGGGGTTAAAACCTAGTTCTATAATTAAGTCCAGTTGGATCGGTGTCCTTTCACTGAATCTCTTTGCAGTTTTGCTCCCCCTGAGAACTTGGATCATTCTCCAACAAAGAGATAAAATGGTTCTTCATGAGTTTATGCATGACATCAGAAACAGGTGTAGGTCTATATTTAAGTGTGATTGATGTGAAGCTTTGAATGATGAACATCCTTGGGAGATTCAAGTACTAAAATAACACATTTGTAATCACTCACTTCACAGATGTAGGAAGATATCATAAGCTTGTGTTTTGCAGGTGGGGCTCAGGGCATTGTTAACTGTGAATGACCTGCTCTGCCGAATCTCTTCCTTTCCAGTTTGGATATTACATTTGTCTGGTTATTTCCCAACTCCATTGGAGGCTCACAATCAGTTCCAGAGAAACCCTGCTCCAGCCCAAATTCCTGCTGCTCATTTTGCAAATCCAGACAGTCATGAGCAGATATTTCCGGATTTGTCTTTGCCCTCAGTCTCTGTGACTCTCTCCTCGCCCAACATGTGAACACATACACACACCTTCCAGTAGGGGTCACTGGATAGCAATATTCAGCAGGAACGTTGGCTGATCTTTCGTGCTCATTAGGCTAATTTTGGTACCCTCACACTGGCTGCTATCAGCAAATTTACCCAAGCCTGCTATCAAGAAACTGGCCGGATTAGGTAAAACACTGATACTGCATTCTGTCTGATCTAATTCCCCACTGAAGTCAAATCAGTTTTACATCCAATCCCATGAGATTGACATGCAGGAGGTTTATCTGTAATGAACCACAAATTGTTTCAGTGCAGACTAGGATTTGAACCTGGGGATTTGCTGTTTAACGAGGCTTCACACCACATTAGCTGGTGCATTTACAGGTCAACCATTGAGGAGCAATGTGAACGTTTTCATTTGTTTCTACAAAGTTTTCTCGATTTGTTGAAGGCTGCAGAGCACCAGTAGGACCAGACATTCTGTGGTATGATCTGACAATAGGAACAGGCGGCCTCTAGAAGGACATTGGCCAGAATTTTCCTCCCCCCTCCCCCCTCACTCCTCCCCTCCCCCTCCTTCCCCCAACCCAGCATTTCTAAGACTTGGGGGAGCACAAAATTGCAAGGACGGGATTCCTTCTGGGATCCTGGTCTCCCTTGAACTGGTCACAATTTTCCACTGGAGTGGATAAGGCCTTGGAGGGGAAGCCCGCCCTTGCTCCAGTTAGATGCTTTTTCTCGCCCAGCATCAATCCTTAGGCTGGTGGGTCAATGATAAATGGAAGGAATGTTGAAATTGGACTAGATTCGGTTTCTGGCGAGAAGTCGGGGGAGGTGGGGCGGGGACGCTCCATCAGAAGCCCACCTCTGACAGAGGGCATCCTCAGGGCCCAGTGACCTCCAGACCTCCCTATCCCCCAAAACCTATCCGTCGAGAACCCAGTTGCCACCCCTGGTGATTCCACCAAGCATTCCCTACATTTCCCCACCTCCGTCACCCCTGCCACTTACCTGTCCTCCCATTCCCAGCATTCAGTTACAGGCGGCTAACTGAAGTGCCTCTTTTGACCATGGCAGCGCTGTTCCTAGGATGCCAGGGGAGCTGCCGGGCTTGCTGGAGTTGGTGGGGATGTGCAATCCGAGTCCATGTCACCCTTAAAATTCTGGCCTTTGTGTTGTGAAAGTGCGAAGGTGCGGTATTAAATGAGCAGGGAGCACCGACCAGATTGAATTGTTCATTAGATGATGGAACTTGCCTCAGCATCTCGCAATCAGGCCGTAGTGACATTGTTTTATGCATTTATGGAGTATCAGTAAATGAGGATACACTGTAAATCACTGGGCCTCATTCATGAGCATCACTATTCAATCTGTATAATTTTAGAATAGAGGGAATGGGTTAATCCTGACCAGGCAGTGGGTTAATCCTGACCAGGCAGTGGGTTAATCCTGACCAGGCAGTGGGTTAATCCTGACAGGCAGTGGGTTAATCCTGACCAGGCAGTTGGTTAATCTTGACCAGGCAGTGGGTTAATCCTGACCAGGCAGTGGGTTAATCCTGACCAGGCAGTGGGTTAATCTTGACCAGGCAGTGTGTTAATCCTGACCAGGCAGTGGGTTAATCCTGACCAGGCAGTGGGTTAATCTTGACCAGGCAGTGGGTTAATCCTGTCCTGACTGGGGCTGTTAATCAGAAAGTTCTGTACACTGCAGGCAGCCTTTCTCAATTCGCATTCTGTTCTCTTCATGGTTTCATTTAGCATCTGCCTCAATCTGTTTCTAAAATATTCACAGGTCAGACACCATATATACACGCAGATCCTTTCCACCTTAAACCAGGTTCACAGGTCAACAATCTGCTGCCTGAGTATCAGAGGTCAGTCACTATTGACCTCAATTGGCCCATATGGAGTATACACCCGTTTTCAGTTTACACTCAGGCACTCAATCAAACAGACACAGAGTAGGATAAAAGGAAACAACCTGTAGACTAACTAATGATCAGAATTATTTAATGAATGAATGTTTGAGCTTTATCCTGAAGCTTACACTATGAACTCTGTTTGGAAAATATAGGTCTGAAAATCCTGACCCCTCTCTATCAATGCAAGAGGAGAGGTGGGAGGGTGGTGGTGGTGGTGGTGGGGGGGGGGGGGGGGTCCGTGGTACTGGGTCAGTTGCATAACTGCTTGCTGGTTCTTTCACGGTGCCTGTAGGGACCCTCCCGGCACTCTGATCCTCTAAGGCAGAGGGGATTCCCTTTGGAGCTACTCCGACTGGAGCAGAAGATGTGAGGCGCAGTTTAACAGGAAAAAAATAGAGTCGGGTTTTGCGCATATTTAAGGGGTTGTACTTGACGTTACACAACAGGATTCTTTTTTTGGGGCCTCGGTGAAGAAGACCCCGTTGAGACCGCACATACCTTCATTTCCTAAGCTAGTCGGTACAGGAAGAGATTGAGGCGGGTCTCTTGACCCCCTCCCCCAACGCCCCAACTTACCTGTTAAGGGATTCTCAAGCTTCCTCTCACCCCATCTCTTAAGGGCAGGGCACCATGGACCCGATCCCTGGCAGTGCCAACCTGGCACAGGTAGCTTGGCACAGCTATCCAGGTACCTTGGCATTGCCAGGGTGCCAGGCTGACAGTGCCAAGGTGCCCAGGTGGCAAGGGGAGTGTGAGGGTATCATCCTATCCAGAGCCCGACCACCCATCGGCCTGTGATGGCCTGAGAAAACCCCCCGAGGTGCCTTTACGCCTGGTCCATGTCTATGTGGACCAGTGTTAAACAGCACCATGGCGAGGTCTCCCAGGCATGGGCGTTCAATCCCGGGCCTTGGGGGAATCTAGCGACGACATATTTAAGTGAGCCTAACAGACAACTTAAATATACACATCTGGATCCTGCCCAGCGAGGGCAAGATCCAGATCACAACATCCCGCAAGATCTCGTGAGGCAAACCTCACGATAGGCCTCCCGGGTCAGGCACGACAAGGCCGTTCGATCGGGCCTACTGTCTCTTGCTATAGTTCATCAGGAAGACTTTCCTCCTCAGCTATTAGAGCTCTGGGTTAAACTTCGAGACTTGAACTTCCAATTTGGACTCAGTCTCCTGAGCAGTCCTCAGTGTTGCACTGCCACAGGTTCTGTCTGAGGAGGGACCTGAGTCCAACTCATACAGAGGAATCACAAGATAACCAATCAGGATGCTCCTGCCTGTTTACATCCATATTCAACACATCAATCCTGCTATCTGTGCCCCAGTGGATCAACTGCTGAGTATAAGGAGCAAAGCCATGGAACTGAAATTGCTCAGTGTGATCCTCTGGCACAAGAGCAGTCTCCTACATCCCACACAATAACAGCCTGAGCTGTGGCAAGCTCACGCCCCGTGCTAGTGTTCGAAAGGAAACAACCTCACCAAAATGGGGGATTGATGTGGGCCGGAATTCTCCGGTCGTTGTGATTCAATCTTCCCGCTGGCAGCGTGGGGTGGTTACAATGGGAAATCCCATTGACAAACGGCGGGAAGGTAGAATCCCGCTGCCAGTGAACGGCCCGCGGCCGAGGAACACGTGGCTTGCAGACCGGAGAGCCCTGCCGGTTGGCACAGTTTACTTTTGGTCCGCCAGCAGAAGGAAAAAAACAATCAAAATTGTCACAAACCTGTCCCATTGTCACCTGACTACTGGAGCTCCGTGTTCAAGTGCACAAGATCAATTCAACCAGCATCAGCCATTTCCAGGTTTTACTGGCTTTTTTATCCTTCTTAATACTTCTGAATTTGATGGGTTGGAGTCTCCGCAGCCCTGCGCTGAAATCGCTTTCGGCGCGGGGGCGGAGAATCCACCGTCACGCTGGAATCGGGCCTGGCGCCGGTCCGGCGTTTCTCTGGGACCCGAAAATCAGCGTGAACGCGGAGTACGCCACGTGGCTGGGGGCCCATTGACAGAGGCCAGCCCAACAATCCTCCATTCCCGACCAGCCGAGTTCCCGACAGCATTGAACGAACCACCTATTGCCGGTTGGGATGCTGGCATGGCGGCTGCAGACTCAGTTCGCGAACGCCCTGGTGGGGTGCAGGGGGATCTTACACCATGGGGGGGGGGAGCCTTATAGGCGGCCAGCGGTTAGATCCGCGCGGTAAGATGATCGGGCGCAGTCGATTTGGGGTGTCTAATTTTTCTATCTGCCTCCGCGGTCCGGGTCCGCATGCAGCTCGGCGTGGCCGCTGGAGGCGGCTGCCATGCGCATGCATGAACTCCAAACCGGAAGTGCGGGGGCCCGTATCCGCAACCAAAGTTGTGAGAATCACTCCAGGTCCCTGCTAGCCCCATGCAGGGCATTGAATTAGGTCAACTTTTTTTACAGGAATCTCAAGTGAAACTCCAGCGTTTTATGCCGGCGTGGGGACATCGTCCATTTTGGGAGAATTAATGATCTTTGGTCTTTTTTTTCAAGGTGCATTTTAATCCTCGGGGTGCCAGATATTAAACTCTTAACAAGGGCAAAGAGAGCCAGGACTCATTCATGCAGGAATAGTCTGATACTCTATAGAATGCTCTCCACAGGAGTGGAATAGCTAATATTTATTTCATTAACTGCAGCATCTTTATGAGCTCTTCAAAATAGAAACTCCCTCAGTGTTCCCTCCTCCCACAATGGCAGTGACCAACTTCACAGGTGGGCTGGTACCACAGTGGTTCACGCTGTTGCTTCACAGCTCCAGGGTCCCAGGTTCGATTCCCGGCTTGGGTCACTGTCTGTGTGGAGTCTGCACGTTCTCCCTGTGTCTGCGCGAGTTTCCTCCGGGTGCTCTGGTTTCCTCCCACAGTCCAAAGATGTGCAGGTTAGGTGGGTGGCTATGCTAAATTGCCCTTAGTGTCCAAAAAGGTTAGGTGCGGTTACTAGGTTACGGGGATAGGGTGGATGTGTGGGCTTGAGTGGAGTGCTCTTTCCAAGGGCAGGTGCAGACTCGATGGGTCGAATGGCCTCCTTCTGCACTGTAAATTCTATGATTCTTAATCTATGATCACAAGGCTGCCGGGTCCTCTGATTTGGTCTGTATCCTTAGGGGCTCACTGGCCTTAATTGAATGGTGGACCTGGAGGCAGTGCCTTAATTTGCTGCCAAACAGGGGTCCTGATGCGCTGTGCGGGATCGGTACCTGGTAACAGTCCCAATTCATGTTCAGGTTTTAAGAGCAAATGATCCTGCTCTGAAAGAGTAATCCAATCAAGTCTGTTCTTTCCCCACTGCCCTGCAAATTGCCCAATTCAAGTATTTGTCCAATTCAGTCCTGGAAGCTACTATTGAAACTGCTGCCATTACCCTTTCAGGTAACATTCAACAGATCATAACAACTCACTGAGTGAATGTAATTCTCCCCCACCTCATCTCCTCCTTGGCTCACTTGCTAATTAACGTAAATCTGTGTTCTCTGCCTACTGAGCCTCCAGTCAATTGATTCAAACTTTTCTAGTTACCCTCATAATTTTCAACACCTCCAGCAGATCTCCGCTAAACCATTTCTGTTCAAAGGAGAAGAGTTCCAGTTTCTCTGGCCTCTCCACGTCATTTTACAAAACTTACCATCCATTTTGTTTTTTGTCATAACCCCCACTTGCGTGCCAGCAAGAATTTCTGTTATTCTGCATCCAACTGTTAGAAAACACTTTGCAAAGTTTCTCGTCTCCACATGACAACACGGATTCAGAGATAGGACAGACAGTGCAAATAAGATTTACAAGAATGATATCGGAACTTAAAAGTTGTGCTTATCAGTAGACACTCAACATGCTGATTGGGAAGTCTAGAACAAGTCGACATAAGTTGACAATTGGAGACAGACCTTTCAGGAATGAACTGAGGAACCACTTCTACATAAAGAGGGACTAGGAACTCACCTCTGCAAATGGCAACTGATGTTTGATTAATTGTTAATTTTAACTTTCAGGTTGAAAGATTTGTATTAACCAATAGAATTAAGAGATGTAGGGCAAAGCCATGTATGTGGGGCTGTATATTCAATCACCGGTGAGGTCAATGTCATGCATGGGCACAATTTGAAAACAATTGGATAAAATGTCAATCTTCCGACACCTCCAAAGCGCTGCGATTTTCAATGGTCAGTGGAGGACGCAGGGAGTAGGGAAGGGTGGTGTTTGGGGAGCCACCAACTTGCACCTTCCTAATAAGCAGCTGTTAAGCTAATGGAACCAACTGGAGTAGGAAACAATACAAATTTTCAAAGGTGAGAAAGAGGAGAGTAAATAGTCTTGGGTATGTTAGTGCACAGCCATCAGAAGCACGGCAGGATGACATTATTTATTGCTGCTGTTGACTTAAGGCCATGAAATAGGGTGGCACAGTGGCACAGTGGCACAGTGGTTAGTGGTGTGTTATGTAATTTGGAATAACACAAGCTGCCACTTTATGCAGTTTTGAGTAAAAGATGCTCCAGACATTGAAGTGAGTTCAATGTGTTTTATTGAACTATTAGCACAGTTCTCAATGAGTTTGACTCTCTGCTAATCTAAATGTAGTAACTCAGTCTAACTGAACCAGCCTTGCTCTAAGCCACATGCTGGGGTGTGATGCTGAGGATCCACCCTGTCTCACTCTGTAGATGTTGGTCTGTGGAAAGAGGCGGGGTGTGAGTGCCTGATCCCTTTTATAGTGAGATACCACCCCTGCTCATTGGTCGTGTCTTATTCTATGTGTTCATTAGCTGCATATTTGCATATCATGACATCTCCCCTTTTTTGTTATGTTTTGTTGGCATATGTGAATGTATTTACATGTGAATGAGTCTGTCTAATGTGACTGACGGAGGACAACAGAACAGAGCAAACAAAACAAATGTTCACAAGTCCAGTCTCTGAGGCTTGCGTCTGATCCTGGTCGCCCGCCGGAGAGGTGGCGGAGGGGACGACAGCGCCTTGACTGGCAGGATGGAAGCCTGACTGGTGGTGCAGATCTGCACAGGGCTGCATAGTGGCCTGGCTTCCCGCAGTTTAAACAGCGCCTGCCTCTTGCAGGGCAGTGTTTCTTTAAATGGGCGGTGCCACAGTTCAAACACGCCATGACGTCGGTGTCCTGACGTTCTGTGCTTCATTGCACATGCGCAGTGCGGTTCTCAGGCATCTGCACCTGCGCAGTGTGGGTTTCGGCCGCTTCGTTATCCCGCTCGCATCGTGCATGCGTCGGGCCGCGGGAAGAGCGCGCAAAATGGCCGTTTTTGTCAATGTTGAGGAGCTGCATCCGGGAGATGGCCTGCACACTCTCCGCCTCGTGGGAGACTAGTTTATCATTTTGTACTGGGAATAGCGATTTTCAGCATGCTCATGCACTGTGCATGTTTCAATCGTGACTGGCAGGGTCCTATGCTTGATCTTCAGTAACTGCTCTCTCAGAGGATCAGAATGAACTCCAAAAACGATTTAGTCTCTGATCAAGAGTATTGAAAGTCAAAGAGATCTAGGAGTACAGGTCCACAGATCACTGAAAGGGGCTACACAGGTGGAGAAGGTAGTCAAGAAGGCATACGGCATGCTTGCCTTCATTGGCCGGGGCATTGAGTATAAGAATTGGCAAGTCATGTTGCAGCTGTATAGAACCTTAGTTAGGCCACACTTGGAGTATAGTGTTCAATTCTGGTCGCCACACTACCAGAAGGATGTGGAGGCTTTAGAGAGGGTGCAGAAGAGATTTACCAGAATGTTGCCTGGTATGGAGGGCATAAGCTATGAGGAGCGATTGAATAAACTCGGTTTGTTCTCACTGGAACGAAGGAGGTTGAGGGGCGACCTGATAGAGGTATACAAAATTATGAGGGGCATAGACAGAGTGGATAGTCAAAGGCTTTTCCCCAGGGTAGAGGGGTCAATTACTAGGGGGCATAGGTTTAAGGTGAGAGGGGCAAAGTTTAGAGTAGATGTACGAGGCAAGTTTTTTACGCAGAGGGTAGTGGGTGCCTGGAACTCACTACCGGAGGAGGTAGTGGAGGCAGGGACGATAGGGACATTTAAGGGGCATCTTGACAAATATATGAATAGGATGGGAATAGAAGGATACGGACCCAGGAAGGGTAGAAGATTGTAGCTTAGTCGGGCAGTATGGTCGGCACGGGCTTGGAGGGCCGAAGGGCCTGTTCCTGTGCTGTACATTTCTTTGTTCTTTGTTCTTTGTTCATAGAGTCAGTGATATCACCGAAGTTGCAGGATTGCGCTAGCAGTCTAAGGTTAGTTAAATATGAGTTGAAGGATTCGTCTTTACCTTGCAATCGTTGCTGTAATGTGTAGCGCTCGAAGATTTTGTTGGTGTCCACCTCACAGTGGCTGTCAAACTTGTTCAGGATGGTCTGAAACTTTGTCTTGTCCTGGTCTTCGGCGAAGTGAAAGGAGTTGAATATTTCCAAGGCGTGCTCACCCTCTGTGGTGAGGAAAAGAGCTATCTTCCGTGCATCAGGCGCACCATTGAGGTCTCATGCTTTGACTTAAAGCTGAAATTTCTGCTTGAATGTCCGCCAGTTGGCATAGAGATTGCCGGAGGTCCTGAGCAGGTGAGGAGCCGGAATCTTTTCCATTGTGCCGGTATAGATTCGCTGGATCTTGCTGAGTTGAACTAACTAGATTGAGCAGACTCCTGGTATCATGTTGTGTTATGTAATTTGGAATAACACAAGCTGCCACTTGATGCAGTTTTGAGTGAAATATGCTCCAGACTTTGAAGTGAGTTCAATGTGTTTTATTGAACTATTAGCACAGTTCTCAATGAGTTGGACTCTCTGCTAATCTAAATGTAGTAACTCAGCCTAACTGAACCAGCCTTGTTCTAAGCTACATGCTGGGGTGTGATGCTGAGGATACACCCTGTCTCAATCTGTAGATGTTGATCTGTAGAAAGAGGCGGGGTGTGAGTGCCTCGTCCCTTTTATAGTGAGATACCACTCCTGAGTGTCCTGACTGCTCATTGGTCATGTCCTATTCTATGTGTTCATTAGCTGCATGTTTGCATATCATGACAGTTAGCACTGCTGCTTCACAGCGCCTGGACCCAGGTTCAATTCCCGGCTGTGCGGAGTCAAAGAACAAAGAACAAAGAAATGTACAGCACAGGAATAGGCCCTTCAGCCCTCCAAGCCCGTGCCGACCATGCTGCCCGACTAAACTACAATCTTCTACACTTCCTGGGTCCGTACCCCTCTATCCCCATCCGATTCATGTATTTGTCAAGATGTCCCTTAAATGTCACTATCGTCCCTGCTTCCACCACCTCCTCCGGTAGCGAGTTCCAGGCACCCACTACCCTCTGTGTAAAAAACTTGCCTCGTACATCTACTCTAAACCATGTCCCTCTCACCTGAAACCTATGCCCCCTAGTAATTGACCCCTCTACCCTGGGGAAAAGCCTCTGACTATCCACTCTGTCTATGCCCCTCATAATTTTGTAGACCGCTATCAGGTCGCCCCTCAACCTCCGTCGTTCCAGTGAGAACAAACAGAGTTTGTTTAACATCTCCTCATAGCTAATGCCCTCCATACCAGGCAACATTCTGGTAAATCTCTTCTGCACCCTTTCTAAAGCCTCCACATCCTTCTGGTAGTGTGGCGACCAGAATTGAACACTATACTCCAAGTGTGGCCTAACTAAGGTTCTATACAGCTGCAACATGACTTGCCAATTCTTATACTCAATGCCCCAGCCAATGAAGGCAAGCATGCCGTATGCCTTCTTGACTACCTTCTCTACCTGTGTTGCCCCTTTCAGTGACCTGTGGACCTGTACACCTAGATCTCTCTGACTTTCAATACTCTTGAGGGTTCTACCATTCACTGTATATTCCCTACCTGCATTAGACCTTCCAAAATGCATTACTTCACATTTGTCCGGATTAAACTCCATCTGCCATCTCTCCGCCCAAGTCTCCAAACAATCCGCTCACGGCAATTCCACCAACCTTTGTGTCATCTGCAAACTTACTAATCAGACCAGTTACATTTTCCTCCAAATCATTTATATATACTACAAACAGCAAAGGTCCCAGCACTGATCCCTGCAGAACACCACTGGTCACAGCCCTCCAATTAGAAAAGCATCCTTCCATTGCTACTCTCTGCCTTCTATGACCTAGCCAGTTCTGTATCCACCTTGCCTGCTCACCCCTGATCCCGTGTGACTTCACCTTTTGTACTAGTCTACCATGAGGGACCTTGTCAAAGGCCTTACTGAAGTCCATATAGACAACATCCACTGCCCTACCTGCATCAATCATTTTTGTGGCCTCCTCGAAAAACTCTATCAGGTTAGTGAGACACGACCTCCCCTTCGCAAAACCATGCTGCCTCTCACTAATACGTCCATTTGCTTCCAAATGGGAGTAGATCCTGCCTCGAAGAGTTCTCTCCAGTAATTTTCCTACCACTGACGTAAGGCTCACCGGCCTGTAGTTCCCTGGATTATCCTTGCTACCCTTCTTAAACAGAGTACAAACATTGGCTATTCTCCAGTCCTCCGGAACTTCACCTGAAGACAGTGAGGATCCAAAGATTTCTGTCAAGGCCTCAGCAATTTCCTCTCCAGCCTCCTTCAGTGTTCTGGGGTAGATCCCATCAGGCCCTGGGGACTTATCTACCTTAATATTTTTCAAGACGCCCAACACCTCGTCCTTTTGGATCTCAATGTGACCCAGGCTATCTACACACCCTTCTCTAGACTCAACATCTACCAATTCCTTCACTTTGGTGAATACTGATGCAAAGTATTCATTTAATACCTCGTCCATTTCCTCTGGCTCCAAACATAGATTCCCTTGCCTATCCTTCAGTGGGCCAACCCTTTCCCTGGCTACCCTCTTGCTTTTTATGTACGTTTAAAAAGCCTTGGGATTTTCCTTAACCCTATTTGCCAATGGCTTTTCGTGACCCCTTCTAGCCCTCCTGACTCCTTGCTTAAGTTCCTTCCTACTTTCCTTATATTCCACACAGGCTTTGTCTGTTCCCAGCCTTTTAGCCCTGACAAATGCCTCCTTTTTCTTTTTGACGAGGCCTACAATATCTCTCGTTATCCTTCTTCCTCACATGAACATGCCGGCCCTGAATTCCTTTCAACTGACACTTGAAAGCCTTCCACATGTCAGATGTTGATTTACCCACAAACATCCGCCCCCAAACTAGGTTCTTCAGTTCCCGCCAAATATTGTTATAATTAGCCTTCCCCCAATTTAGCACATTCACCCTAGGACCACTCTTATCCTTGTCCACCAGCACTTTAAAAAGTAATTAAATTGTGGTCACTGTTCCCGAA
The DNA here is from genome assembly GCF_047496885.1 of Scyliorhinus torazame. Lineage (NCBI taxonomy): Eukaryota > Metazoa > Chordata > Chondrichthyes > Carcharhiniformes > Scyliorhinidae > Scyliorhinus > Scyliorhinus torazame. Next base: position 52,102,565 of record NC_092727.1, read on the forward strand.
ATGCTCCCCTACTGAAACTTCTACCACCTGGCCAGGCTCATTCCCCAATACCAGGTCCAGTACAGCCCCTTCCCTAGTTGGACTGTCTACATATTGTTTTAAGAAACCCTCCTGGATGTTCCTTACAAACTCTGCCCCATTTAAGCCCCTGACACTAAGTGAGTCCCAGTCAATATTGGGGAGTTGATGTCTCCCATCACCACAACCCTGTTGTTTTTACTCTTTTCCAAAATCTGTCTACCTATCTGCTCCTCTATCTCCCGCTGGCTGTTGGGAGGCCTGTAGTAAACCCCTTTTATTGTGACTGCACCCTTCTTATTCCTGATCTCTACCCATATAGCCTCACTGCCCTCTGAGGTGTCCTCCCGTAGTACAACTGTGATATCCACCCTAACCAGTAGCGCAACTCCGCCACCCCTTTTACACCCCCCTCTATCCCGCCTGAAACATCTAAATCCTGGAATGTTTAGCTGCCAACCCTGCCCTTCCCTCAACCAGGTCTCTGAAATGGCAACAACATCATAGTTCCAAGTACTAATCCAAGCTCTAAGTCCATCTGCCTTACCCGTAATACTTCTTGCATTAAAACATATGCACTTCAGGCCACCAGACCCGCTGTGTTCAGCAACTTCACCCTGCCTGCTCTGCCTCAGAGCCATACTGTCCCTATTCCCTAGTTCCCCCTCAATGCTCTCACTTTCTGACCTATTGCTCCCGTGCCCACCCCCCTGCCATACTACTTTAAACCCTCCCGTGTGACAGTAGCAAACCTCGCGGCCAAGATGTTCATGCCTCTCCAGTTTAGATGCAACCCATCCTTCTTATATAGGTCACACCTGCCCCGGAAGAGCTCCCAGTGGTTCAGATAACGGAAACCCTCCCTCCTACACCAGCTGTTTAACCACGTGTTTAGCTGCTCTATCTTCCTATTTCTAGCCTCACTGGCACGTGGTACAGGGATTAATCCCGAGATTACAACCCTTGAGGTCCTGTCTTTTAACTTTCTGCCTAGCTCCCTGAACTCCTGCTGCAGGACCTCATGCCCCTTCCTGCCTATGTCATTAGTACCAATATGTACAACGACCTCTGCCTGTTTGCCCTCCCCCTTCAGGATGCCCTCTACCCGTTCGGAGACATCCTGGACCCTGGCACCAGGGAGGCAACATACCATCCTGGAGTCTCTTTCCCGTCCACAGAAGCGCCTATCTATGCCCCTGACTATAGAGTCCCCGATTACTATTGCACTTCTGCGCTTTGACCCTCTGTTCTGATCATCAGAGCCAGCCATAGTGCCAGCCGTTCTCCTCGTGTCTGCTGGGTTTACTCTGAGTGCTCCAGTTTCCTCCCACAGGTCCCGAAAGATGTGCTTGTTAGGTGAATTGGACATTCTAAATTCTCCCTCCGTGTACCCGAACAGGGGATTTGCAGACTAACTTCATTGCAGTGCTAATGTAAGCCTACTTGTGACACGGATAAAGATTATTATTATTTAAAAAAGGAGTAGTCAAACTATGGTGTTTGTGCAATGCCGCTGAGCCACCAAAGCTTGAGTAGAGCTGATTAAGTGCACGATGGTTGAATATTTGGGCCCTTGTTTGGGTACTGCTGCTATGCTCTCTGTCAGCTCAATTCCACAACGCCAAAGAAAACCAAATCCTGGCTACGGTATCGGCCTCCAGAGTCAGCTCCTGCCTTCAGGCAGGGCCCAGTGCCATCAATTAGGTGTCAGGACCACCACCAGGTCAACTGGGGACTTTGCATTTCCAAATACCATTGTGGTCAGCCTATGGCATTGGTTCACACATCAGCTGGGATTTCATTGAATGGCAGGAAAGGCTTGATTGGCCAAATGTGCTCCTTCAGGTCACTGCCCCATGGTGAAGTCATAACGAGGAGCTTTTCAGCTCATTCCTGTATTAACACCAAGGCACCATCTAAATAATTTGCTGAGGAATACCCTGACAGTGATAGCGTTAACTAATCCAAAGAAACATTGATTAAAAGGACTGAATTTACTGTTCTTTGCTCGCAAACATGGGCCATCTAATACACGCAAATTAATATGGCCTTTAAGCATACCTATCCAGCACCTGTACTCTTTTCCTCTGGTTTTGGGGATAAGTTGAAAATTGAAGAACATTTTCAAAGGAGGATTTGTAATGTATGGAGGCACAGCAGTAAGATCGGAGTAGACGGCTCTCTTGTGGAGCAAAAACTGGCAGAAAACTGGCCTCTTTTTGCACTAAAATGTCCATGATTTTTTGAGTATTTTTTTGTGATGCTCATACACACACATCAAGCCCCTGCCCCATGTATCTGTGCACCTTAACGATGAAGGTTGCACCACAAACATTTGATTCTTATTAGATGACTGCAGCCTTATCTGGTCCTTTACTTGTACTGATCACAGCTACTGATATTCATGCTCGCTTGCACTAGTTTTTAAGTGATAAAATTTAGCTACATACATTGCAGTTGAGGGCGGTGCACATGAGGCCTTATAGAATCAGAAATGATGGTAGCAACTCAAAGCTGCCTTATGGAAATATTCACCATTATATGTGTTGAACTAAATGCCCAGTGACCAAATAGAAGACGCAATCAATGGATATATTAATCAGTTCGAAGGACCTTGCACCCGACAAATCTGCTTGAACTGCTCATATCGTGAAATTCCTGAGAATTTAGCACATTTTTAGTTAATCACATTCTGTTACTTTCCTCTATACATTGCTCGACTTGTGAATTTTTATTGTGCTTCAGGTTATTCTTTTAAACATCATATTTTGGGGACTTTCCAGCCCAAATGTAACAGTTTTTATTTTCGGCCTGCTAACCTATGTCTAACGACCACAGAAAAGGTTGAGTGGGATTCACATTCTTACGGTCAGGTAGCGAACATTCGCTCCACACCCGCCTTCCCTCTGCCACGACCGTTATATTGAGGAATCAGAGCCTTTTCCCATTGATTAGTGGCACACCAGTGTTGGCAATCCATTGCGGTGTTATTCTGATCCAGCGGGAAGTGAGTGAAGTTTCTAACCCAACCAACAATAAAACACTGAACAACGGAAATGATCTCATCTGACTGTGCTGGTTTAATAGCAATAATTCACACTTCACAAAGATTGAATGGTGAAGTAACATTTGATTATAGACCTTGCTGACAAAACCACAATGTTTCTAATAGGGTGTCAACAGTCCTGGGCAATGACACTGAAAAAAAAAATCAGTAAATGTTCTAAAACTTTTTTTGCAAAGAAGGGGACCGCAGAAAAAAAATATACTGAGCCAAAACTTGCAAACAAAATTAAAATAATCATGAGAAAAGATCAGTGATAAATAAGCTAGTAATATACCCTCCCTAAAAATAGATGCAGATGCAATGAGTAAATTTTAGTCACTGCGAAAACATCAGCAAATATTTTATTTCCATGATTTCACTGTCGTCCCTGCAAAGTCCTCCTTACTAACGTCAGGGGGCTCGTGTCGATATTGAGGGGGCTGTCCCACGCACTCGTCCCACCCTAACTGCCTGACATACTCATAACGAACCTTAGCTTAGACAATGAGTCACACATCACCATCACCATCCCTGGATATGGCCTGTCTCACCAACAGGGCAGACTCACCAGAGATGGTGACACAGTGGTATACAGTCAGGAGGGAGTTGACCGGGGAGACATCAACATTGACCCCAAATCCAATGAAGTCTCATGGTATCAGATTAAACAGGGACAAGGAAATCTCCTGCTCATTACCAGGTATCACCCCCCCCCAACAGCATCTCTCCATCCCCCGTCCCCCCGTCCACCCCCCACCTCCCCCTCCCCCTTGAAGATCAATTGAATTAAGTGGCTTGGTAGTACCACTGCTCTGACCGAGCTAACCAAGTTGTGGAGGACACAGCTGCTCGGGTCCGCTACAGGTTCTGAGGGAACCAATAAAGGAGAAAAACATGCTTGCCCTTATCCTTACCTACCTGCCTGCAGCTGCAGCTGTCCATGACAGTATTGATAGGAGTGGCCACCACACAGTCCTTGTGGGGTTGTGGGGAGGAAGTCCCATCTTTACATTGAGGATGCCCTCCATTGTGTTGTGTGGCACTAACAGCATGTTAAATGGGATAGACTTTAAACAGATCCAGCAGCTCAAAACTGGACCTGCGAGTGACATTGTGGGCCATGAGCAGCAGCAAAATTGTACTCAACCACAATTTGTAACCTCATGGCCTGGCATATCTCCTACTCTACCATTACCACCAAGCCTTGGAATCAATTGTGGTTCAATGAAAAGTTCAGTTGGGCATGTCAGGAGCAACATCAGGCGTATCAATAAATGAGATGTCAACCTGGTGAAACTACAGCACAGGACTATTTGTGTGGCAAACAACATAAGCAGCAATGAAGCAATCCAACAACCAATGAATCAGAACTAAGCTCTGCAGCCCTGCCACATCCAGCCGTGAATGGTGGTGGACAATTAAGCAATTCACTGAAAGAGGAGACTCCACAAAAAGCCCCATCCTGAATGATCAGGGAGCTGAACCCATCAGTAATAAAGACAAGGTTGGGAATTTTCAACTGTCTTCAGCCAGAAGTGGTTCCCTCCGGAGGTTCCCTGCATCACAGGTGCCATCTTTAGCCAATCCAATTTACTCCATGTGATAGCATGAAACAGCTGAAGGCACTGCATATCGCAAAGTCTATTGGCCCTGACAATATTCCGGCAATAGTACTGAAGACTTGAGTTCCAGAGCTTGTTGCGCCCCTAGCCAAGCTGTTCCAGTACAGCTACAACACTGGCATCTAACTGACAACATGGAAAATTGCCCAGGTATGTCCTGTACACAAAAAGAATTAAACCAATCTGGCTGAATATCACCTCATCAATCTCCTCTCAATCATTAGCAAAGTGATACTTGCACAGCAACAGCTCACTCACGCTCAGTTTATGCTTCTGACCTCATTACAGGTTTGGGAGGCTGCGATGGGGGGGGGGGGGTCTAAGGGGGACTGAGAGATCGGGGCGGCGTTTAAAAATGGCACCCCAATCTCTTCCTGCTCCGATGAGCTGAACTTTTCAGTACAAGAAGTGAGGTATATGCTGCCTCGGCAAGGATTTCCTGACCGAGGCCAGGAAGAAAACAGAGTCCCATTTGATAGCAGATTCATTCTCGGTGCTCCAGGTACCAAGAAACACTCCACTATACGCTCCCAAAATGGGACTCTGTTTGTTGATAGTTAAATTGCGCCCATTATTGCTGCAGGTATTGCAATCCCTGAATCTCACCTCATCACCCCCCCTGTTTCAGAAGCCCTGGCCTTCTGTATTTGAAGTTAATTTTCATCATACCCATACATCAAGAACCCAACTGCCTGTTTGCAGTCAATCCAATTTTAATTCCTAGACTTCAGGTCCATCTTGGTTTCTGCCAAGTGAGTGGGCTGTGTTGAAATTTCTCTTTTCACTCCCTTAAATACATCAGTCAAATCTTGGGCAGATGTTGGCCTCTGCTATGAGACTTCCTAATGTTTGGAATTGCTGTTTGCCATGCACTCTCACACTTTCAATGACTTCACATTCATAAGGGAGTACGTACACACAATACACATACACACATAAATACACACGCACACAACACTCAATACACGCACACGATACACATACATAAATACACACAAACACAAATGCACACACATAAAACACACAATACACATGCAAACACACAATTCAGATACATACACAGAATACACATACACATACAATTCACAGACAGAATACACATACATACATATACACACAAAAATACACATGCATATAACACAATACACATGCACGCAATACACATACGTACACACAATTTGCATGCACACATACACAATACACAAACACACACACACAAATACACACATACAACACACACACACACATGTACGTGCACATAAACACACCCACAAAGCACACACACACACAAAACATGTACACAATACACACATATGCACACACAAGCATACACACACAACACGACACACATATGCATGTGCATGTCCACACACAAACACACATTCATGCACAAACACATACACACATTACCTTGCTCCGTCCTGCATCTCTTAACCTCACACATCTGAACCTGCCATTAAATAGTACGGAGGACCCACCCAGAAGCGCAATCATGAATCACTGACAGGTTAGGGGATGAATTATTTCTTCTGTTTAAATATGTTTTTGGAACTTTCCTATATTTGGCTAAAGTTTGAATAGTTTACAGACAGTGATCTGGCTGGTGCTGAAGTATTTTTTTTCACAATTTCAAGGTTGGTTGGATTAGCTGGCATTCCGCTGAGAATTGGAAATAACTTGAAGGATAAAGGGAGGACATACAAAACAGGGCACACAGCTGGAAGAGGTGGAGCGGGTGCACCAGGAGGCCACTGCATGGGTCTTTATGGAGCAATTCCCTTCCCACAACTTCAGCGGACTCCAACATACGAGACATGTATTTTGCATGAAGGAGATCCTGATTGAAAATTTCCAACTGCTGCTACCATAGTTCAAAGCAGAGCAAAGATAGCATATCCTGTGGAAATCAAGTTGACTCTGACTGTATATTTATGTACCTGGGCAGCTGCTGGATGCGTAAGAGCACTCAGCGTTTACAGCAATGAACTGAGTTAATATCTGAAGTTGATGGTCCTTCACCAACAGTACAAGGGAGGTCCACTGAAACTCTCTATAGATAGAGAGACAACTTAATTCTATGGCCTTTTTCAGACACATAGTTGAAGCATGACAGTTTTGTGGTTGGCAGGCATTCCTATGGTGCAGTGTTTCATTGAGTGAATACACGTGGCTTTGCATATACCTCCTGTCAACCCGTCTACTGGCAGGAACCAAAAGGAATTCAATGGGGAGGCAGTGGTGTTGTGATATTGCCACTTTTAACCCAGAGACCCAGAGTCATGCTCTGGGGACCTGGGTTAGAAGTCACCATGGCAGATGGTGAAATTTGAAGTCAATACAAATCATGAATTATGAGTCTAATGGTGACCATGAAACCATTGTCAATTGTCATAAAAACCTATCTTGTTCACTAATATCCCTTCGAGAAGGAAATCTGCCCTCCTTACCTGGTCTGGCCTACATGTGACTCCAGTTCCACGCCAATGTGGTTGACTCATAAATGCCCTCAGGGATGGGCAATAAATGCTGGCCCAGACATGAATTTTAAAAACTCTCTCAATATGTGGCTTGTGCGGGACCATGTCTATCATTCAGTCAAAGCCTTTTATCCTGTCGGCCCTCCCATAGATTCTACATAGATGTTTACAGCATGAAAACAAGCCGTTTGGCCCAACGTGTCCATACCGCCTAGGTTTTACCACAAAGCTAGTCCCAATTGCCCGCATTTGGCTCATACCCCTCTCCACCTATCTTTCCCAAATAACTGTCTGAATTCTTTTAAAAGGCAAAATTGTACTTGCCTCTACTATTGCCTGTGGCAGCTCATTCCAGACACTCACCACCCTCTGTGTGAACAAATTGCCCCTCTGGACCCTTTTGTATCTCTCCCCACTCAGCCTTGGGTGACTGTCTGTGTGGAGTTTGCATGTTCTCCCCGTGCCCGCAGAAATCTCCTCCGGGTGGTCCAATTTCCTCCCATAGCCCAAAGATGTGAAGGTTAGGTGGATTGGCCTTGCTAAATTGCCCCTTACTGCCCAAAGGTTAGGTAGATACGGGGATAGGATGGAGGGAGTAGCCCTAGGTTAGGGTGCTCTTTCGGATGCTCGGTGTAGAATCGATGGACTGAATGGCCTCCTTCTGCACTGTAAGGATTCGATGATCTATGACCTGTGAAGATCTCTAAGGCCTGGCTTCAGGCTGCACCACCTTGGCTGGGACAGCAGCAGTCTGGGCTGACTGACTCACAGCAGTAGCAAGGGCACTGGCGAAGTGGGCCACCCTGAGAGAGGGAAGCAAGGTTGTGTGCTATGGAGACATTGGCACTCTCCAGGGACATGGAGTGTCTCAGCAATCTTAGTATTCTGTCAGGGAACAGATTGAAAGGCCCTAGGGGCTGTGTTCTCTGATCCCTCAGCTGCATGTTCCTTGGTGGATGCACCATTCGCTGGCAGCAGGATTCTCTATTCCTGTCGCTTGTCAATGGGATTTCAGGCTGCCGGCGGGAACAGAGAAACCCAACGGTTGGAGAATTCCAGCCCTTATGATGCCCTGAAAACCTTTTTGAACATTGGTATCCAGAGCCATGATGCCACCAGTCTGAGCTTATGGCAGTAAACGCAGACCTCTCTGACACACACATGTGGTGGAATGTGCTTGTGTTGCTGAAAGCTGAAATATCAGTCATCAGATACGTAAATGTAAATGTCACTATGGTAGTCACCACTAACTGTATTAGATGTATGTTAGATGTAGTACGGTAGAACCCCTGTACTAGAGGTACATGGGTAAATCCCTGCCTACTGGCGTATAAATGTGTGTGCTCACCGGAGCTGCTCCCATTCTGGTAACAGCTATAGGAGGCCACACACCTTTGCTCAATAAAACCTCGATTATTCACTACTCTTGTTTTTGTACTAATTGATAGTGCATCAATTTATTGAGCAAAGATTTTAGAATGATGGAACTTCGCATCACCTACAGCTGAGCCCTCAAGCAGCCAACGCTACGTCCGCTTTTGACCACTGGCTAGCCTGTTTCGAAAGCTACCTCCAAACATCCGCTGAGGAACCCTCGGACGCACAGAAGCTCCAGGTCCTTTATTCATGGGTGAGCCCTGACATTTTTCCTCTCATCCGGGATGCGCCCACTTACACTGAAGCAATAGAGCTCCTGAAAGGACATTACGTTCGACCGGTCAACAAACTATACGCCAGGCACCTCCTGCCCACGAGACAGCAACTCCCCGGTGAGTCCCTAGACGATTTCTGCCATGCCCTGCACATCCTGGTGAGGAACTGTGACTGCCAGGCAGTTTCGGCAGTCGAGCATACAGAACATTTAATCAGAGACGCTTTTGTTACAGGCATGGGGTCGGCATACATCTGCCAGCGCCTATTGGAGGGGGATACACTTGATCTTGTGGGAACCAGGCAGCTCGTGAACCCATTAACAGTGGCCACCCGTAACGTCCAATCGTACGCCCCCGACCCGCACAGCACCCTCATGGGCATCGTGGGCCCCACACGCTACCTACCACAGCCCACCGCAAGCCTGCGCCGCGCGGCAGCCAGCCAACCCCGGGGGGGCCCAAATGCTATTTCTGCGGGCAGAACAAACACCCCCGGCAGCACTGCACGGCACGGAGCGCAACCTGCAACGGCTGCGGAAAGAAGGGACATTTTGCTGCTGTGTGCCAGGCCCGGTCGGTCACCGCTGTTTCTAGGCCCAGCGTTCCTGCACCCCCCACGTGCGGCTCGTGGGCGTCGCCATCTTCTTCTCCGCAGGCCACGTGCGGCCCGTGGGCGCCACCATCTTCTTCTCCACAGCGCACATGCGGCCTGTGGGCGCCGCCATCTTTAATGCCGCCCGCCATGTGCGCCCTGTGGGCGCCGCCATCTTCGGCGCCATTTTGGACGGCGCCTCAGGACCCCTGATCGTCGGGAAGCTCGTCTGGCCACTCACCACCTGCCACCACCGCTGATCAGCCCGGGGCCTCCCAGCATCAGCCGCAGCTCGCCTCGATCACCCTCAACCAGTCCCGGCCCCACAACCTCGCAACCGCAATGACAACGGTGCAAATCAATGGGCACAAGACTTCCTGCCTTTTTGACTCTGGGAGCACGGAAAGCTTCATCCACCCCACTACGGTAAGGCGCTGCTCCTTCGCGGTACACCCCGTTAGCCAGAAAATCTCCCTGGCCTCCGGATCCCATTCCGTGGAAATCCGGGGGTACTGCTTCACAACCCTCACCGTCCAGGGCGTAGATTTAGCAACTTCCGGCTCTACGTCCTCCACCACCTCTGCGCTGCCCTGTTACTCGGCCTGGACTTCCAGTGCCACCTCCAAAGCTTAACTTTAAAATTCGGCGGACCCCTAACCCCCCTCACCGTATGCGGCCTCACAACGCTTAAGGTCGATCCACCTTCCTTGTTTGCAAATCTCACCCCGGATTGCAAACCTGTCGCCACCAGGAGCAGACGGTACAGTGCCCAGGACAGGACTTTCATCAGGTCGGAGGTCCAGCGGCTTCTGCGGGAAGGCATCATTGAGGCCAGCAACAGCCCCTGGAGAACCCAAGTGGTAGTAGTAAAGACTGGGGAGAAGCACAGGATGGTTATTGACTAGTCAGACCATCAATCGGTACACACAGCTCGACGTGTACCCCTCCCATGCATATCTGATATGGTCAATCAGATTGCACAGTACCGTGCCTTTTCCACAATGGACCTGAAGTCCGCCTACCACCAGCTCCCCATCCGTAAGGAGGACCGCCAATACACTGCGTTCGAAGCAGATGGCTGCCTCTATCACTTCCTTAGCATTCCCTTCAGCGTCACTAACGGGGTCTCAGTCTTCCAACGTGAGATGGACCGAATGGTTGACCGGTACAGACTGCGGGCCACCTTCCCGTACCTAGACAGCGTCACCATCTGTGGCCACGACGCACAAGGACCATGATCAGCAGGACCATGACGCTAACGTTCTCAAATTTCTCCACACCGCCAAACTCCTTAATCTCACGTACAATAAGGTGAACAAAGAACAAAGAAATGTACAGCACAGGAACAGGCCCTTCGGCCCTCCAAGCCTATATCTATAATCTTCTACACTTCCTGTGTCCGTATCCTTTATTCCCATCCTATTCATGTATTTGTCAAGATGCCCCTTAAATGTCACTAACGTCCCTGCTTCCACCAACTCCTCCGGCAGCGAGTTCCAGGCACCCACGACCCTCTGTGTAAAAAACTTGCCTCGTACATCTCCTCTAAACCTTGCCCTTCACATCTTAAACCTATGCCCCCTAGTAATTGACCCCTCTACCCTGGGGAAAAGCCTCTGACATTCCACTCTGTCTATACACCTCATAATTTTGTAGACCTCTATCAGGTCGCCCCGCAACCTCCTTTGTTCCAGTGGGAACAAACCAAGTTTATTCAACATCTCCTCATAGCTAATGCACTCCATACCAGGCAACATCCTGGTAAATCTCTTCTGCACCCTCTCTAAAACCTCCACATCCTTCTGGTAGTGTGGCGACAAGAATTGAATACTATACTCCAAGTGTGGCCTAACAAAGGTTCTATACAGCTGCAACATGACTTGCCAATTCTTATACTCAATGCCTCGGCCAATGAAGGCAAGCATGCCGTATGCCTTCTTGACTACCTTCTCCGCCTGTGTTGCCCCTTTCAGTGACCTGTGGACCTGTGCACCTAGGTCTCTCTGACTGTCAATACTCTTGAGGGTTCTACCATTCACTGTATATTCCCTACCTGCATTAGACCTTCCAAAATGCATTACCTCACATTTGTGCGTGTTCCGCACCAACCGCTTAGCCATCCTTGGCTATGTTGTGGAAAATGGAGTTCTAGGGCCTGACCCCGACCGCATGCGCCCCCTCATGGAACTCCCCATCCCCCATTGCCCCAAGGCCCTGAAACGATGCCCGGGGTTCTTCTCCTATTATGCCCATTGGGTCCCTAACTATGCGGACAAGGCCCGCCGACTCATTCAGTCCACAGTCTTTCCCCTGACGGCTGAGGCCTGTCAGGCCATTAACCACATCAAGGCAGACATCGCAAAGGCCACGATGCACGTGGTCGCCAAGTCCCTCCCCTTTCAGGTCGAGAGCGATGCACCGGATGTAGCTCTGGCCGCCACCCTCAACCAGGCAGGCAGGCCCGTGGCATTCTTTTCCCGCACCCGCCATGCCGCCGAAATTCAGCACTCCAGTGTCGAAAAGGAGGCCCAGGCCATTGTGGAAGCTGTGCGGCATTGGATGCATTACCTGGCCGGCAGGAGATTCACTCTCCTCACTGACCAACGGTCAGTTGCCTTCATGTTTAATAATACACAGCAGGGCAAGAATAAAAACAATAAGATCTTGAGGTGGAGGATTGAGCTCGCCACCTCTATTATGAGATTTTGTATCGCCCCGGGAAGCTCAACGAGCCCCTCGATGCCCTATCCCGAGGTGCATGTGCCAGCGCACATGTGGACCGACTCTGGGCTCTACACGATTGCCTCTGTCACCTGGGGGTCACCCGGTTCTTCCACTTCATCAAGGCCCGCAACCTACCCTACTCCATTGAGGAGGTCAGGACTGTCACCAGAGACTGCCAGGTCTGCGCTGAGTGCAAACTGCACTTCTACCAGCCAAATTGAGCGCACCTAGTGAAGGCCTCCCGCCCCTTTGAGCACCTCAGCATGGACTTCAAAGGGCCCCTCCCCTCCACCTACCAAAACAGGTACTTTCTGAACGTGGTCGACGAGTACTTCCGGTTTCCCTTCGCCAATCCCATGCCCTGATATGACTTCTGCCACGGTCATTGAAGCACTCCACAGCATCTTCGCCCTGTTCGGTTTCCCCGCTTACATCCACAGCGATCGGGAATCCTCCTTTATGAGCGATGAGCTGCGTCAGTTCCTGCTCAGCAAGGGCATTGCCTCGAGCAGGATGACCAGCTACAACCCCCGGCGAAATGCGGAGGTGGAGAGGGAGAATGGGACATCCTACTGGCCCGACTGTCTAAGAATCTCCCGGTCTCCCGCTGGCAGGATGTCCTCCCCGACGCGCTCCACTCCATCCGATCGCTCCTCTGCACTGCAACTAACGAAACCCCCATGACGTCTCTTTGCCTTCCCCAGGAAGTCCACCTCCGGGGTCTCGCTCCCAACATGGCTGGACCTGTCCTCCTTCGCAAACACGTGTGGACCCACAAGTCAGACCCATTGGTCGAAAGAGTCCAACTACTGCACACGAACCCACAGTACGCCTAGGTGGCGTACCCTGACGGGCAGCAGGACACAGTCTCCCTCTGGGACCTGGCACCCGCTGGATCCCCACCCACAGCCCCTGACACCCCCCCTCCGGTTGCCCCTGCGTCACTCACCCTCCTCCCAGCGCACCTCACCGCAGCCCCCGCCCCAGGAGGATCCGTCCTCCCACTGGATCCACTCGGGGGCGGTGAAGACGAGGACAACACGTTCCCGGAGTCACCGGTGACCAAGTCGGCACACGCATCACCACCAGGACCGAGGCGATCACAGCGGAGGATTAAGGCCCCCGACAGACTGGACTTGTAAATTTTTCCACCAACCCCGCCGGACTCTTTTTTTAACAGGGGGTGAATGTGGTAGTCACCACTAACTCTATTAGATGTATATTAGATGTAGTACGGTAAGAATCCTGTACTAGAGGTACATGGGTAAATCCCTGCCTGCTGGCTCCACCCAGTAGGCGGCGTATAAATGTGTGTGCTCACCGGAGCTGCTCCCATTCTGGTAGCAGCTACAGGAGGCCACACATCTTTGCTCAATAAAGCCTCGATTATACACTACTCTCGTCTTCGTAGTAATTGATAGTGCATCAGTCACCACAGTCCCCAAGGACTGCAGTCTGCTTTCCCCTTTGAGGGAGAGAGCTGACTGGTGGTGATTTAACCTGAGGATCACCACACCTCAGGCGAAGGGCAAGATTGAGAAGGCGAGAGCTTCATGACTAATCTCAGCCGGTACGGGAATTGAACCCACGCTGTTGCCCTCGCTCTGCATCACAAACCAGATGTCCAATCAACTGAGCCACCCGATCTCATCAGATATAACATACAACATAGACCATAGAACATAGAACATGGAACATACAGTGCAGAAGGAGGCCATTTGGCCCATCGAGTCTGCAATGACCCACTTAAGCCCTCACTTCCACCCTATCCCCGTAACCCAATAACCCCTCCTAATCTTTTTTGGGCAATTTATCATGGCCAATCCACCTAACCTGCATGTCTTTGGACTGTGGGAGGAAACCGGAGCACCCGGAGGAAATCCACGCAGACACGGGGAGAACGTGCAACCTCCGCACAGACAGTGACCCAGCAGGGAATCAAACCTGGGATCCTGGCTCTGTGAATCCACATTGCTACCCACTTGTGCTACCGTGCTGCCCATAACATCATGGTTAATTCCACAAGTGATTGGAGATTGGAAAGAAAGGACTCCAGACTCTGTGCAACGGCTTGTGCTCAGTGGGCGCTGGACCCCTCCCTGCTCCTTCACACAGCAGGCTTTTCTGACAAGCTTTTCAGCACAGCAAATATTTCAGTGTGTGCACCCATCAGCCCTTTTCTGTAGCTCAGTCTGTCAAAGATCGAAAATGAATCAACTGCAACAGAGCTCTTGTGAAACCTTGTCCTGCAGTGGGCTGACACTTGAGTGTTCCTTACTCTGGGAACACTTGTGCTCATATCTCACCACCTGCAAATCCCACCTCCTCTAAATTGTGTGCACTGAGCTGGAGGCCGTGACTTTCAAAGCACATCATTCCCCTTCATCGATTATTTTTTTCACTGCCCGGGCAGTTTTTGGGTATCTGAAATGGGAAAAGGGCCAAGGGTTGGGTTGTGATCAGAGGAGAGGAGGAAATAAGAAATGCATTCTTGCATGATCTGTATCTTCTGAGCCAGGAAGATTGAGGGGTGAGGGAGATGAGAAACAAGGAGGAAGTATGCAGGTACTCCCATCATCACTCACTCCTCCCAGCTGTTGCTTCACAGCACCATGAACCAGGTTCAATTCCCGGTTTGGGTCACTGTCTGTGCAGAGTCTGCACGTTCTCCCCTTATCTGCGTAGGTTTCCTCCGGGTGCTGTGGTTTCTTCCCACAAGCCTCTCCCCCAGTGCATTCTTTCCAGATTCCAGTTTTCGTCACCCATCTCGACCCTCCTCTCCCCTCATCCTCCCTCCCTTTTCTTCCCCTTTCCATTCCCTCCTCCAATTTCGTCTCCCTTTTCATCCACCCTTACCCCAGCTCCGTTCCAATTTCCTCTCCCTTTCTTCTCCCCCTTTCCTCCTCTCTCCTCCATGGACAGCACGGTAACATAGTGTTTAGCACTGTTGCTTCACAGTGCCAGGGGCCTGGGTGCGATTCCTGGCTTGGGTCGCTGTCTGTTTGGAGTGTGCACGTTCTTCCCTTATCTGCGTAGGTTTCCTCCGGTGCTCCGGTTTCCTCCCACAAATCCCGAAAGACGTGCTGTTAGGTGAATTGGACATTCTGAATTCTCCCTCAGTGTACCCGAACAGGTATGGCGACTAGGGGATTTTCACAGTAACTTCATTGCAGTGTAACTTTAATGCAAGCCTACTTGTGACACTGTTAAAGATTATTAATGTCAGGCCAAAGTCCATAATCTCAGTGAAGCTCCTCTCCATGGCGAACAGCACTGTCCCCTCCTTGAGAATAAATCGTGCAGGCCTACTTGTCCTACTCTATTTCTCTACTGCCTCCTGCTGCTGTGTATCACCTTCTCCTCAAGAAGAAGAAAACAGGAATTAGTCTACAGTATGTTTTGTGTGATGTGGCTGTCAAGGTTGAATTGCTGCCAATGGATGTGTGAATTGTAGATGTGTGGCTCATAACAGTGGCCGGTGTGTGAAGGGAAGGTAAAACTTAGGACTGACCTAAAACTTAGGTCAAATACTGACTGATAAAGAGCTACAGATTAGGATAGTGCTGTATTTGATAGGATACGATAGGACATGACATTTGAAAGTAAAGTCACTGACCTTGACAACTCCTGTTCGATTGTCATATTTCTTCCTGCTCTGCACCTATGTCTTGAAGCAAAACTCCAATAATAATAACCTATTAGTGCCACAAGTAGGCTTACATTAACACTGCAATGAAGGCCATGTGAAAATCCCATCGTCGGCACACTCCGGCGCCTGTACACTGAGGGGGAATTCAGAATGTCCAATTCACTTAGCAAGCACATCTTTTCGGGACTTAGTGGGAGGAAACCTGAGCACCCAGACGAAACCCACGCAGGGAGAACGTGCAGACTCCCCACAGACAGTGGTCCAAGCCAGGAATCGAACCTGAGTCCCTGCCGCTGTGAAGCAATAGTGCTAACCACTGTGCTACCATGCCGCCCTAATGGCATTGAACTTCACAGTTCCTTGTTCCAATTACCCCCTGAACACATGCCCTGCTCCCCTGTGGATAGACAGCTTTCCTCCTTCCTATCTCTTCCACTTGGACCTTAAGTGCAGGGTTGGACTGCCTTGGTGCTTAGTCCCTCACATGTTCACCCATTGCCAAAACCATTGTCATGTGAGAGTACCTTTAAGAAATGGTTGTTTAAGGAATGTACCTTTAAGAAATGGGTGTTTATCAGTGATGTCAGAGTGTGGGTGGAGTTGGGCTGTCTGCCAGCTTTTTACTTTCATTTTAGGCTGTTTGCTGCAGGGTGTTTTTTATTCTTGTTTTCAGTGTTGGAGCTGTAGCCAGACAGAGCAGGTGTACTGTTGATCTCTCTGCCATGAAAAGACTTTTCAGTCGTGATTGTAAACCTGATGTGCTTCTGTTAAATGGTGTTTCTTCTGTCTTCTGGATGTTGTTTGGGAAGTTATTCAGGATTACTTAGTGTTGTATTCTTTGGGGGTTGTATTTGAATTGATGGTTGCTAAGATGTTCACTGTATGTTTCAAAAAGGTTAACTTGAGTTCATAGAATAAACATTGTTTTGGTTTAAAAAATACTTTTCCATTTCTGCTGTACTACACCTGTAGAGTGGGCCATGTGCTCTCCATACCACAATCTATTACAATTTGTGGGTCAGGCGAACTCCATGATACACTTTGGGGTTCTCTAAACCCTGGCCCATAACAAATTGGGGTTCGTCTGGGATAAAAGTCTATCTGTTGGATTGGCTAAGTGAACTTAAAGACAGTGAGGAGTGAGCATATTGTGGTTGCTTTTCAGGTGTGGTATTCTAGTTTAAGTGGGGTGTGTGTTGTGGACAATGGCTCTTTCAGAGGTTCAGACGTTTTTAGGGGTAGAGACGGTCACACGCAGTACCTTACGGACAGGGGCTAAAAACAGACTGTTAGATTTGGCAAAAACATTGTAGTTAACATTACCTGACAAAATGCGAAAAGATTAGGTAATTATGGCGGTGGCTAAGCATTTAAAGTTGCCTGAGATACAGTTTGACTCATTGGAAATGGCAAAAATTCAGTAACAACTGAAACAAATGGAACATGAGAAAGAATTAAAGCAGCTTGAATACGAAAGAGATAGAGAGGAAAAAGAAAGAGAGAGAGAAGAAACAAGGAAAGAAAGAATAGCACTAGCAGAACAAAAAGAAATGGAAAAGGAGACACAGATCAGGGAAAAAGATAAAGAGAGTTTGAACATCAGAAAATCGCCATGAAACATGACAGTCAGTTAAAATTGGCAGTCGTAAAGGGAAACGTACAGTTGGATGATAGTGATGAGGATAGTAAGAAAGAACATTGAAGGCTTGGTGGGAATCTATTTAAATATGTCCAAGTCATTGCCAAGGTTTGACGAGAAGGAGGTACAAGCCTTTTTCATTTCATTTGAGAAGGTAGCTAAACAAATGCAATGGCCACAGGACCTGTGGGTATTACTGATTCAAACAAAGTTGGTAGGTAGGGCTAGTGAAGTGTTTGCATCACTACCGGAGGAGGTATCTGAGTCGTATGAGGAGGTGAAAAAAATCCATCTTAGGTGCATATGAACTAGCGCCTGGAGCTTACAGACAAAGGTTTAGAAATTTAAGGAAAGAATTTAGTCAAACATACATGGAGTTTGAAAGGCTCAAACAGAGTAATTTTGATAGGTGGATAAGGGCTTTGAAAATAGACCAAACTTATGAAGCTCTCAGAGAAATTATACTTTTGGAGGAGTTTAAAAATCCAATTCCTGATGTCGTGAGAACTCATGTGGAAGAGCAGGGGGTTAAAACTGCGAGAATAGCAGCAGAAATGGCAGATGATTATGAATTAGTTCATAAATCAAAGCTTTGTTTCTGACATCAGATTCAGTCTGTGAGGGATAGAAACTGGGGACATGAGAAATACTCAAGTGTAAAAAGTAAAGGTGATCTGATGGGAGATAATAAGGAGAGTGTACCTCAGATTAAAACAGAAATCCAGGAGGGTGGAAAAGAAATGAAAAGTTTCAAATGTTTTCACTGTGATAAACTAGGCCAAGTAAAGTCACAGTGTTGGTGGTAGAAGAAAAGCACTGGGAAGGCTGATGTGGTAAAACAGGATAAGACAGTGGGGTTTATTAAAGTGGTAAAGGAAAGCCCAAGTGAAGCGAAGGAGAGGCAAAAGATTGTACAGCCTGATCAAGAGGTGATTGATAAGGTGCCAGATCTCTTTAAAGAATTTACTTGTGTGGGTAAAGTTTACTTGTGTGTATCAGGAGGAGCAGGTAAAGAAGTCACAATTTTAAGAGATACGGGAGCTAGTCAATCTTTAATGGTAAGAGATGAGGAGTTATGTAGTTTGGGATGTATATTGCCAGAAAAGGTGGTAATATGTGGAATTGAGGGTGAGAGGAGTAGTGTTCCATGATATAAGGTAAGGTTGGAAAGTCCAGTGACGACTGGTAGTAGGAGTAATAGAGAAACTATCTTGTCCAGGAATACAGTTTATCTTGGGTAAACTGGAACACAGGTGGGAATGATGCCTACTGTGGTGGATAAGCCAGTGGAAAATCAGACAACTGAAATGTTGAAGGACGAATATCCTGGATTTCTACGGATTGTGTAGTAACAAGGTCGCAAAGTCACAGGTTAAGACAAGAGGAGAAATCAAAGAGTGAAGATGAAGTTTAAGTGCAATTATCAGCAATGATTTTTGATCAGATGGTTGAAAAAGAACAAGAACAGGTGGAGGATGAGGCAGATATTTTTAGTTCAGGAAAATTGGTGAAGTTACAACAAAAAGATGTAGAAATAAAACGGATGTATCAGAAAGCATACACGGAAGAGGAATCTGAGTGTATACCAGAGTGATATTACCGTAAAAATGATGTCTTGATGAGAAAATGGAGACCTTTACATATGCAGTCGGATGAAAAGTGTGTAGAGGTTCATCAAGTAGTATTGCCGGTAGCGTATAGAAAGGAGGTGTTGTGATTGAACATGAGGTACCAGTGGGAGGTCATTTGGGAATAAGGAAAACTCAAGCTAAAATCCAAAAACATTTTTATTGGCCTGGACTACATAAAGATGTAATAGAATTTTGTCAATCATGTCACACATGTCAAGTGATAGGGAAACCTCAAGCAGTGATAAAACCAGCACCCTTAATTCCCATTCCAGCATTTGAGGAACCTTTTACAAGGGTCCTAATTAATTGCGTAAGACCGCATCCTAAAACGAAAAGTGGGAATCAATATCTTTTGACTATAATGAATGTGTCTACTAGGTTTCCAGAGGCCATTCCAGTACGTAATATTACAGCTAAAAAGATTGTGGAGGAGTTACTTAAATTCTTTACTAGATATGGACTACCCACAGAAATACAATCGGATCAAGGATCAAATTTTACCTCCAGG
This sequence comes from Scyliorhinus torazame, assembly GCF_047496885.1. Lineage (NCBI taxonomy): Eukaryota > Metazoa > Chordata > Chondrichthyes > Carcharhiniformes > Scyliorhinidae > Scyliorhinus > Scyliorhinus torazame. Next base: position 52,122,123 of record NC_092727.1, read on the forward strand.
TTATTCAAAGAAGTTATGGATAGCTTAGGAATAAAACAATTTAAATCAACTGCGTGCCATCCAGAATCGCAGGGAGCGTTAGAAAGGTGGCATCAGACATTAAAGACAATGTTGAGGGCTCATTGTCAAGATTATCCAGAGGATTGGGATAAAGGAATTCCATTTGTACTGTTTGCAATTAGGGATGCTTCTAATGATTCAACCAAATTTAGTCCTTTTGAACTAATTTTTGGTCATGAGGTAAGAGGACAACTTAAATTGATTAAGGAAAAATTGGTGAGTGAGAAATCGGAAATTACATTATTGGATTACATGTCAAATTTTAGGGAACGATTAAATAGAGCAGGTGAACTGGCTAGACAACATTTGAAAGTTGCACAAAATGTGATGAAACGGGTCGCGGACAAGAAATCCAAAGTCCATAGTTTTGCCAGTGGAGATAAAGTTTTAGTATTGTTACCAGTGGCAGGTGAACCTTTAAAAGCTAGGTTTTGTGGACCTTATCAGATTGAAAGGAAATTAAGTAAGGTGAATTATGTGGTAAAAACGCCAGATAGAAGGAAAACTCACCGAGTGTGGCATGTGAATATGCTTTAAAGGTTCTTTGAAAGGGAAGGAGAGAAAAAGGAGGAGGTTTTAATGATTCTAACTCAAAGTGATGAACCAAATCCAGATGACTGTGAATTTGACACACCTCAAATCAAATTGGAAAATGAGGATGTTCTTAAAAATTGGGATAAATTGTTGAGTTACCTTCCAGAGGAAAAACGGACTGACCTGAAAGAGTTATTGATATCACATGGCCAAGTTTGTAGAGATAAATTGGGAAGTACTAAAATGGCTATACATGATGTAGATGTGGGAAATGCTGTTCCAATCCAACAACATCCATACAGACTTAACCCTTTAAAATTGGCACAGGTTAACAAAGAGATTGAGAGTATGCTTAAAAATGGCATAATTGAAGTGGGTTGCAGCCAATGGACCTCACCCATAATGCTGGTACCAAAACCAGACAGTACTCTAACGGTTGTGTGTGGACTATAGAATGGTGAATGCAGTTACAGGAACGGACTCTTATCCTATCCCACATTTGGAGGATTGCATTGAGAAAGTGGGACAATCTGCTTTTATTTCCAAACTGGATTTACTTAAAGGTTATTGGCAGGTACCTTTACCCGAAAAGGCGAAGGAGATTTCAACTTTTGTGACTCCAGATGTTATATACCAATTCAAAGTTATTCCATTTGGCATGAAAAACACCCCAGCCACATTTCAATGGTTAAATAACAAATTCATTTGAGGATTACCCAATTATGTGGTATACATCGATGATCTGGTAATTTTCAGCCAGACATGGAAAGAACATTTAAACATCTTGTAGCCACCTAAAATGGCTGATTCCCGATTAGAATGGTCAAACCCCGATCTAAAATGGTGAACGAAAGAGGCTGATGGGAAAATCAGCCAACAGGACTCAAACGGACAGCTGCAGGTAAAACAGTGTATTCGGCTCTGGGGAAATCGGCCCAGGCCGATTCCTGCAGCCATCAACATCACAACAGCTCAGCCATCTGCATACTAAGCAGCCATCCCCGGGAACAATTGCTACACATTAGCAACACAAAGCCGATCCAGACCTTTCGGCGCCAGCAGGGGCTGAGACAAAGAAAGGTGGACGACCACCCCCCCCCCCCCCCCCGATCAAGGAATCGCCCCATTATTGGAGCATATCGAACCAAGTGATTGGGACCAAGTCCAATCACTTGGAACCAGGGTCGAGGTCCGCCCCGAGAGGCGGGAAGCCCCTGGGAACAATAAGAATAGGGGCCAAGTTCAGATCGACCATTCTTCTCCTGCTCGCAACCTTCGAGACCCTTCGACGAAAAAACAAGTAAGTCTTACTCCAGCGATCGCTACCAGATAGGTGCTCCAGACTACCGACTCGTACCAGCCTTTTTGAATCCCGCAGGCCATACCCAATTCGATAGACCATTCGTTTCCCTGACCTGGTGGGCCATCTCCAAAGTTAAGTATTGGTCTTTAGTGGTAGGTAGTAGCCTAGAGGTAGGATTATTGTCTAAGTATTTATTGCTGTATATAATAAATGATCGTTGATTTAACTTTTACTAAGCGGTGTGCTGCATTATTAATCATTACTTGAGCTTGAACCACGTGGCGGTATCAGAAAGATACCTGGCGACTCGTGAGCAAAGGTGACAGAATTAGAGCTAATAAAACTAAGGCTAATAAGAGCAACATTTTGGCGACATCCTGACGGGACCCAATCTAGGAGTGGAAAATCACTCCGGGAGAACCAAAGACATATTGAATTAGAATCCAATTGGAAACAAAAACCACAAGTGTTCAAGCAGGTCTGATTAATAAGTCATAATTCTGAAGTGTGTGTATGCATGCATAACTAACAGGGCAAAAAGGTAAAGCTGATAGATTTTTGTTGCGTCAAAACTGTCGGAAGTCTGTATTTTCGGAAATTAGCACAAGCTGTACCCACATCTACGACACCACCTTAGCCCCCTGTTCCAAATTTAAACGAAGCAAGCGGATAAGAAAGATGGCCATGCAGGCAATGCAACGCCTCATGAACCCCGAGGAATATGCGGTCGCAGCGACCAGCAGCAGTAGAGTGGGACAGTGTCCCACTTGGGAAGAGGAAATTCGGAAATACCTCAAGGGCAAAGGATGGCCCATGTGGAATGATTTCTGCAATAATGAAGAATCAGGTCGCGGAAGTATAGGGCATACTTGGTGGGAGAACATGAGTGAGATCCATAAAAAGAACTTAGCAAAAGCTCGCAAGCCGATGGCAATTGTGTCCTGTCTGGCACAATTGCGAGGCACAGAGGAGGTCTTCAAGACACTCCGCAAAGAAGTAGAGGGCATACATCATATGAGTAAAGTCGATGTATGCGAGGTTGAGAAAGAGAATCTGGAATTAAGGAGGAAATTAGCAGCAAAGGGCGAAGAGGTGGCTGACGCCAAACGGGGTCACCAGTCTTGTCTGGCGCATTTGAGTAGTTTCCAGTCCCAGTATGAAAAGGCTTATCAGGACACGCAGCATGCAGTCCTGGTAAAGAAAGAGACAGAGAAGCAGGTGGAGACGCTACAGAAGCAATGTAGTGATCTCAAGGCAGCCTTGAGAGCGCTCCACGCTGCAACCACAGGACAAAGACAGAGCACCATCGACCATGCAAAGTGCCGGAAGCAAATTGCAGACCTGCAGTCACTGCTTTATGTCCAAAAGGGATTTCAAGAAACCTTTGGGGAAAAGTTAGACCAGGAAGACGGCCCTGATTGGGAATAATTACAGGAAACAGCGCAGAGATATGTTCAGGGAACATGTGCGCAGGGAAAGCCCCAAAGGAGAAAAGCACCCCCACCCCCCACACAGCAGGTAGTTCAGGCTCCCATGAACCCTGTAACAACCCACCGCACAGCCACATCAGACGAGGTGGAATTCCTATATTCCACCCCCCTCACAGTGACCCAATTACGGGACGCGTGTGCAAAAATCATATCGTTCCTCCCCGCGTCAGACCCACACCATTTCTTTGCCACCGTCAAACATCAGGCGACCATGTACTGCCTGGATGAGAGAGAGCATGTAAAGCTCATGGTTCTAAGTTTGGATCCATCGGTAGCAGCAGCCCTTCCCAACCCACAGAACGTAGGAGGAGGCACCCTTGGCAGAAATGCATACCGCGATCCTGGATGCGATCGGGTATAACCGGGATGACCCCGTAGATGGCCTAAATAAGTGTAGGCAGAAGACGTCTGAGCACCCCACAGCGTTTGCCGGACGCCTGTGGATTCACTTCGAAGCCGTTTTTGGAGATGTAGACCGTGCCCATTTGTCCCCCGACAATATGGCCAAATGGACCCGCACCCTTATCTCCTATGCCCCAGAGGCAGGACAGAATGCCTGTAATAGTTATGATCCCTCGGAGGAGGCTCATAACGAGAAATGGGTGGTTAAAAGATTGTCCCGCGTTTGGGAGCAGTCTGTTCACAATAAACCCGCCGCTAAAACCACCGAGGAAAAGCAAGCCGCCGCAGACATGCAGGCAGTAAAAGCCACACCTCACAACCCCGCCTGGGTAAATGAGGGAAAGAACAGCCCCCCACCTAAATCACAAGAATGTTACAACTGCAGACAGTTGGGACATTTTGCAAAAGAGTGCAATGGCCCCAAAAAGCCACAGAAAGCCCAACAAACAGGCACTCTGAGTAAGAAAAAGGCAGAGCCCATCCATTGCGTTAGCACCCGTTACGATCAGACGGACTTGACCGAAACAGACTGACGGTGTACGGGCTCCCCCAGTTGGGTCTGTGACACCCTTTGGGATAGGTCAGGACGACCCGTAGTCGCAGCGAAAATTCGGGGACAGCCTATCGAGTTTCTTTGGGACACAGGAGTGTCCCGCACCACCATAAATTCCTCCACCCCTTTTCAGGACACGTGGCCCACTCCAGCCACTATCACCCTCAGCGGCTTTACAGGCCACTCGCAGCAGGGACACATCACAGCCCCTGTATCCATTCAAATCGGAACCATAACCACAAAACACCCCATAGTTTTAGTAGACCTGCCCCACACAGCAGAACACATTCTGGGAATCGACTTTATGAATTCCCATCACCTATCCTTCGATCCAGTCAACCAGTGTGTCTGGAAGATGGCGAAATCCGCTAGAGCCCCCGCAACGCTCAACATAGGGGACTACGTGAACACAATTAGCACAGTAGGCGAGTTTTGGTTCAACCCCACCACACTCAGCACGGACAAGCAGGTTAGGGCAGTCCTGCAAAAGAACAGGGCAGCATTCGCAACCCACAAGCACGACTGTGGATGGATGACTGGCTCCGTACAAGTAACAGGGCCGGACCCTAGACCCCAAAAACAGTACGGATTCCCCTTAGAAGCAGAGGGAGAAATCCTAAAAGTTATAGAGAGCTTATGAGAGCAGGGTGTACTAAGCTCGGTAGCCTCTACTAATAATGCCCCGATTTGGCCAGTGAGAAAGCCCGATGGATCATGGCGCCTGACCATTGATTATCGGGAACTCAATAAAGTCACCCCCGCAGCAGCCCCCACCGTAGCAACAAGTTCCGAGACCATGCTCAAACAGGGACTCAATTCCCTCTATTTCACGGTTTTGGACGTCAGTAATGGATTCTGGTCCATTCCATTGGCGAAGGCGTACCAGTATAAATTTGCCTTCACCTTTAGAGCGCAGCAGTACACGTGGACATGCCTCCCACAAGGCTTCCACAACTGCCCCTCCATTTTTCACCAACAGCTGGCAAATGGACTAGCAAAATTTTCTCGCCCCAAATGTCTGGTACAGTATGTAGATGATCTACTACTGCAGACAGACACTAAGGAAGAGCACATTGAGCTTCTGTCCGAACTCCTGGAATTATTACATTCCATTGACTGTAAAGTCAACCCCAAAAAGGCCCAGATATTGGAAGAAAAAGTGGTATATTTGGGTACAATTATCACACACAGCAAACGGGAGATCAAGCATAAAAGAATTGACTCGATCGCTAAATTGCCCCTTCCCCAGAATGTTTCAGCCTTCCGGTCGTTTTTATGACTGGTTGGTTATTGCCGAAACCACATTGACGGTTTCGCCAGCAAGGCAGCACCCCTCTCAGATCTCCTAAAGAAAGGAGCCCCCTGGGAGTGGCTTCCGCAGCATACGGATGCTGTGGAATCATTAAAACAGGTGCTCATAGCCGCTCCCGCACTACAAGTTCCAGACCCGCTTTCCCCTTATGCAATAGAGGTAGCGACCACAGACCGCACCCTTTCAGCCGTGCTCCTGCAGGAACGGCACGACCAGTTAAGACCCGTGGCTTATGCCTCCCGAATTTTAGACGCTGTGGAGCAGGGATTTTCAGCCTGTGAGAGGCACCTGCTCGCAGTTTTCTGGGCAGTCCAGTACTTTTCATACAATACCGGACTGAACCCCATCACCATTTTGACCGAACACACCCCCACCCAACTTTGACTGGACGGACGACTTAAGGACGGTACCATCAGCCAAATACGCGCAGCTAGGTGGACCCTTCTCTTGCAAGGACGGGACATCACAGTCAAACGGACAAAGACTCACACATACTTAGCGGACAATTAGCAGTACCCCGGAACCCCCCATGAATGTGAAATCATCTCTCCACACCACAACACAGGCCCCTTTATAGCAAAATCACCCCCCAGAAAAATAGTAAATCCATCTCAGAGCCCCCCTCACCCGGACACGTGTGAACCCATTAGGATTTATGTGGATGGATCTTCCACAGTCTTAGATGGGCAACGCATAACAGATTGCGGGATTTATGTTGAGGACGCGCAGGGACGCGCCCTCGAGGAAATAGCATTAAAACTCCCCGGGCACTTAGGCGCGCAGGCAGCAGAGCCTGCGGCCATCGCGTACACAGTAGACCACCCAGATTCCTTCCCCAGCCCAGCAGACATATACTCAGACAGCCTCTATGTCTGTAACAGCCTTACAGAATTTCTGCCCCTGTGGGAAACAAGAGGATTTGTTTCCGCGGACGGGAAACCACTCCCCTCAGCTCCATTACTCCGCCATATTTTACAAAAAGCCCAGAACTGGACTTTTGGCATCATAAAAGTCCGCAGCCACCATCGTTCCTCCCCCCCTGGAAATGTAAAAGCCGACGCACTGGCTAAGGCAGGATCCAGGCATGGGTACTTTTGGAAACCCCCCGAAAGCGCGCCAGTGAGTGCGCCAGTGAGTGCAGTTCAGGTCACGCAGACTAGGATCGAGGATCTAGTAGAGGCCCAGAAGCAGGATAGCGCTCTCACTGAGATTGTGAAAGAGAAGTTTCCAGCCTCCTACGAGAGGTTCAGAAATACACTAAACACACATGAGGGTGTGGTGTTAAAGGACACCCTTTATGTAGTTCCTGAGCAGGGTCGGAACCAATTAATCTGTTTATTCCATGATGGTCATGGACACCAGGGAATCTATCCCACTACAGCCCACCTGAAACAGCTTTGTTGGTGGCCAAATCTCAAGGAAGATGTAAGCCATTACATTGAGAATTGCCTTATCTGTGCGCAGAACAACCCCAATAGATATGCCAAAAAGGCCCAACTAAGCCACACCCGACCCATTAACGGCCCCTGGACTAACCTCCAGATTGATTTTATAGGTCCATTGCCCCCTTGCAGGAATGGCTATAAATATGTTCTGGTGGTCATAGACACTTTTACCAAATGGGTGGAAGCATTTCCAGCCCGCAACAACACCACGAAAACCACAGCCAAGATCCTAACCCACCACATCTTTACAAGATGGGGACTCCCCCGCAGTATTGAATCGGACCAAGGTTCTCACTTTATGGGACGGGTCATGCAGAACGTCCTCACGATATTTGGCATCACCCAAAAATTCCACATTGCGTACCACCCACAGTCGAGTGGTATAGTGGAGCGCATGAATCGGACCCTAAAAACCACCCTCCGAAAAATGGTCCAGCAGAACAACACCACTTGGGACTCAGTCCTCCCTTTTGCGCTGATGTTTTTGCGTAACACTGTTTCCACCTCCACAGGTTACACCCCACACACTCTCATGACCGAACGCCCCATGAAAGGGACAGAATACTTGTTAGGTTTAGACCTGACCAGCCCTGAAGTAACGGCCCTCACCCACGAGAAAGCCATGGAGCAATTAGTTGCTAATGTAAAAAAGGCTCAGTTAGCAGCCGCAGTTAAATTGGGCACCAAAAAGAAACAGAGCAAGGCCTGTTTCGATAAGGCAGTGCATGCAACGGAGTATGATATAGGACAGCAAGTGATCTTGTCTGTATATAACCCCAGCATATTCCTGTCTCCAAAATACTCGGGTCCGTACTCCATTGCGGATAAAGTAAGCCCATCAGTTTACAAAATAAAATACCCAAATGGTAAGACTGCGTGGTTTCATATTAACCAGTTAAAGGCTTATGGAACACAGTCAAACCACGCCCACCACGTCATGCTTGACGCAGCAGACCACACCCCGCCCACAGCCAACGTAACCTGACCAGCCCCCACCACGTCCAGCCCAGCCACGGACTTGACCTCGACTCCACCCCCAAAATATACATTCCGCCCCGGAACGCCCACAGACTGCAGGAGCAGAGACAGCGACTGTGACTCAGACGATGGCCACAGCACGCCTCCCTACTATCCCCATGCAACAGGACCCACACCCAGCGACTCTGACTACGATCCCAGTGATCCCTTTTCCAAATAAATCCCACCACCGACCACCAAACCACACGGACGACCCCAACTTTGTCCCCACACAACTCAACACGACTCATTGGCACTGCGACAACTCCTACAGACTCGTCCACAACGACGAGAGCGACCCCAACTCACACCAAGCAGCTCTTTCAGCCCTAATTCACTCCAGAGTTTGGCACCCAGGAGAAGGGGACGACCTCGAGTCTGACTCCCAAGCCGCCAACCCCTTTGCGACCCTGTTCGCAACAGAGAACTGAGGTGTCCACATGATGTTTAAAGGAAACGCTTGGGAGAAGTGTTGTCCTTTCTGATGGAAACTGCAGGATGTTTTATGTTGTTCGTACGTTTGTTTTGTGTTGTTCGTCCGACAGGAGAATTTTTTTCCAGACGCTTGTTCAGCGGAACTAGTTTATCTGCAGATACCTGGTCAACAGACCAGACGCTTAAACATCTGATGGAGTTATTCGCTCAAATTCAGGAGGCGGGTTTGGTGATAAACCTAGCCAAAAGTGAATTTGGAAAAGCCCAAGTCACTTTCCTTGGTCATACAATCTGACAGGGTCGAATGGTCACACGGGATGTTAAACCAACAGTTATTGAGGAGTTTCCGATACCCTCAAGGTGAAGGGAAATATTGCGAGTTCTTGGCATGAGTGGCTTTGATCGAACATTTGTCCAAAAGTTTTGTAGTGGGATTACTCCACTGATGGACTTGCTGAAGAAATGTCGAAAATTTCAGTGGACAGCGGACTTTCAACAGGCATTTGACGGCCTGAAAGCTGTGATAGCCAATGCTCCTGTGTTGGAGAATTACAAGGGACTCTGCGATCAGATTCAGCTAAAGTATCTGACTTTAAAGAGAAATGCCGAGACGCAGAGAAATGGACGGATCATGCAGAGACCTTCTTGTTCAAAGAGACTGTCAATCAGGAAGGATTTCAATTGGAGGACGAAGAACAAAAATGGACTATATTATTATATCTGTTTGTGTGTGTTGTTTTTTGAAACAAAAATGTATATTTATTGTGCGCATTTCTTAAAGGATGGTGAAAAGGTGAAAAATGAAACCATCTTGAAGTTGACGGGTTTTATTTCTTGGGGGGAGGTGTCATGTGAGAGTACCTTTAAGAAATGAGTGTTTAAGAAATGTACCTTCAAGAAATGGGTGTTTAAGAAATGTACCTTTAAGAAATGGGTGTTTATCAGTGATGTCAGAGTGTGGGTGGAGCTGGGCTGTCTGTCAGCTTTTTACTTTCATTTTAGGCTGTTTGCTGCAGGGTGTGTTTTAGTTTCGTTTTCAGTGTTGGAGCTGAAGCCAGACAGAGCAGGTGTACTGTTGATCTCTCTGCCAATGAAAGACTATCTCTTGATCATTTGGTGAATTCAGAATTATAAATGTTTTCAGTAGTGAATGTAAACCTGATGTGCTTCTGTTAAAAGGTTTTTCTTCTGTCTTCTGGATGTTGTTTGGGAAGTTATTAAGGATTACTTAGTGTTGTATTCTTTGGGGGTTGTATTTGAATTGATGGTTGCTAAGATGTTCACTGTATGTTTCAAAAAGATGAACTTGAGTTCATAGAATAAACATTGTTTTGCTTTAAAAAATACTTTTCCATTTCTGCGGTACCACACCTGTAGAGTGGGCCGTGTGCTCCCCATACCACAATCTATTAAAAGTTGTGGGTCAGTCGAACTCCATAATACACTTTGGGGTTCTCTAAACCCTGGCCCATAATACCAGCATGATGCAGAATCAATTTTCAAATAGCTGCACTTTGAGGAGGCAGGTTGTCTTTAAGTAGCACTAGACGCTTGCGCTATTGACACCTTGCTGATGCATACGGCCAATGAACAATACTGCAAACAGCAACCATGAAAAACAGCATACAGCATAGCATGCTGCCTGGGTCACACTTAGTGGGTATCCAATTAACCCCCTCCCCTCCCCAAAAGACCCAGCTCCCTAAACATATATTAAGTTGAGTATCAATCTACTGGCCATGACTGAAACCTTTCCAGAGCCTTTATTTTGTCTATCATGCGAATTATTAATGGGTGGTCTCTTCGTAAGATCATTCCCTTCTGCTCTCTAACAGATTCAACATAAATATTTTAAATGACAAACTGCTCATATTCCCAACAGGGATTTCTAACCTAATACCTGAATTAAGATTGATACAAAAGTGAAGATATGTGAGTTCAGTGGTTTAACCCTGGCTGAGAACCCACAGATTCTAAGGTCGAATCCAACAGTCACATGTCACTTGCCAATTTGTGAGGCAGCACAAGAAAATAAATGACTAAGTTGGATTTCTGAAAAAAGCAACAGATTCACTGATATCCTTCATGGAAGGAATCCTGCGTTGAGGTCCAGTCTACTTCAGTCTTACATTCATTACATGGTTCACTTCTAACACCCACTGAAATGTTCTCGCGAGCTACTCAGCTGTAAAAACAATTGGAACAAAAGACCTTTACAAAGCAATAAAGGATGAACAATCAATGGTCTGGATGGTGTTGTCCACATCTTGACAGCAAATGTCAAAAAGGCATTTTTTGGAATGTGTGTATTGTCAATGCTGCAAGTTTGGATTCATGTTTTTTTAATTTCAGCAGATGCGGAGTTTAATTTGGAGCTGGTGTATTTGATCACAGGCTTTGTCCCCTCCGACATGACCTGCTTGGTCAGTTCCCCGGGCAGCAGCAGGCGCACAGTGGTCTGGATTTCCTGGGAGCTGATTGACCTGCCTGTTGTTGTAATGGGACAGGCTGGAAGCTGTATCAGCGATGAAGGGCTCATGGCCTCAGAGGGGTTGCAAGAGCTCGGGCTGAACCTGCTTCATCACTTTCTGGATGTAGTCGGAGCAACTCTCCTTCCTGGTTCTCTTCCATTTCTTGCTGCTCTTGGGCACCAGCTTCTTGATGATTTTCTGAGCGCTCTTCTGGTCAACTGCAGCTCCTTTCTCATCCAGCACCATTGTTAAGGATGACCTTCAGACTACAAAATAATAATGCTTCAGCATCTGTGAAACAATGTTGTCACTGTTTCCTGTTTGCAGCATCTTTGTATATTGTACAGATCATAGATTCATAGAATTTACAGTCCAGAAGGAGGCCATTCGGCCCATCGAGTCTGCACCGGCCCTTGGAAAGGGCACCCAAGCCCACACCTCCACCCTATCCCCATAACCCAGTAACGCCACCTAATGTTTTTTGGACATTCAGGACCATTTAGCATGGCCAATCCCTCATCCCCCAGTGACTCCCTCTTCTCCCAATGACACTGTCTATTAACTCCCTTCATGGCTTTCTCTCCCCCAGAAGACACCCTCCCCAACAATGACTCTCCCACCACCGACATCCCCAACCCAACCACTCACCTCTTTTTGCCACCATTTCTGGTCCACACTGCTTGGAAAGCTGCAACAGAGCTGGCCTTCACCGTCACCTCCGATTCCAACCAGCTCCTGAGCACTTTGAACACACAAGAAATTGAAGCAAGAGTAGGCCCCAGGCTTTTCAAGCCTGCCTCGTCATTCAATATACTGGCTTCAACTCCTTTTCTGTGCTATTTCCCCGTAGCCGTCTATTCCTCAATATATCAAATATTTATCCACCTCCACGTCAAATATTTCTAATGATCCAACCTCCACTACCCTCTGGGGCAGAGAATTCGAGAGATTCACCACCCTCTGCGAGAAGAAATTTCGACACACCTCGGTTTTAAATGACCGGCCCTTTATCTTGAAGCTATGTCCCCTTGCTCAAGACTCTCCCACTCGTGAAAACATCTCACCATCTCCCCGTCAAATGGAGGGGAAGAGGAGAGGAGGAAAGTGAGGGAGGGAAGGCGAGAAGAAGGAGGAAAACAAATGATCTGATGATAAATAATCTTTATTAGTGTCACAAGAAGGCTTGCATTCACACTGCAATGAAGTTACTGTGAAAATCCCTGGGCGCCTCTTCACTGAGGGAGAATTCAGAATGTCCAGTTCACCTAACAGCACGTCTTTCGGGACTTGTGGGAGGAAACTGGAGCACCCGGAGGAAACTCACGCAGACACGGGGAGAACGTGCAGACTCCGCACAGACAGTGACCCAAGCTGGGAATCAAACCCGGGTCCCTGGTGCTGTGAAGCAACAGTGCTAACCACTATGCTACCGTGCTGCCCATGGAGGAAAGAGGAGGAAAGGGGGAGAAGAAAGGGAGAGGAAATTGGAACGGAGCTGGGGTAAAGGTGGATGAGAAGAGAGAAGAAATTGGAGGAGGGAATGAAAAGGGGAAGAAAAGGGAGGGATGATGAGGGGAGAAGGAGGTCAAGATGGGTGAAGAAAACTGTTACAATCTGTGGTGGAAGTCTCGGGGAATCTGGAAAGAATGAACTGGGGGAAGGGTGGTGGGGGGTTGGAAACTGCTCTAATCCGGGGAGATGAGGGTTGTGGACTTGTCAAATCATATATGTTAAAAGAGTGTGCTTCTTCTAAAGCCAGCTTAGTCCTAGGATGATTGAAGCTATGGAAATTCAGAAATATTTGGAAAATATAAAGAAACAATTCTGAGGTCAATTTGCAGATAGAATGGTCAGGTAAGAGATTTTGCTAATCACAAGTGTTTGAGTGCAGCGGTTTGGTGGTAATTGATGACTATGATGTCAATTGAACACTATTTATGGTATCAAATGATAGCAAAATGATTTCTTTTGAGAGAAGTTGATGTCACATGAATGCAAACGAACTCTGTTGAACGCAAATTGTGTCAAAATTCTTTGTAGAGGACACTACCTCAAAATTCAGAGTAAAATTTTGAGCCACCCATTTTGTCACGGACGATTGGTTTGTAAATTTACTGTTGACATTTAAACACTTGGGCACAATTCAACCAAAAGATTGGTAGGACAGTGGTTAGCACTGTTGCTTCACAGCGCCAGGGTCCACAGTTCGATTCCCGGCATGGGTCACTGTCTGTGGGGAGTCTGCATGTTCTCCCCGTGTCTGCGTGGGTTTCCTCCGGGTGCTCTGGTTTCCTCCCACAAGTCCCGAACGACGTGCTGTTAGGTAACTTGGACATTTTGACTTCTCCCTCCGTGTATCCGAACAGGTGCCAGAATGTGGTGACTACTGGCTTTTCACAGTAACTTCATTACAGTGTTAATGTAAGCCTACATGTGACAATAAAGATTGTTATTATTAAAAGATGTCTGTCATTTTGGGCAGGTTTAGCGGCGTGTTTCCCATCAGCTTTTTGGGTGCGATCCACTCCGGTATTCACCCACACGATGGGCGGGATTGAATAGAAATGATACAGACTCCCATTTCGGGCATGTTTGGCTGAGTATTTCACGGTGCTGGTAGTGCTGAGAACAAGTCTGCTATTAAATGTGACTCTGCTTCCTTTCCAGGTCTCAGCGAGGAAGGCTGCAGTAAATGGCTTTCCGATCTCTGCAACCCCCATCGCGGCCTCCAAATGCCCCAACTTACCAACTATGGGGTCCTCGAGTCCCTTGCACTCCACCTCAGAAGGGCAGGGAAACACTCCCCACCCTCCCGCCTAATGGGCAATTGCTAAAACTGTTCGCATTTTTTACATTTTCTCCTTGTTATAAACTCAATCTCTGGAACATCATACCTGGGTGGGTGGATGGGGTTGCGGTGGGAGGGCACCCTAAAGATGCACTGGGGGACACATCCCCCACCTCCCCCCAGAGTACCCAGCAATTTTCTGGGAAGTTCGGACTTCCGATGGACAATGACCTTGCACTGGGCACCATCTGATACTCTTATTTAAATCACAATCTTCAGGTAGTTTTGAATCTCTTACAGGAATAGAACAGTTCAAAGGATTAAAACCACTTCTACTCCTCAGTAGTGTCATGCGAGAGTGTCTTTAAGAACTGGATGTTTAAGCAATGTACCTTTAAGAAAACAGTGATGTCATAGAGTGGGTGGAGCTCAGCTCAGTTCAAACATTTTGCAGGTTTTGGTTTTGCAGTTTAAAAAGTGCCTGGCTGGTTTTGCTGAGAGCAGTTGAAAAGTGTCTGGCTGTTTTACTGTGAGCAGTTTAAAAGTAGAAAGCCAGTTTGAGACAGCAGCTTGAGAAGTTCTGGTTTGCTGTGATCAGCTTAGAAGGGAGAAATCCAGGTTTGAGAAAGCAGCTTGGGGTGTGTCTGTGGATTTCCAGAGAGCTGCATGAAGAAAGCTAGGTGCTGGAGCTAAAGTCACCCAAGCTAATATATCTCTGCCATTCTGCAGAAAATATATATATCCTTTAACCTGATGTGATACTGTTTAAAGGTGTTAAGTCTCTTGGAAGTTTGAAGGAACATTTTAAGGAATTATTTACTGTTGCAATATTTTCTGAGTTATCTTTGAAGAAAGGGGTGTTAAGAGATCCAATGTTTATTTAAGATGTTAAGTTGAGTTCATGGAATAAACAGTGTTTTGTGTTTAAAAACCCACGTGTTCATAATTGTAATTCCACACCTAGGGAAAAAGCCATGTGCTAGGAAAAGTAACAAATACATTAAAGGGAGAGGTTGGTTGAACTCCATGATACATTTTTGGGTTCTGAAAATGCCTTGCCCATAACAATTGGGGGCTCGAGGGGGATAAAAGTCTATCTATTGGATTGGCTTTTGTGAACTTAAAGACAGTGAAGGATTGTTGCTTTTCCGATGTGGTATTTTAGTTTAAGTCGGGAGAGTGTTGTGAACAATGGCTCTTTCAGAGGCTCAGAAGTTTTTGGGGGTGGAGAATGTTACATGTAGAACCTTACCGACAGAAACGAAAAGCAGACTGTTAGATTTGGCACAAACATTGCAGTTAATATTACCTGACAAAATGCGAAAAGATGAGGTAATTATGGCGGTGGTTAAGCTTGTAAAGTTGCCTGAGATAGAGTTTGACTCATTAGAAATGGCAAAAATTCAGTTGCAAATTAAACAAATGGAGCATGAGAAATAATTAAAGTGGCTTGAATACAAGAGTGAGAGAGAGGAAAAAGAAAGAGAAAGAGAGAGAGAGGAAAAAGAAAAGGAGAGAGAAAAAAGGAGAAAAGAAAGAATAGCCCGAGCAAAACAAAAAGAAAAAGAAAGGGAGATACAGATCAGGGAAAAAGATAAAGAGAGGGAGTTTGAACTTCAGAAAATGGCCATGAAACATGACAATCAGTTAAAATTGGCAGACGTAAAGGGAAACGTACAGTTGGATGATAGTGATGAGGATAATGAGACAGAGCGTCATAGTCGAAGACATGGTGAGGATCTATTTAAATATGTCCAAGCATTGCCAAGGTTTGAAGAGAAGGAAGTGGAAGCCTTTTTCATTTCATTTGAGAAGGTAGCTAAACAAATGAAATGGCCACAGGACATGTGGGTGTTACTGATTCAAACAAAGCTGGTAGGTAGAGCTAGTAAAGTGTTTGCATCACTACCGAAGGAGGTATCTGGAACGTATGAGGAGGTGAAGAAATCCATCTTAAGTGCATATGAGATAGTGCCTGAAGCTTACAGAAAAAGGTTTAGAAATTTAAGGAAAGGATTTGGCCAAACATACATGGAGTTTGAAAGGCTCAAACAGAGTAATTTTAATTGGTAGATAAGGGCTTTGAAAATAGACCAAACGTATGAAGCTCCCAGAGAAATTACACTTTTGGAGGAGTTTAAAAATTCAATTACTGATGTAGTGAGAACTCATGTGGAAGAACAGAGGGTTAAAACTGTGAGATTAGCAGCAGGAATGGCAGATGATTATGAATTAGTTCATAAATCAAAGATTGGTTTCCAACATCAGTTTCAGCCGGTGAGGGATAGAAACTGGGGACATGAGAAATATTCAAGTGGTAAAGGTAAAGGTGATCAGATGGGAGACAATAAAGAGAGTGTACCTCAGATTAAAAAAGAAATCCAGGAGGGTGGAAAATAAATGAAACGTTTCAAATGTTTTCACTGTAATAAACTAGGCCATGTAAAGTCACAGTGTTGGTGGTTGAAGAAAAGCACTGGGAAGGCTGATGTGGTAAAACAGGATAAGACAGTGGGGTTTGTTCGAGAAGTAAAGAAAAGCCCAAAAGAAACGAAGGAGGTGGAAACGATTGTGCAGCCTGTTCAAGAAGTAATTGTTAAGAAGGTGCCAGATGTCTTTAAAGAATTTACTTGTGTGGGTAAAGTTTACTCATGTGTATCAGGAGGAGCAGGTAAAGAGGTCATATGTTTATTTAAGATGTTAAGTTGAGTTCATGGAATAAACAGTGTTTTGTGTTTAAAAACCCACGTGTCCATAATTGTAATTCCACACCTAGGGGAAAAGTCGTGTGCTAGGAAAAGCAACAAATACATTAAAGGGAGAGGTTGGTTGAACTCCATGATACATTTTGGGGTTCTGAAAACGCCTCGCCCATAACAGTAGTAGAAATCCGCCACTGGAACCCCAGATCACCACCAATCCCCAAACTTCACCCACCAGCCCTATGCCAACTGTAACCCGTCTCCAGATTAACCTTCAATGTACAACTATTCCCCACACTTCCAAAAATGGATGTATTAGCAAAAGGCAGCACGGTTGTGTGAAGGGGAGGTCGTGTCTCGCTAACTTGAGAGAGTTTTCCGAGGAGGTCACAAAGATGATTGATGCAGGTAGGGCAGTGGATGTTGTCTATATGGACTTCAGTAAGGCCTTTGACAAGGTCCCTCATGGCAGACTGGTACAAAAGGTGAAGTCACACGGGATCAGAGGTGAGCTGGCAAGATGGATACAGAACTGGCTGGGTCATAGAAGGCGGAGAGTAGCAATAGAAGGGTGCTTTTCTGATTGGAGGGCTGTGACTAGTGGTGTTCTGAAGGGATCAGTGCTGGAACCTTTGCTGTTGGTAGGAAATATAAACAATTTGGAGGAAAATGTAACTGGGCTGATTAGTAAGTTTGTGGATCACACGAAAGTTGGTGGAATTGCGGATAGCGATGTGGACTGTCAGAGGATACAGCAGGATTTAGATCGTTTGGAGACTTGGGCGGAGAGATGGCAGATGGAATTTAATCTGGACAAATGTGAGGTCATGCATTTTGGAAGGTCTAATGCAGGTAGGGAATATACAGTGAATGGTAGAACCCTCAAGAGTATTGACAGTCAGAGAGATCGAGGTGTACAGCTCCACAGGTTACTGAAAGGGGCAACACAGGTGGAGAAGGTAGTCAAGAAGGCATACGGCATGCTTGCCTTCAATGGCCGGGGCATTGAGTATAAAAATTGGCAAGTCATGTTGCAGCTGTATAGAACCTTAGTTAGGCCACACTTGGAGTATAGTGTTCAATTCTGGTCGCCACACTACCAGAAGGATGTGGAGGCTTTAGAGAGGGTGCAGAAGAGATTTACCAGGATGTTGCCTGGTATGGAGGGCATTAGCTATGAGGAGAGGTTGAATAAACTCGGTTTGTTCTCACTGGAACGACGAAGGTTGAGGGGCGACCTGATGGAAGTCTACAAAATTATGAGGGACATAGACAAGGTGGATAGTCAGAGGCTTTTCCCCAGGGTAGAGGGGTCAATTACTAGGGGGCATAGATTTAAGTTTCGAGGGGCAAGATTTAGAGGAGATGTACGAGGCAAGTTTTTTACACAGAGGGTAGTGGGTGCCTGGAACTCGCTGCCGGAGGAGGTGGTGGAAGCAGGGACGATAGTGGCATTTAAGGGGCATCTTGACAAATACATGAATAGGATGGGAATAGAGGGATACGGACCCCGGAAGTGTAGAAGATTTTAGTTTAGCCGGCAGCATGCTCGGCGCAGGCTTGGAGGGCCGAAGGGACTATAATTTGGTGACTCCTCTGCCCAAAGACTCCAGCTGTGGCAACGGGGCTCCAGCTGAAATGGTTGTGTTTCTTCTTTGTTAATGGAATGTCACTATTTTCCGGAACTTTCTATTTTCTGTTTACAGTATCTGCCACCTCCTTCATGCTTCTCCTTCTCCCTGGAAGTCTACAGGGTTCATAAGACCCTTGGTATCTCTGCCTGCTCATTTTGCCTCATCGCTCTGACCATTGTCAACACCGGGGCAGGAAGGTCATCTCTTGCACTCTAGACTTTGACCTTTCGCTTCAGTCGCCTTCTTAAAAAGTCTGTCCACTGCCGTCTAGGGAAGAATTTGAAGTACGAATTAAGCTACTGCAAGACAAGAAACACAGGCAGGGAGGTCCTTCACTGGAATGGCTAAAAATAGCCCCCCGCACTTGAGAAGAAATTGAGTGATCCAACGTTGCAGCCATTACATAGTCAGCCTGTAACCCTATCGAGAAACACATGTTACCACTTTTCAAATATTTATGAAATCTTTTGAATGTGAAACACTTTGGGGAATTATAGTCTACTTATGAGGCCAATTACATCATGTTATTTTAATAAAGTACCTACTAATTGAGAAAGTCAAAGCTTTCAACAGAGAGACAGGCAGGAGACATAAAGGCTGATTGGTGGAGGCCCATTGAGAATGGCTGTCCAGCAACATATGAGAAATAAAAGAATGACCAGGGTGAGGTTAGGGCTGGTCAAGGACAGTAGTGGGAACTTGTGCATGGAGTCAGAAGAGATAGGAGAGGCGTTGAATGAATACTTTTCTTCAGTGTTCACCAAGGAGAGGGGCTATGGTTTTGAGGATGAGAGTGCGATACAGGCTGGTAGGCTGGAGGAGGTAGATGTCCTGAGGGAAGATGTATTAGCAATTTTGAAAAACCTGAGGGTCGACAAGTCCCCTGGGCCAGATGGGATATATCCTAGGATTCTTTGGGAGGCAAGGGATGAGATTGCAGAGCCTATGGCTTTGATCTTTGGGTCCTCACTGTCCACGGGGATAGTGTCAGAGGACTGGAGAGTGGTGAATGTTGTTCCTCTGTTCAAGAAAGGGAATAGGAATGACCCTGGTAATTATAGGCCTGTTAGTCTTACTTCGGTGGTCGGTAAGTTAATGGAAAAGGTCCTGAGGAATAGGATTAATGACCATTTGGAAAGATACAGCTTAATCCGGGATAGTCAACACGGATTCGTGAAGGGTAAGTCTTGCCTCACAAATTTGATTAAATTCTTTGAGGAGGTAACTAAGTGTGAAGATGAAGGTAGGGCAGTTGATGTCATATACATGGATTTCAGTAAGGCATTTGATAAGGTTCCCCATGGTCAGCTCATGAAGAAAGTAAGGAGGTGTGGGATAGAGGGAAATTTGGCCAATTGGATAAGTAACTGGCTATCACATAGAAGACAGAGGGTGGTGGTGGATGGAAAATTTTCAGACTGGAGACCAGTTACCAGCGGTGTACCACAGGGATCAGTGCTGGGTCCTCTGCTATCTGTGATTTTTATAAATGACTTGGAGGAGGGGGCTGAAGGGTGGGTCAGTAAATTTGCTGATGACACCAAGATTGGTGGAGTAGTGGATGAGGTGAAGGGCTGTTGGAGGATGCAAAGAGACATTGATAGGATGCAGAGCTGAGCCGAAAAATGGCAGATGGAGTTTAACCCTGATAAGTGCGAGGTGATTCATTTTGGTAGGACAAATTTGAATGCGGATCACAGGGCCAACGGCAGGGTTCTGAAGAATGTGGAGGAACAGAGAGATCTTGGGGTTCATGTCCATAGAACTCTGAAGGTTGCCACTCAAGTGGATAGAGCAGTGAAGAAGGCCTATAGTGTGTTCCCGTTTATTAACAGTGGGCTTGAGTTTAAGAGCCGTGGGGTTGTGATGCAACTGTACAGGACCCTGGTGAGACCACATTTGGAGTATTGTGTGCAGTTCTGGTCACCTCACTATAGGAGGGATGTGGAAGTATTGGAAAGGGTGCAAAGGAGATTTACCAGGATGTTGCCTGGTTTGGAGGGTAGGTTTCATGAGGAAAGGTTGAGGGAGCGAGGGCTTTTCTCTTTGGAGCGGAGGAGGATGAGAGGCAACTTAATAGAGGTTTATAAGATGATGAGGGGGATAGATAGAGTGGACGTTCAGAGACTATTTCCTCGGGTGGATGTAGCTGTTATGAGGGGGCATAACTATAAAGTTCAGGGTGGGAGATATTGGTGGGATGTCCGAGGTAGGTTCTTTACTCAGAGAGTGGTTAGGGTGTGGAATGGACTGCCTGCTGTGATAGTGGAGTTGGATACTTTAGGAACTTTCAAGCGGTTATTGGATAGGCACATGGAGCACACCAGAATGACAGGGAGTGGGATAGCTTGATCTTGGTTTCGGACAAAGCTCGGCACAACATCGAGGGCTGAAGGGCCTGTTCTGTGCCGTACTGTTCTATATTCTATATGCAATGCAACTCAGCTATAGCCAGATCCTATGGAAGGATCAATCTCCCCCTTCGACTGTTTCAGTTAGGGGCTCAGAATGGAAATTTACCCCAAAACCAGGCAAGGTGGTGGCACGGTGGTTCGCACGGCTGCCTTACACTGCCATTCAATTCCAGGCTTGGTTACTGTCTGTGTGGAGTTTGCACATTCTCCCATGTCTGTATGGGTTTCCTCTGGGTGCCCAGGTTTCCTCCCACAGAACAAAGATATGCAAGTTAGGTAGGATTACAGATTTAGGGCGAGGAAGAGTGCTCTTTCAGATGGTCAGTGCAGACTCGATGGGCCGAATGATCTCCTTCTGCACTGAACCGATTCTTTGGATTCAGACCTCAACCCTCCCAGAGCCCTCTGCATGCATCAGAGTGTGCTTTTAGCTGCCCACTGTATATGAATATAATATAGTCATTAATAAATCCAATAAGAAGTCCAGGAGAAACATTTTTACCCAGAGCATGGTTAGAATGTGGAACTTGGTCACCACAGGGAGTATTTGAGATGAATATCACAGGTCTATTGAAAAGGAAAACAGATAAACATGAGAGGTCAATTGTAATTCAATATAATTCCAAGTATGTTGAAGGAAAAGCACCAAGACTTAGTGGCTAAACTGCCACTTCATCCCAGTTTACTGGAATATATTGTGTGTCACAATGACACTTCAGAAGATGATTGAATATGCAAGGCCTGAGGCAGTTCGAGAAGGGACACACCACCTTCTCAGGGCAACTGGGGATGGGAGATAAGTGGGGCCTTGCCAGCATTGCCCAGAATAAAATCAAGACAATCTGCCAAGCTATGGCTCAGGCTGCAGAACAACAGATAAATACATTGAACAGATTCGGAGCCACACTCAAGGCAATTGGCCTATTTACAACAATTACAAACTTTGCTAATCTCAAGATCTCAAAAGCAACCATGAAATTCTCTCTCCCTGTTGACCCCGAACACAAAATTCAAACTTGAAACCTGATTGGTTGCTCCTCATGAGACGATTGGCTGCCACTGAATTTGTTGACCACCCTCATTGCGTCTGGCTTCACACTGATGGATCTGGTGCGGTAATGTGGCAGGATATAGCTTCACAGTCCACTGAGGACAGACGAGTATAAAGGGCATTGGAACTGTACTGCTCAGAACTACATTTAAGTGGTTGGACATTCATGGTTGAAAGTGTTTTTTTTGCCCACACATGTTGAGCTGCTGAAACATTGTGTGCAGTAAAAACCCACCCATGAAGTGGATTCATTTGACTAATTCCTGGGAAACCCATTGATCTGTTCCAAGTACGTTCGGGTCAAACTTAACTCCTCCCATGCAGTCAGAAATTAATCTTTGGACTCACCAACAATTTCCCCTTGGTTTTCAAACTTAACTGGTTCTTCTGGACGAGTCACAGGACACCTCGCAAAGTCCTTCTTCAGATGTGTATGTGGCTGAAGTGACAATGAGGTAGTCAGGGCCCAACCCCAATTTTAACCATTGGCTTGCCTGCCAGGCTAACTTAATGGGAAGAAGTGCTGGGGCTAGAAGAAGTCCAAAAA
This sequence comes from Scyliorhinus torazame, assembly GCF_047496885.1. Taxonomy (NCBI): domain Eukaryota; kingdom Metazoa; phylum Chordata; class Chondrichthyes; order Carcharhiniformes; family Scyliorhinidae; genus Scyliorhinus; species Scyliorhinus torazame. The sequence goes on from NC_092727.1 coordinate 52,144,281, forward strand.
GATGAGTGAATTTTCATTCTTTAACTTTCCTTGAAGGGCCAACAGAGGCAGATTCCAGATTCCACTATGGAGTGCGGTACTGAAAACAGGCTGAGAAGATACACAGAGGCCAGGAACAGAAACTGCCTCATGAAACCCTGACTGGAATCGATACTGGCTGAAAAAGCACTCAAGTCAAAGCATAAACCTGTTATTGCCATATGGACTTTGTGGTTACCCACTCCAAGTCTATGAATATGTAACAAACTTCCAGACACAGGTGATCATCAACTTTGCAGCGGGACGAAGAACAGACAAAAGAAGCCATCAGACTCCTGAATGAGCTGATGGCTGGGCAGCACAGTGGCGCAGTGGTTGGTGCTGCTGCATCACAGCGCCGAGGTCCCAGGTTCAATCCCAGCTCTGGGTCACTGGCCGTGTGGAGTTTGCACATTCTCCCTGTGTTTGCGTCCCCACAACCCAAAGATGTGCAAGGTAGGTGGATTGGCCACGCTAAATTACCCCTTAATTGGAAAAATGAATTGGGTACTCTAAATTTTTTTTTTAAATGTTTTAAATGAGCTGATGGTTGGTCAGACAAGGGGAGTTTCAGAGGACAATGGGTCTTAATTGTCTTTCCCTTTAACCAGTTGGGGTCTGGCTAGGAAAATGGCCAGTGGTGGGCGTATATCTATGACTCAATCCAAGCTTCCCAGTGTAAGAAAGCAGCATCGAGCAGATCTGGGAGCTCCCCAGGAACAACCATCGCAAGAAGAAAGGACCCTGGGTTTTGAACCCAGAGAAGATATCCACATTGAGTGATCATAGCCTGCCAGCCTCCTTTACCAAGTGCGGGTAAAACCCAACGCTCGGCTGTGAGTCTGAGTCATATTTTCTTGAGTAAGAGAATTGTGAATAAAATTGCGTTGAACTGTGAACCTGTTTTGTCCTTTGTTCATCTCGCAAAAAGGGCACCTGGGTAAAATCTTTGAGTAAGTAAACTGGTCAAATGTATCAGAGGTTTTAAAGATACAACAGGAGGATGCAACCTCATCCGGCTCCAGTTTCACACTCTCCAGACCTGGAACATTAACTCAGCCGTGAACTCACATGGAACTCACTTCCTCAGCATTGTCCGAGATTGATGCTTCCAGTACCCTGGATTCTCCTGCAGTTTGTGCCATGAACCAGAATGGACTATTCTCCAAGCAAGTTGTGGGGGAGAGCATAACTAGAGGCCATAACTATAAGATTGTTACCAAGGAATCCAAGCGGAAATTCAGTGAAAACCTCCTGATCCAAAGAGCAGTGAGAATGTGGGGGAGGGAGTCAAGGATGCTGATGTGTGTGGGGTTGGTGTGGTGCAGTTGGCTAAGGGGTCAGGGTGGCAGATATCTTGGGGAGACCCAGGGGATGAGCGAGGTGTGGACCTGGGGGAGCTGGTTAAAAGGGGCCTTTGAGGGCGACAGGGAGCCCCCCCGCATTCCCCCCCCTCCCCAACCTGGTTGATTCCGTGGAAAGTTCGAGGATTGAATGGCCCGATTAAGAGATCTCGTGTTTTCGCACATCGAAGGTGGGCGTGGTGTTTCTTCAGGAGATGCCTTTGCAGGTGGGGGACCAGACGAGGTTGAAGAAGGGCTGGGTGGGGCAGGTATTCCATTGGAGCTGGATATGAAGGTGACTGGGGTGACAGTGTTGATCAATAAGAGGGTGGCTTTTGAGGTGGGGAGTATAGTGACAGATCCTGGGGATGGATTTGTGACAGTGAGTGGGAGGTTGGAGGGGGTGCCCATGGTGCTGGTTAATGTGTATATCCCAAATTGGGAAGATGTGGAATTTTTGATGGCAAGGACATGCACCAGCTGATTATTTTAATACAGTGTTGGACCCTAAGTTGGACCAGTCATGTCCCAGGTCCCTGCAGATGTTGGCCATGGCAAAGGAGCTATTGGGGTTTACGGAACGCATGAGAAGGGCAGACCCGTGGCGGTTTGAGAGGACGAAGTCGAAGATATTTTCGTACTTCTCGCACGTTGAACGGGTGTACTCCCAGATTGATTTCTTTGTCCTGGACATGGTTGGATGTGGGGTGATTGGCAGATATGGAGATTTGTGGAAAGATAGGCATGGCTATGCGGAACTATGCGGAGCAGAACGACAGGGGAGGTTTCTGCCTCCACGTTGTGACAGGCGCTGAAGGCGGTGGTAAGGGGGGAGTTTATCTCGATCTGGGTGCACAAGGAGAGCGTGGAGGCCATTCTGAGGGTTGATCGGAGGTACTCAGCCGCGCCTCAGGAGGCGCTGTGGAAGGAAAGACAGAAGCTAGAGATGGAGTTTGAACTTGTCCACCGGAAAGGTGGTGGGCAATTGCACAAGACCAGTATCTGAATAGGGGGACAAAGCCAGCAGGATGCTTGTGCATCAGGTGAGAAGGCAGGTGGCAGCAAAGGAAATTGGGAGGATGAGAGAAGGTGGCGGTACGGTGGTAACGGAGCTGGAGGAGGTGAATGGGGTGTTTGAGTCTTTTATCGGAATAGCATAGTTTGGAGCCTCCGGTCGGGAATAAGTGTATGAGGCGATTTTTGGATGGGCTGGAGTTCGCGAGGGTTGCGGAGGCTAAGGTGCAGGGACTGGAGGCCCCAATCCGACTAAGGGAGGTAATAGATTACATGGAGTGGATGCAGATGGGGAAGGCCCCAGGCCCGGTTGGGTTCCCAGCTGAGTTCTACAAGTGGTTTGGGTCAGAGCTGAGCCCAGTTGGTCGAGATGTATAATGAGCTGATGGTGACGGAGAGCCCGCCCCCAATGTTGGTTCAGGCTTCTATATCGCTCATTTTAAAGAAAGACAAGGATCCGGAGCAGTGTGGGTCGTACCGCCCGCATTTCGCTGTTGAATGTAGATGCGAAGCCGTTGGTGAAGGTACTGGCAATGCAGATAGAGTATTGTGTGCCAGGGGTGATAGTTGAGAAGCAGGCGGGTTTTGTGAAGGAGCAGCAGTTGTCGACTAATGCCTAGAGTTTGCTGAATGTAATTATGATGCACTCGGGGGGCCGAGAAGGGGAAGTGGTCGTGGCGATGCATGCGGAGAAAGCTTTCGATCGGGTGGAGTGAATGTACTTATTCGAGGTGCTGGGGCGGTTTCGGATTGGGCAGGGATTCGTGGATTGGGTTCGTCTGTTGTATCAGCTGCCTAAGGTGAGTATTCAGACTGCCAAGGCCAGCTTGGAGTACTTTGGGTTACACCGAGGGACGAGGCAACCGTGTCCGCTCACCCCGCTGCACTTTGCCCTGGCAACTGAGCCCTTGGCAATGACACTTAGGGTCTCGAAGGGGTGGAGGGGTAGTGAATGGGGGAATGGAGCACCAATTTCTTTGTATGTGGATGATCTCCGGGTGTATATTTCGGACCCGTCAGGCGCTTTGACAGGATCATGGGGATTTTGGAGGAGTTTGTACTCTTTTCAGGGTATAAGCTCAATATGGAGAAAAGTGAGATGGTCCCAATTAATGCCAGGGGACAGGAGAGGAATTTGATGGGGCTGCCGCTTCAGCTGGTAGGGGCGAGTTTTTGTGACCTTGGGATACATTGGTGCAGAGTTGGGCCCAGCTGCATAAGTCGAATTTGACGCAGTTGATGGAGGGAATGAAGTCGGACTTTATGCTGCCATTGTCGTTGTTTGGTCGGGTCCAGACGGTAAAGATGACGGTAAAGATAATGCGGTGGTTTTGAGATTTGTGTGAGCGGGTGTTATTGGGGGAATGGTTTCAGGTATTTGCAGGTTAGGGACTTCATGAGGAAGGAGATGTCTTACTTTCTGATGGTGCCACCACGATGCTGCAGGACAAACTCCTGTCCGAGGCGGAAATAGGACTGGGCAATGTCCCGGATATGTATGAGGAGATGTTGAAGAGAGAGAGTGCCCCGGTGGAGGTGGTGAAGCATAAGTGGGAACAGGAGCAAGTGGCGTGCTGGGAGCTGGAGAATGGAGTGAGGGTTTGCGGAGAGTTAATGCGTCGTCTTTGTGTGCAAGACTGTCTCATCCAATGTAAGGTGGTACACAGGGCCCACATGATGGCGTCCATGATGAGTCAGTTGTGGCGGATATTTGTGGGCGGTTTGCAGGGATGCCAGTGAACCAGGTCCATATGTTTTCGGCGCGTCTGATGTTGAGGGGCCTTTGGACGGGATTGGCAGATATAGGCCTCGATTCTCCAGAAAGGTTTCTAAGTATGGTAGCGAGCAGGAACTGCCGCTAGCTTTCCGGCGCTCAACCCAGCAAGGCCAGCAATGCTATTCAACATAAATTGATCCACTTAATGAGGCCTCAAGGGCTTCTTGCCGCAAATAAAGGCTCACCAGCCAATTCTCAGGTACTGCACTTGCCAGTCCCCCACTAACAAGTTCAAGCAGCACTTAAACTGTGAAAATTCGGCATGTGCATATTAACTCTCACCAACTTTTACAGATGCACCATAGAAAGCATCCTCTCTGGCTGCTTCACAGTCTGGCATGGCAACTGCTCGGCCCAGGACCGCAAGAAACTTCAGAGAGTCGTGAACGCAGCCCAGTCCATCACACAAACCTGCCTCCCATCCATTGACTCCATCTACACCTCCTGCTGCCTGGGGAAAGCGGGCAGCATAATCAAAGACCCCTCCCACCCGGCTTACTCACTCTTCCATCGGGCAGGAGATACAAAAGTCTGAGAACACGGACAAACAGACTCAAAAACAGCTTCTTCCCCGCTGTTACCAGACTCCTAAACGACCCTCTTATGGACTGACTTGATTAACACTGTACCCCTGTATGCTTCACCCGATGCCGATGGCTATGTAGTTACATTGTGTACCTTGTGTTGCCCTATTGTATATTTTCTTTTCTTTTCTTCCCATGTACTTAATGATCTGTTGAGCTGCTCGCAGAAAAATACTTTTCACTGTACCTTGGTACACGTGACAATAAACAAACAAAACAAAAAACAGCTGCTGCTCAGGCAACCCCAGCTGGCCCCAAGGTTCGGGGTTGCAGATCAGGCCAGACTCCTAGACACAGTGGAGGCCAGGCGGGATATCTCGTGCCCCCAAGGGTCCCGGAGGGTCAGCCACAGAGCAGTCAGAGCTTCCTGGGACGCGGTGGCGGCGGCTGTGAGTGCCGATGGTGTGACCAGAAGGGCTCGCCTCCAGTGCCGGAAAAAGGTCAATGACCTGCACCGGTGGCAGTATGAGTGAGTAGACACCAATGCCCATCATCCTCCCATCTGAGAACTTGCCCTCCCAACGCATGCATCCACCCCCCAACTCTGCATGCAACCCACAACTTTCCCTCCACCCCCCTTCAACCTTCATCCCTACCTTGACACCATCCCCCACCACCACTATCACCGTGAACCACATGTGTGGCTAACAATGCCATTCTGTGTCTCCTCAGGAAAAGCTCTCCCACAATCGCCGGAAGAGGGCACTAGATGGGCGGAGGGATGCCAGATGTAAGTATCCTAACCAGCTTCAAGGAGTGGGCCCTGGAGGTGAATGGTGTGGCCGAAGACAGAGTGGTCACCCACGCGGAGGCTGGTGGACAGTGCAGAGGTGAGGAACCTCTGGGCCCCAGCCAAAGGACCTGTCAAATGTGAGTTGTTATTGCCTTACTTATTGCCATCTCTCCCACTGACCACGTGCCCATTCTCCCGCCGGTCCTCCAGCCGACAGCGCAGGCCCATTGTGGGCAGCTCCGAGAAAGACATGATCACAGCCTAACCTCCACCCCCACAGATGTACGCACCTCAGTGGGAAATGTTAGTGGTCAGGCTTCTGGGGCACAATCCGTTGATGCACATCAGGTGGAGGCAGAAACCCCCAGGCGAGACAGCAGTCAGAGTCTGCTGGATCCCAGGATCCAGTTGGGTCCCAGCCTGATGCGGAGTCTGTGGAACATGCTATCCGGAGCTGATGGAGATGTTAGAGACTGGCCGGGACATTCAGAGGGAGATGTCAGTGACACTCCAGTAGATCCATAGCCGATTGGAGGAGTCCCAGAGCCTACGGGCGCAGGAGATGTCACAGGCAATGTATGGCACCGAGGCCAACACTGCTAGGGTGGCGACCGCAGTGGAGAGCCTGGTGCACGACGTCGGCACAGTGAGTGAAGGTGTCCAAGACATCACACAGTCAGTGACGGCCATGGCTGAGAGTCTAGGTAGAATGTCAGTCTCGCTAGGTGATGTCACCCAGTACCAGGCTGACCTTGATGAGGTTCTGTGGGAAATGTCCGCTGTCAGATGGGAATGGCCGAAGCACTACGGAGCTTGTCCTAGTCACAGGTAGCATTGCTGAGGCACTGCAGAGCATGGCCCAATCACTGAGGAGCATCGCTGAGGGCGTCGACAAGATGGTACAGACCATGGGAAACCACAAAGGCTGGCAGAGCCAGATGATGCAGGTGCAGCAGGGGCTTGAACCAGCTGCCCCTCCGTCCTATGGTGAACTCCAGGGCCCTATGGGCGCCGACTGGGAGGAGGGGGCGTGGGTGTCAACCCAGACCTTTTCCATGGAGTGGCGACGGTGGCCGCCAGCCCCTGCGCGTTCAAGCCCTCTGATGAGACCATCTCTCACAGCCAGCACATGGGACAGGGTAGCACAGCTGTGCCTGTGCCGCCGACAAGTGAACCGGGGCCCTCTGGCCCCAGTGCCCCCAGAGGACACCCGCCACGGGTATCGAAGGCCACGGGTCGTGGGAAGCAGCTCGCTGAATCCACCTCAGGTGTGCATTCTGGGGACACACCTAGACATAGTGGTAGAGCTAGGAAGGCCAAGCACATCGAGGATCATTGAGGGCACCAGGCGAGGGGCAGGTATGGGATGAGAGGAGGGGGGGGGCTGGCGACACCATCAGAAGAGTGGGAATTTGTTACACACAGTAAACCCTTGTGCACAACAAGCATGATGCCTCTGTCACTTTCTTCCGCAATGCAGGCCGACCTCCGAACCCTTGGCGCATCTCTCCAAGCATCCACCACACCGAGCAGGGGCATGGGTTGTCCCTGGAATGGATGCACATGATCCAGGGGCTTGCATGGTGGTGCCGCGTGTGTTTGCCTCCACCCGTTGCCCCCCTGTGCCTCCCTTCCAACCTCCCATGGTGGCCCAGCCTTGCGGAGGGGCCCCCACCGCCAGCCGGGGCCCTCCTGTCTCAGAGCCCCCTGAGAGAACGCCTACCGGGTGCATCGAAAGCCAAGGGACGTGGTAAGCAGCTGGCTGCGTCGACTTCAGATGTGCATCTTGGGGACACACCTAGACGTAGTGGTAGAGCTATGAGGGCCAAGCACATTGAGGATCACTCAGGGCACTGGGAGAAGGGGGAATGGGGTGGGGGGTAGGTAGGGGGTGAGGGGGCTGAGGTTGTGGGAGGTGGAAGCATCATCAGGAGGGTGGGGCATTATAAAACATGATAAACACCATTGGCGCAATTAATATGGTGCCTCTGTCACTTTCTTCTGCAATGCATCCCAACCTCTGAACCCTTGGCCCATCTCTCCAGGCATCTCCCCCTCCACGTGGCCCTCACCCACCCTCCATCCATGGACATGTCCCCGGAGCTGTGTCCCATCCCCTGGGTGTTCGGATGGTGGCTGTTGCGTGCGTGGTTTTGCCTACCGCAGTGTTCCAGCACAGTATCCAGGCATCAAGGTGTGATTGGGATGCGAGGCAATGACTCCCACAGGCTACATGGCCCGCCCACCCTTGGGAATCCACTTGGGTTGTGTGAAGTACTCACTTAACCACAATCGCTAATTCCCTATTCGTAATAACCTTCAGCCGCACGGCAGTGGCCTCAGCAGTTTGTGGAGGTTATGGGTGGCCGGTGGGGCAGACGGGCTGGGACAGGAGTTGCCCCTGGAATGGGTACACACGATCCAGGGGTTGGTATGATAGTGCCATGTGTGGTTGCTCCCCCCGATTGGCCCTCCAGCACCTCCCCCCCAGCCGCCCACGGTGGTCCACCCCTGTGGAGGATCCCCCACCCCCAGCCGAGAGTCCCCCACCCAAACCAAACACTGGGGTGGCAGGTCCAGCGCCCCCATGCTCTTTGCCTAAGCGCAATGTTGGCTACCCACCTCCTCGGCTCCCCGTTGATTCTGTATACACTTTCCGCTGCCTTTCTTAAAACTGCACACAAAGCTTCTTCATTCCTGTAATAAATGCCAGCTGGTTATTTACCTTCCCAATTTCTTGCTGCACCCGTTCCTGCTACAAGCACATCCAAGACACTTTGAAGGTCAGCAGCTATGGTTTTTTCACATTCTGAACAATATTCTGCCTTATTATTCTTATGGCCAAAGTTAATAACTTCACACTTTGCTAAGTTATACTCCATCTGCCTCTTTTTTCCCACTCACATAACCTGTCTGTATCTCTTTGTGTTGTTCTAACAGTTTACCTTTCCACCCAGATTGCTATTCTACATTCATACCTTCAAATATGTGACCGTTATGTAGTCTGTCGGCAACACACTTTTCTCAATGTTCTTTGCCAACTAATAGATGTTGCATTCCTCCCCAACCCACCTTCGAAAGCCCCCGTTGCAATACAAGAGTGGCATGCATTCATTATATCATCTTACACACTTGGGCAAAAGATAGGACTTATGATAATGCTTAGGATAATGCTTTGACAAAGCATCATTGGACTCTAAACATTAGCTCTTTTCTCTCCCTACAGATGCTGCCAGACCTGCTGAGATTTTCCAGCATCTTCTCTTTTGTTTCAGATTCCAGCAACTGCAGTAATTTGCTTTTAATCCTATAATAGACTGAAAACAAACTTCCATATTTGCCTACCTCCTAGATGATAAAAAGTCACCCTCATTGCTTGTTCCCTGCTCTCAATCTATAGCCATTCAGATAATAGTCTGCCTTCCTTTTTTTGCTACCCAAGTGGATAACCTCACATTTATCCACTCACTGAACTTGTCCAAATCACACTGAAGCCTCTCTGCATCTTCCTCACAGCTCACCCTCCCACCCAGCTTTGTGTCACCTGCAAATTTCCCTCATCTAAATCATTAATATACAATGCAAATAGCTGTCATCCCAGCACTGTCACTACCTGCACTTGAAAAAAGACCCATTTATTCCCACTCTTTGTTTTCTGTCTGCCACCCAGTTTTCTATCCATTTCAATACACTACCCCAATCTCATGCGCTTTAATTTTACACATTAATCTCTTATGTAGGACCTTCTCGAAAGCCTTCTGAAAATCCAAATAAACCACATACACTGGCTCCACTTGTCAACTCTACTCGTTATATCCATTCATAATTTCAAAGGTTTGTCAAGCATGGTTTCCCTTTCGTAAATCCATGCTGACTCTATCTGATCCTGCCACTGTTCCCAAGTGTTCTGCTTTTAAATCGTACATAATGGATTCAAGCATTTTCTCCACAATTGATGTCAGGCTGACTGGTCTATAATTCCCTCATTTCTCTCTACCTCCCTTTTTAAATAGTGCGGTTGAAGATAATCACCAATGCATCCACTAATTCTAGACCAAAATACTGGACCATCCAAGTTCACCCTGAAAATCAGAACATTCTCCATCAAATGCACTGACACTGAAATGGCCACGTAATACTAAATTTTGCTGCTCTCACTTCCTCCATTATTCCTAGATTCCATCTGAATTGGATTTCAGCTGCATATTTACCTCAGGTCAGCATTCATTTTTTTAAGGTTGCTTCTGGTTTGAGACAAAAGACTAATTAACCTGTTTTATCAAAGTATTGACCGAAAAATAAATGTTATTTAAGACAATTCCCCAACTCTGCTTCCAATACAACCACAAGGATCTTTTTGTATTTACTTTTTCAGTTTAATGTTTCATCTTAAGGACAACACCTCTGATAGTGGGAAGAGAAGGGGAGGGAGAGGCGTGGGAAGAGGAGGAAGTGGGAAAGGAGGTAAAGAACAGCCTGTGGTAGAAGACCCAAGGTCATTCCCTAACAATAGTGAAGAATGGAAGAATAACTCTTTGTATGTTCTGATGAAAGGTTGTTGACATGAAATATTGGGAAGGATATAATGGTGAGTTTGGAAGGCAGGGCACATTGAATCAGGTGGGAGTGTGTGGGATGTGATCCCAACATCTTGCTGTCTCTGCCCTGATTAATTCTGGTGCAGGAAAATTTGTGGACAACCTTCCTGCCTGCATACTAATTGAGGCCCTTAAGTGGGCAATTAATATCACTGCCAGGTGGCAGGGCCAAGGGGCCAGCCTAACAGTGCCAAGGTACCTGGGTGCCAGCAGGAGTGCCAGGTTACCTGCCACCTTGGGTGCCATTATGCCTGGTCCACGTTTGTGTGAGGTCATGGTGAGGTCTCTCAGGTGCAGATGTTCGATCCCGAGCCTCAGTATAATCGGACGCAGACATATTTAAATGAGCCTAATGGATGATTTAAATGTTAGTTTTGATCTTGCCCAGTGAGGTCAAGATTCACATCACGACATCACTGATGTGTTGGGTAGGCTGGGTCGAGGTGAACTGCACTTGATGCAGTGTAGCGAGAGACAGACCACCAACACTTGATAAAATGCAACACGATTTTATTCAACATCCATTGACACTATGCTGACTTGACTGGAGACCTGACACTAGCCTGACCAGACTAACCTAGCTACCACATGGTGTAGGCACTGGCTAGCTCACGAGCTCTGACTGTCTCAGAGGCTGGCTCCCGAGGGAGCGGGAAAACTGGTGCCCTCTGGCTTTATAGTCGCCGTGTCCTGTCTGGTGATTGGCTGCTCTGTTCTGTGTGCTTACTGGTCATCCTGTGTGTCAATCACTGCCTGTCTGCACTCCATTGTATACATAGATGTATATTATGACATCTCCCCCCCTTTTTTTTCTATATTGGGTGTCTTGAGATAATAAATATTAAGGTGCATGTGCGTGTGGATGTGTATATGTGCGTGACTATATACAGAATGTGCTAAAATGACCTTATGTACAAAGGAAGGTGTCGCTAGTGCAGATATAGGGCAGATGAAATGGTAACAACGATATTTACAGAGGTCAAAACGATAAGGTAACACAGTTGTGCAAAAGTTCAGTCTATAAGTTTAGTCTCTGCGGCGGGCGGCGAATTCTGGTTGACCGCCTCAAGGGTGGATCAGGGGCCACCTGCACTTGGATAGGCCGGACCGCCACCAATGCGGTGATCGCAGAGGGCGGCAGGATTGCTGGTAGATCGGTGGTCTTGTGGTAGAGCACGTCCGGAGGAAGCATTGTGTGAGGCGGGACGTCATGGTTAGGTGGCGGGCGTGGAACTCTGCGCAGCGCCCATCTGTTGCATCGTAGGAAGGAGTCATCAGCCATGCGGACGAGGAACGCTCTCGGGGCCACTTGCTTAACCACCACAGCTGTGGCGGACCAGCCGCCGTCAGGCAACTGCACACGAACATAATCAGTTGGGACCAGCTCGGGGAGATCCGTGGCGTATGCTGATTTATGTTGGGTCCAAGACTGCTGCATCTTTTGTATGACTGTGAGGTGGTCAAGGTCTGGAACATGGTTGGCTGGAACCGTGGTTCGCAGAGTGCGATTCATGAGTATCTGCGCGGGAGACAACCCAGTGGACAGCGGGGATGCTCTGTATGCCAGCAGCGCCAGGTTGAAGTCGGAGCCGTAGTCTGCAGCCTTGCATAGTAATCTCTTGACGATATGGGCCCCTTTTTCGGCTTTCCCGTTTGACTGCGGGTAGCGGGGACAGGAGGTTACGTGATGAAAGTTGTATAGGCATGCAAAATCAGACCATTCCTGGCTGTAAAAACAGGGACCGTTGTCACTCATCACCGTGAGCAGTATCCCATGCCTGGCAAACGTTTCTTTGCATGCTTTAATCACCGCCTTCGACGTGGCGTCGGACAGTTTCACCACTTCAGGGTAATTGGAGAAGTAGTCGACCAGGAGGACATAGTCACGCCCCTCGTCGTGGAAAAGGTTGACACCGACTTTGGGCCATGGGGAGATCAATATCTTCATGTTGCTGCAGAGTTTCTTTGGGTTGAGCTGGCTGAAATGTCTGACATGTGGGGCAGTTGAGGACCGTGTTGGCAATGTCCTGGCTGATGCCCGGCCAATAGACTGCCTCTCAAGCTCTACGTCGACATTTCTCGATCCCCAGGTGACCCTCATGGAGTTGGCCGAGCACCATAGCTCGCATGCTCTGCGGAATCACAATCCTATTGAGCTTCATGAGGATGCCGTCCACCACCCTCAGGCCGTCCTTGACTTTGTAAAACTGGGGACACTGTCCCTTCTGCCAGCCATTCGTGAGGTGCTGCATTACACAGTGTAGCAGAGGATCCTTGGCCATTTCCTCACAAATTTGGATGACCCTCTCATCAGTGGTCGGAAGGTTGGAGGCACACAATTGCACCTGCGCATCGATTTGGCAGACAACATCAGTTTGTTCACACGGGGTGGTGATAGACCTGGAAAGGGCATCTGCAACAATGAGTTCTTTGTCCGGCGTGTAGACAAGTTCAAAATCATAGCGGCGTAGCTTGAGAAGGATTCGCTGTAACCGAGGCGTCATGTCATTCAAATTATTCTGGATTATGTGGATTAGTGGCCTGTGGTCCGTCTCAACTGTGAATTTTGGGAGGCCATACATACAGTCGTGAAATTTGTTGATTCCCATTAGGAGGCCCAGGCATTCCTTCTCGGTCTGAGCGTACCGTTGCTCAGTGGGCGTCATGGCTCTGGAGGCATACACAACTGGGGCCCATGAGGAGGAGTCATCCCGTTGGAGGAGCACCGCCCCAATACCGTCCTGGCTCGCGTCAGAGGATATTTTGGTCTCTTTGGTCGGGTCGAAAAACGCCAGAACCGGGGCTGTGGTGAGTTTTGCCCTGAGCTCACGCCATTCGCTCTCATGAGCGGGCAGCCACTGGAATTCCGTCGACTTTTTGATCAGATGGCGGAGGGCTGTGGTGTGTGCTGCCATGTTGGGAATGAACTTCCCGAGGAAGTTGACCATCCCTAGAAAGCAGAGGACCGCGTTCTTGTACTCTGGGGTCTTCATGGCGTTGATCGCCGAGATCTTGTCAGCATCTGACCGTACGGCTTGCTGCGAGATGTGGTCACCAAGGAATTTGATTTCTGATTGACCGAACAAGCACTTGGCTCTGTTGAGTCAGAGGCCATGCTCATGGATTCTGTGGAATACCTGCTTGAGGCGATCGATGTGTTCTTGAGGAGTTGTGCCCCAGATTATGACATCGTCAACATACACGCGCACCCCCTTGATACCCTCCATCATCTGTTCCATGATGTGGTGAAATACCTCTGAGGTAGAGATGATGCCAAAAGGCATCCGGTTGTAGCAGTAGCAACCGAATGGAGTATTGAATGTGCACAGCTTGCGACTGGTTGCATCCAGTTGTATTTGCCAGAACCCCTTGGAGGCATCCAGCTTCGTAAAGAGTTTGGCATGAGCCATGTCGCTGGTCAACTCCTCTCGTTTTGGTATCGGGTAATGTTCCCTCATGATGTCGCGGTTTAAATCCATGGGGTCGATGCAGATTCGAAGTTCCCCTGACGGCTTCTTGACGCAGACCATGGAGCTGACCCAGTCTGTTGGTTCTGTGACCTTTGATCTGATGCCCTGGTCCTGGAGGTCCTGTAACTGCTGCTTGAGGCGGTCCTTGAGGGGTGCCGGCAACCGACGTGTTGCATGGATCACAGGGGTGGCATTCGGTTTGAGCAGGATTTTGTATCGGTATGGGAGTGTGCCCATTCCGTCGAACACGCTGTGGTGCTGCGTGATGATGTCAGCAATTTCAGTTGGAAGTTATCGTCAGGTGAGGCCATCGCCTGCGAGGATGACATGGTGTGGACCAAGTTCAGGAGTTTGCAGGCCCGAGCACCAAGCAGGGATGCTCTGTCAGGTCCCACGATCTCAAATCGCAGTGTCGCTTTAAATGACTTATTGGAAACTCCGAGTTGGCATGAGCCACTGGCAGCTATGGCATTGCCATTGTAGTCAAGGAGCTGGCAGGCCACTGGAAGAATGCTTGGTCTGACGCGGATGGTGTCGAGATCGTATTTGGAGATAAGGTTCACCAATGCGCGGTGTCTAGTTTGAACTGGATGCGAGCCTTGTTGACTGTGAGGACAGCACACCACTCGTCGTCGGGATCCATGCTGAGGATCGGGAGGTGCGTCACTGTCTTGGAGAAAGGCAGCGCATGCTTTGTAATGATGCCCACCCGGCATGGAGATTTGAGGCACGCAGCATCTGGATCTGTTGGGCTGTCGGGGTCGGAGTCTGACATGGCCTGCTGTATTGAACGGACGCTTCTGCACTGCGGCTGGGATCACTGGATGCTGGGCAGTGGAGCAGATCTGCAAAGGTCTGCGTAGTGGTCAAGCTTGTCACACTGTAGACACCGTCGTGATTTTGTCGGACATTGCCGCTTTAAATGGGTGAAGCCACAATTCGGACACGTCATGACGCCAACGTCAGCGCGTTCCGTGCGCATTCGCGCATGCGCAGTGCGGTTGAACGATGTACGCACCTGTGCAGTCTGGTCGTCGGTCTCGCCGTCCCATCGGTCATGGCGCGCATGCGCAGGGGCCCGGGAAAAGCCACTATCGTCGATACTTAAGCCCTGCATTTGTGCGATGGCCTGCACCCATTCTGCCTCATGAGAGTTTAGCTTTGCCGTTTCTGCCGCCCTGATGTGGGAGTACCGATTGTTAGCATGTTCGTGGAGAACGCACATTTCGATGACGATGGTGAGGGTGAGCCGCTTGACTTTCAGGAGATGCTGGCGAAGGGAATCGGAGTGGACCCCAAAAACAGTCTTATCCCGGATCATGGAATCAGTGGTCGAGTCATAGTTACATGGCTGTGCTAGGATGCGGCGATGGGTCAGAAAGGATTGAAAAGGTTCATCCTTACCCTGAAGCCTCTGCTGGAAAACGTACCATTCAAAGCTCTCATTCACCTCAATGTCGCAGTGGCTGTCGAACTTCAGTAGGACTGTTTTAAATTTTATCTTGTCTTCGCCTTCAGCGAATGTAAGGGAGTTGTAGATGTGGATGGCGTGGTCCCCGGCTGTGGAGAGGAACAGTGCGATTTTCCTGGCGTCCGATGCGGCCTCAAGATCGGTGGCTTCGAGATAGAGTTAGAGCTTTTGTTTGAAGATCCTCCAATTTGCACCGAGGTTGCCGGCGATGCGGAGCAGCGGAGGAGGGCGGACATTTTCCATGTCACCGGATGGCTGTTTGCTGGTCAGTGCTGATTTACTCAAGGTGGGTCCGTCAAATTTTCAGCATCACTCAGTTGGTACCATGATGTGTTGGGTAGGCTGGGTCGAGGTGAACTGCACTTGATGGAGTGTAGCGAGAGACTGACCACTTGATAAAATGCAGCACGATTTTATTCAACATCCGAACTATTATGCATGTTCAACTGTGGGTTGACACTCTGCTGACTTGACTGGAGACCGGACTCTAGCCTGACCAGACTAACCTAGCTACCACATGGTGTAGGCACAGGCTAGCTCACGAGCTCTGACTGTCTCAGAGGCTGGGTCCCGAGAGAGCGGGAAAACTGGTGCCCTCTGGCTTTATAGTTGTCGTACCCTGTCTGGTGATTGTCTGCTCTGTTCTGTCTGCTTACTGGTCATCCTGTGTGTCAATCACTGCCAGCCTGCACTCCATTGTATACAAAGACGTATATTATGACAGTCACGTGACATTTCGTGAGATCACGCGAGGCATTCCGAACATCGCAAATCTCGCGAGAGGCCCTCCCCAAGATTTAACGGCCTCGTCGCATCACCGGGTGGGGCATGACAAGGCCGTTCGATCATACCATGTCTCTCTCTCCACAGATGTTGCCAGACCTTCTGAGTATTTCCAGCGTTTTGGGTTTTATTTCAAAGCTATTTTACACGTTCAGATCTTCAAAAGGAATGTTTGAGGCAGAAAGTATGCCAAAGCAGAATATGATTGATGCACGATCAATTGTACAAAGACTCAGGTTGGATACAACTGTGGCGTTATTGCAGTAAGATGTGTGGCCTCC
Organism: Scyliorhinus torazame; assembly: GCF_047496885.1. NCBI lineage: Eukaryota > Metazoa > Chordata > Chondrichthyes > Carcharhiniformes > Scyliorhinidae > Scyliorhinus > Scyliorhinus torazame. The sequence continues at coordinate 52,160,353 of NC_092727.1, forward strand.
CACAGCTGCTGGCAAAATAGCTGCTGAACAGAGGACACGCATATTTATACTCCTCCGACTGGGCGGAGCCAACAGGCAGGGGCTACCGGCGAACCTGTAGTACAGGCCCTACCTTACATCACCTAATACAGGTGTAACAGTGGTTTACCACAATGATTTAACTGAATATTCTTCTCATGATTTACTAAATGGATCATATCAGGATGTCTCACTAATACTGGTTGGGGGATTCTACATGCTTTGCCAAAACTGTTGCCACAGTGGTCGTCACTATTAGGCTGAAGATGATCACCACTGTATTTAATTTACCATTTCTTAAATGGTAAATACACAGCTTTAGTTTCTCCACAGAGATAGAGCTATCTAAAGCAGGACACAGGCATTTCACACATGAAATGCATTGTCTGCAGGCCGTTCTAAACTCTGCAAAACTCCAAACCAACAGAGAATATTGTTTTAAAATGTGCATGGGCTGGAATTTCTCACTGAATCTCAAAATGCCATTTACTTCCCAGCGCTGAAACATCTTTCAATCAAGAACTATCCTTGAAATACCTCCAAATTCCAACGTCTTAATCAATTTCTAGTCTCAAATTTCAATTCCTAAAATAAACTGAAAAAACATTTAGAAACATACAACTTGTTACTTTTTGTTTCGGATTCATCCATCTTGGGCTCCACAGCAGTAAGGAAAGGTCAAAGAGTCTGTGCAAAGTGATTCAAATTACATTCATGGCAGAATTGTTTCCAGCTCGCTCTGTGCAACCTTCCTCAGTTACAGCACAACGTGTTGGAATCCTATTCATTAAAAAAATAATTAAATGTAACAAAAATGTTCAAAGCATGGTTGTACCAACTTGAGGTTATTATTCCGCCCATTTCAAATTTACAACTGGATCTTGGCAATGTTAACTTGACAGTGGTAGATGCGAGTACAATTTTGTTCTTTAAAAAGCAGTTAAACATTACATGGGCAGGGTGGGTATAGCCTGATGTGGGCCAAATGCGGGCAAGTGGGTCTAGCATGGTGATAGAAACTGAGAGGCATAAGCAAGTTAGGCCGAAGGGCCTGTTTCCATGCGATAAATATCTATAACTCTATGACTCTATGACAGATCTCTTGTCTGATTTGAAAGTTTCCCCTTTCCTTTTGAGCTTGTCTTTGGCTGCCTGAAGGATTCTGGGGGAATTTTCCCCACAATTCCTTCTTCCACAACACTGGGTTTGATGATAAATCCCAAAGTGCTTTGAGGACTCCATTGAACTCACAAAAGAAGCTCTTGCAGCATTCCTAGGTTTCATAGGAATCAGGTTTTCCTTTGTCTGAACACTTTTATGGGCATTCGGGATAAAGAGAATGGTCATGGGAGGGCCTCGGAACTCACCGAATAGGAGAGAGAAGACAGGTGGAGATAGTAGTTGAAGGAGTGGGAGGGAGAGATCAATGTCTGGGTGAAGGGTGAAGGAGAGATTGCAGCAGGAGTGTTTGAAGGATTAGGGGTAGCATACTTTATTCTCCTGGTCCACAAGCAGTGCTGGAAAAATATTTGTCTGCTGTATCTAGTAGCTCCTATCCTTCCTTTATCTGCCAGGCTTCTTGAACTATGAGAGACCAGTTCCACAGCAATTAAATCCAAATCACCACCAATCTGAGGCATGTCTTAGTTAAATATAATAATTACTGATCCGCCTTTCAACAGCAGCTTCCTCAACCAAACCAAAAGTCGACCCAGTTAAACCGGTAGTAGATGTGTCTATGGTGGGTTGGAGTCAGGTTTCATAGTTTTAGCAATCTACCCCTTTGACATGGCCCATCCCTCCTTGACAGATTAGAAATTCCCCCATGACCTCCACCCCACGGTGGGGGCCCTGTCAACCATGGTGGAGAGAAATCTTTGGTTAAGGAACAAGGACTATATGTCGGAAGCACTAGTCTGGACCTTTGCATCATCTGAACAAAGGCAACAGAGGCAGAAAACTAGACGAATGCAATAAAGTCCTGACAGGAAGTGGGTTATGAGCAAGTGTAACCAAGGTAACTGTGGGAGACCGCAGACCTTTGATGACCATTACTTGATAGCCTATCCCAGAAGTCAAGGAAGGGAAGGAAATAGTCGGAGATGAGCAGGTGAAGACGGGAGAAACATAAAAATTGGAAGAAATGTTTACTTTTATTTTTACTATTCAGAAAGTTTTTCATTATAACAAGGTTAAAAAAAACAATAACATACAGCAAACACTATTTCAAAATAAACCCACCCACACCTAACACCCCCACCCCCCACCCCACCACCAACCCCAATCCTCCTATTGAACAAACAAAACTTAACAAAAAACATATTCCCCACCCACCCCCACCGAGCCCAGAAACTGATGATGGCCAATTTACTGAAAAGGCCCTTGATAAAGCCAGTCTGCTCCTCAGAAATTATCCCTGGACGGCAGGGCTCCAAACACACTGCCAAGACCTTCGCCGACAGCTTAGAGTCAGCGTTCAACAATGAAATGGGTCAGTGAAACCCACACTCCTGCACCAACAGGCTGGCAACACCCCGGGGTCAAGGAATCTTGAACATATCCAGCAACAGTGGGATCAACTGGCCCGCAAACATTTTATAGAATTCGATAGGAAACCCATCCGCACCAGGAGCTTTAGCCGACTGTATTGATATGATACACTTTATAACCGCCTCTGGTCGCATCCTCGACTCCCAACTCCTTCCTTCTCTCCTGCTCCACCACCAGGAAAACAACCCGTTCAAAAAACTGCATCATTGGCAATCTCTCCTCTGGAGCTCCGACTTATAGAGCTCTCGATAAAAGGCCGCCAGTTCTGCATTAACCTTCCCTGGGGCGGAAACCAACCCACCACCTGAATCCCTTATCTCCCGGGAAGCAGCCTGCGGCCTCAGCTGGTATGTCAAAAGACCACTAGTCTTCGCCCCATATTTCTAAAAGGTCCCCCTTGAGCATGGCAGCTGGTTCTCCACCTTCCCATCGAGAGCAACTCAAATTCCACCTGCAATTTCTTCCTACCTGCCAGCACCCCGGTGTTGGGACAATCCAGTGCACCTCGAGAATGAAGACCACCAGCCTCCGTATCTCCACCCTTCCAGATGTATCCTTATGCACCTTGTAGGAGATTATCTCCCCCTAAGGACCGCCTTCAGAGCTTCCCACAACGTGGAAGGTGGAACCGCCTTTTTCCTATTGAACTCAAAGTACTCCCCAATGGCGGACCATATCTGCTCACAGAAACCCTTGTCTACCAGCAACGCTGTGTCCAATCTCCACCGTGGTTTTTGAGAGGGTCCCGGCTCCAACATCAAGTCCACAAAATGCAGAGCATGATCCGAAATAATGATCACTTGTAACTTGCCCCTTTCCGCCAGGTAGAATAAACTTATCCACCACAAAGAAGTCAATCCGGGAATAGACCCGATGGATGTGAGAGAAAAAAGAAAACACCTTTCCTCAGATACATAAATCTCCACCCTCTTCACCCCATCTGTTCCATAAAGAGCAATATCGCCGTCGCTATCCCAGATGAACTCAGAGACTTCGGGTTTGACCTATCCAACCGAGGATACAAAACACAATTGAAGTCCCCCCTGAATTAGTTGATGCGAATCAAGATCCAGAATAGAAGCCAGCACCTTATTGATAAATGGCGTATCATACCAGTTCAGTACCGACACATTAATCAGGATCACCGACGTGCCCGCCAATGATCCACCGACAATTACATACCTCCCGTCTGGTTAAGCCAATATTTTAACAACTGAAAAAGATACCCTCTTATTGATTAATGCTGTAGCCCCTCCTAAGCACTACCATCAAAACCAGAATGTTATACCTGTCCCACCCAGCCCTTCAGGAATCTTGTTTGGTCCTTGACCCGTAAATAGGTCCCACATCGGCTTTCAAACTTCTCAGGTGCAGACACATCTGTAATCTTTTTTCTGGGTCATTTAACCCCCTTAGATTCCAAGTTATCAACTGGACAGGGGACCATCTCCCCCCTCCCTTTACCTAGACTCAGCCATCATGTGGGGTTACCTAGCAGCGTAACCCCGATATCAGGCCCACCCAAGATGGCCGCCAAATCCCCCCTAAGACCAGAACAAAGACAAAGAATAGTCACCGTCAGCAGCCTACCCCTCACCTACCCTGCTTCCCAGCAATACCACACACCAAAAAACAAACAAACAGCCAAAAGGAGAACAAAGACCCCTATCTTTCCCCACTAGACCCTTTCCCAAACAAAACAAGAACAAAAATCCTCTGCTCATCACTTGAAAAAAACCCTGAAGTAATGAGCAGCAGATACTCGACTCCTCCCCTCCCATTAGCTAACTTTACAGCTACCAGGGTGACCCCCTGCTAGAAAACTGATCATACCATCAACCAGCCAGCCCCTGCCGACATCCAACTTTAATACACCTATCTCACAAACAGCCCCAAAAAACACAAATTCCAAACTAGCTGTGAAAAACTCCACAACAAATCCCCATAATCACATGCCCTCACCCACAATACAAAAATCTTGCAATAAATACGGATACAAGTGCACCTCATAATTAACAATTAGTTCACCCCCAGCCCATGCTTCTTTACAAACTCGGCCATAACCTCCGAAGCCTAAAAATAATCATCTCTCTCTTTAAAAGTCACTCAAAGACATTCAGGGCATACCATCCCGAATTGCACATCACTTTTGTACAATATGGTCTTGGCCTTGTTGAACACCGCACGCCTTCCAGCCAGTTCTGCTCCCATGACTTCCGGTTGCGGCTATGCGGAGCTAAGTCGCACATTCGGCGGCTCCCGCAAAAACGGACTTTTGGGCTCTTTTCAGGGCCCCCAACGGCACTTTTTCGACGTTTCCCGGTGTGGGAAGGAGATTATAACAGCTCCCTGATAGTATATGACTTCTACTAGGAGCGGGGCGACAAAAAAGGTGGTGGTGGACTCGAAGAAGGTGCGAGGGAAGAAGAACAAAATGGCGGCGGGCGGAGACCAGGCAGCGTGGATGCAGTGGGCGGAGGAGCAGCAGGAGGTATCCAGCGCTGCTTCAGAGAGATTAAAGCGGACCTGCTAGAGCCGATGAAGGCTTCTATTGATAAGCTGCTGGAGACACAGACGGCCCAGGGGGTGGCGATCCGCGAGGCTCGACAAAAGACCTCCGACAACGAGGACGAGATCTTAGGCCTGGTGGTAAAGGTGGAGGCGCAAGAGGCGCTCCACAAGAAATGGCAGGAGCGGTTCGAGGAGATGGAGAATCGGTCGAGGCGGATTCTGGGCCTCCCGGAGGGGCTGAAGGGGCCGCACGTGGGGGCCTATGTGGTCACCATGTTGAACTCGCTGATGGGAGCGGCGTCCTTCCAGGGCCCCCTGGAGCTGGAAGGGGCTCATAGACTGCTGGCGAGGAGGCCCAAGGCTAACGAGCCTCCGCGGGCGGTGCTGGTGAGGTTCCATCGGTTCGTTGATCGGGAATGTGTGCTCAGGTGGGCCAAGAAGGAGAGGAGCAGCAGGTGGGAGAACGCGGAGGTTCGAATATATCAGGTCTGGAGTGCGGAGGTTGCGAAGAGGAGGGCCGGATACAATCGAGTGAAGGCGGTGCTGCACAGAAAGGGGGTGAAGTTTGGTATGTTGCAGCCGGCATGACTGTGGGTCACCTACAAGGACCGGCACCATTATTTTGAGTCTCCGGAGGAGGCGTGGGCCTTTGTTCAGGCCGAGAAGTTGGACACAGATTGAGGGTCGGGATGGGCGTTTGGGGACTGCGGTTGATATGTTATTTTTTTTTGAGGGGGGGACCTTTGTTTTGCTCCTGGTTTATTTTTCTCTGTGTTTTTCTCTTTCGGGTCGGTGAGGGTGGTTGGGGCGGGTTGGGCACTGTTTTGGTTGGGTTGGTCGGGGGGGGGGCTCTTGGAGGGGGGTAGGTAAACGGAACAGGGGTGGTGGCCGGTGGTGAGATGGGGCCACACGGGGAGGGGGAGGGGGAGGCCCGAGTCGGGGTGAGGGGACTGGGCCTGTCAGTGGTGGCGGGGCCGGGTAGGTGGAAAGCACGGGCTTTTTCCCACGCTGAAGACTGGAGGGGGCGGGGCCGGGGCGGGGAAGCGAGGGTTGTTTCCCGCGCTTAGAATGAAAGGGGGAGGGGGAGACTTTAACACGGTACTGGATCCGGCACTGGATCACTCCAGGTCTAGGACGGGTAGGAAGCCGGCGGCGGCTAGAGTGCTGAGGGGATTTATGGACCAGATGGGAGGGGTGGACCCTTGGAGATTTGCAAGGCCGGGGGCTAGGGAATTCTTCTCACATGTCCATAAGGCTTATTCCCGAATCGACTTTTTCATTTTGAGTAGGGCGCTGATAGCGAGAGTAGAGGAGACCGAGTATTCAGCAATAGCCATTTCGGACCACGCCCCGCATTGGGTGGACTTGGAGATGGGGGAGGAGAGGGACTAGCGCCCGCTGTGGCGCTTGGAGGTGGAGCTGTTGGCGGACGAGGAGGTGAGCGAGCGGGTCCGAGGAAGTATAGAGAGGTACTTGGAGACCAACGACAACGGGGAGGTCCGAGTGGGGATGGTATGGGAGGCATTGAAGGCGATGGTGAGGGGAGAGCTGATTTCCATTAGGGCCCACAAGGAGTGGAGGGAGCGGGGGGAGAGGGAGAGGCTGGTGGGGGAGATGGTGAGGGTAGACAGGAGGTATGCGGAAGTGCCCGAGGAAGGATTGTTGAGGAAGAGGCGCAGCCTCCAGGCCGAATTCGACCTGGTGACCACCAGGAAGGTGGAGGTGCAGTGGAGGAAGGCCCAGGGGGTGATTTACGAGTCGGGGGAAAAAGACAAGCCGGGTACTGGCGCATCAGCTTCGGAAGCGGGACGCAGCTAGGGAGATCGGGGGAGTTAAGGACAGGGGAGGGAGTGTGGTGCGGAGTGGGGTTGGCATCAATGGGGTCTTCAGGAACTTTTACGAGGAATTGTACCGATCTGAGCCCCCAAGGGAGGAGGGAGGGATGGGCTGCTTCCTGGACCAATTGAGGTTTCCAAAGGTGGAAGAGGGACTGGTGGCGGGATTGGGCTGGAGAAGCTGACCAAAGGGATAGGAAGCATGCAGGCGGGGAAGGCACCGTGGCCGGACGGTTTCCCGGTCGAATTCTGTAAAAAATATATGGACCTGTTGGGCCCGTTGCTAGTCAGGACCTTCAATGAGGCAAGGGTGGGGGAAGCTTTGCTCCCGACGATGTCCCGGGCACTGATCTCCTTGATCTTGAAGTGGGACAAGGATCCCCTGCAGTGTGGGCCTTACAGACCGATTTCCTTGCTAAATGTAGATGCCAAGGTGCTGGCGAAGGTCTTAGCCACGAGGTTTGAGGATTGTGTGCCGCAGATCATCCATGAAGACCAGACGGGGTTTGTGAAGGGGAGGCAGTTGAACGCGAATGTGCGGGGGCTCTTGAACGTTATCATGATGCCGGCGAGGGAGGGGGAGGCGGAGAAAGTGCCGGCGATGGACGCTGAGAAAGCCTTCGATAGGGTAGAGTGGGGGTACCTGTGGGAGGTGCTGAAGAGGTTCGGGTTTGGGGAGGGGTTTGTCAGGTGGGTTAGGCTGTTGTATGAGGTCCCGATGGCGAGTGTGGCCACAAACTGGAGGAGGTCCGAGTACCTTCGGTTGCACCAAGGGACGAGGCAGGGGTGTCCCCTTTCCCCCCTGTTCTTCGCACTGGCGATTGAACCCCTGGCTATGGCACTGAGGGAGTCAAGGAACTGGAGGGGGGTGGGTGCGGGGTGGGGAGGAGCACAGCGTGTTGCTCTATGCGGACGACCTGCTGCTATATGTGGCGGACTCGGTGGGGGGAATGCCGGAGGTAATGAGGATTCTTAGGGAATTCGGGGACTTTTTGGGGTACAAGCTCAACATGGGGAAGAGCGAGCTGTTCGTGGTTCAACCAAGGGACCAGGAGAGGGGGATTGGCGAGCTCCCACTAAAAAGGGCAGAGAGGAGCTTCAGGTATTTGGGGGTCCAGGTGGCCAGGAGCTGGGGGGCCCTGCATAGGCTTAATTTTACAAGGCTGGTGGAGCAAATGGAGGAGGAGTTCAAGAGGTGGGACGCTGTCCTTGGCGGGTAGGGTGCAGTCAATCAAAATGACGGTGCTCCCAAGGTTTTTGTTCCTGTTCCAGTGCCTCCCCGTGTTTATCCCGAAGGCTTTTTTCAGGCGGGTTAACAGGAGTATAATGGGGTTTGTGTGGGCGCGAGGGACTCCGAGGGTGAGAAGGGTGTTCCTGGAGTGGAGTAGAGATAGGGGGGGGACTGGTGCTGCCCAACCTCTGTGGGTACTACTGGGCCGCCAATGCAGCGATGGTGCACAAGTGGGTGATGGAGGGGGAGGGGGCTGCATGGAAGAGGCTGGAGACGGCATCTTGTGTGGGTACTAGTCTGGGAGCGTTGGCAATGGCGCCGCTGCCGCTCCCTCCATGGAGGTATACCACGAGCCCGGTGGTGGTGGCTGCCCTCAAAATCTGGGGGCAGTGGAGGCGGCATGGGGGGGGAAGTTGGGGACTTCCCAATACGGGAACCCAATAGGGTGCAGTCAATCAAAATGACGGTGCTCCCAAGGTTTTTGTTCCTGTTCCAGTGCCTCCCCGTGTTTATCCCGTGGACCCCAATACGGGGGAACCACCGGTTCGCTCCATGGAGAACAGGTGGAGGGTTTTCGGGGTGGCACGGGGCAGGGATACAAAGGTTGGGAGACCTGTTTGTGGACAGGAAGTTCGCGAGCCTGGGTGAGCTGGAGAAGTATGGGGTCCCCCGGGGAACACCTTCAGGTACTTTCAGGTAAGGGCATTTGCCAGACGGCAGGTGGTGGAATTCCCACGGCTGCTGCCACGCACCGTACAGGACAGGGTGCTCTCGGAAACTTACCAGGTGTTGCAGGAGGAGGAAGAGCCCTCGGTAGTGGAGGTGAAAGGTAAGTGGGAGGAGGAGTTGGGGGAGGAGATCGAGGAGGGGACGTGGGCAGATGCCCTTGTGAGGGTGAACTCTTCCTCATCGTGTGCGTGGCTCACACTCATACAGTTTAAGGTGCTGCACAGGGCACACATGGCCGGGACAAGAATGAGCTGGTTTTTTTGGGGGTGAGGACAGATGTGTTAGGTGCTCCGGGAGCCCAGCAAATCACACCCATATGTTCTGGGCATGCCCAGCACTGGAGGAATTTTGGAAGGGCGTAGCGAGGACGGTGTCGAGGGTGGTAGGATCCAGGGTCAAACCGGGCTGGGGGCTCGCAATATTTGGGGTGGCAGAGGCGCCGGGAGTGCAGGAGGCGAAAGAGGCTGGTATTCTGCCCTTTGCGTCCCTGGTAGCCCGGTGAAGGATTCTTCTTCAGTGGAAGGATGCGAGGCCCCCAAGCGTGGAATCCTGGATCAACGATATGGCGGGATTTATTAAATTGGAGAGGGTGAAATTGCCTTGAGAGGGTCGGTACAAGGGTTCTTTAGGCGGTGGCAACCGTTCTTAGACTTCCTGGTAGAACGGTAGACATTGGTCAATGGCAGCAGCAACCCGGGGGCGGGGGGGGGGGGGGGGGGGTTTACTTTATTTCTGTTTCTGTTATTTACACTGGAGGGTCCAGGGAGGTGTATATACCAGCTGTGTTAAGTCGGGGTGTTAATGTTAATTTCTTATTTATGTACAAGGGCGGGGGAGGGAGGGTTGCTTTTCTGGGCCGTGTTTTGTACTTAACCCTGTTGGGTTCCTTTGTGATTTTGTTATTGATATTTTATGAAAACCTTAATAAAAATTATTTTTAAAAAAAAATTTCTGCTCCCATAACTTGATGGATCCTGACGACATGGTCCTCCCATCTGTAGGCTCAATGATCCGCCCACCTCAGGACTTGGTTATTCTCTTGGTATCTGACGATGATGGTAGTCTCCCAGATCAGGGCTGCCCAGTCTTATTTGGGAGCGGATGACAAGCCCCGCCACCAAGTTCCCAAACATCCTGGAGATATAGGGTGCCATCCAAAGGCCACGCTGCTCCCGAAAAGCAGCTCACCATGGCGCAGTGTGGCCGTTGAAAGCCAAGAGACGCCTCACCCGGAATCTACCCAGATCGCAACGTCTCACGAGATTCAATGCAATAGCTTTTTAGCAAATCTGCATATTAGAGCGAGGCAGTGAACGTCACTCTAATGTGCAGATTTCCGAGGTACCTGAGGCTTTAGGATTCAAACCCTTCACCTCAAAGACCTCTGGCGAGTGCCGTTCAGCACTGGTCCCCACAAACGGTGACCAGACCGCGGTCTCCCAGGTGTTCAGATGCCCCCAGCTGCATGCCCTTTGGGAAGGGTGGTGCCCTGGCACTGCTAGCATGGCACACTGGCAGTGCCCATGCCAGCTGGCAGTTCCACCTGGGCATCTTGGCAGTGGCAGGCTGGCCTACACTGCCAAGGTAGGACTCAATTAAGGGGTGGGATCAGAGGAAAGGGAATGGGAGCAAAGGATCCAGTAGGATATTGGTGTCCATGAGTTGATGAATCTTGATGTCCTTTGCACAGAAAGGTGGATAAGAAGTTTTGTTAAAGTGCCAAGTGGGGTGAAAGATGAAATTAAACTGTGGACAGGCTAGCTTGGAGAGTCAGTCACATTACTTACAAGCGAGGTCAAGACTGTGCCTGTGGCAGTACCCGGTGATGCACTATCAATTACCACAAAGACGAGAGTAGTGGAATAATCGAGGCTATATTGAGCAAAGATGTGGTGCCTCCTGTAGCTGGAACCAGAATGGCTGCAGCACCGGGGAGCACACACATTTATACGCCGCCTACTGGGCGGAGCCAGCAGGCAAGGACTTACCCACGTACCTCTACTATACGGGCAGTGCCGTAATACATGTAATATACTACTAGTGGTGACTACCACATTCACCCCCTGTTAAAAAGAGTCTGGCGGGGGTGGTGGGAAACGTTACAAGTTAAGTCTGTCGGGGGCCTTGGCCCGCCTCTGCGATCGCCTCAGTCCTGGTGGTGATGTGGGCGCCGACTTGGTCACCTGTAACTCCGGGAGCGTGTTGTCCTCGTCTTCATCACCCCTGAGTGGAACCAGTGGGAGGACGGATCCTACTGGGGTGGGGGCTGCGGTGAGGTCCGCTGGAGGGAGGGTGAGCGGCGCAGGGGTGAATGAGGCAACCGGGGGGTGGGGGGCGGTGTCACCTCGGGGGTCGTGGGTGGGGATACAGCGGGTGCCAGGTCCCAGAGGGAGGCTGTGTCCTGGCGCCCGTTGGGGTGCGCCACGTAGGCGTACTGCAGGTTTGCATGTAGGAGGTGGACTTTTTTGACCAAGGGGTCCGACTTATGGGTCCGCACATGCTTCCGGAGGAGGACGGGTCCAGGAACTGTCAACCATGTTGGGAGCGAGACCCAGGAGGTGGACTTCCTGGGGAAGGCAATCACACGTTCGTGAAGGGTCTCATTAGTCACGGTGCAGAGGAGCGATCGGATGGAGTGGAGCGCATCGGGGATGGCCTCCTGCCAGCGGGGGACCGGGAGATCTTTAGACCGCAGGGCCAGCAGGACGGCCTTCCAGACCATCCCATTCTCCCTCTCCACCTGCCCGTTTCCCCGGGGGCTTGTAGCTGGTCGTCCTGCTCGAGGCAATGCTCTTGCTAAGCAGGAACTGACGCAGCTCATCACTCATGAAGGAGGAACCCCGATCGCTGTGGATGTAGGTGGGGAAACCGAACAGAGTGAAGACGCTATGCAGGGCTTTGATTATCGTGGCAGAAGTCATATCGGGGCATGGGATGGCGATCGGGGCATGGGATGGCGAAAGGGAACCGGAAGTACTCATCAATCACGTTCAGAAAGTACGTGTTGCGGTCGGTGGAGGGAAGGGGCCCTTTGAAGTCCACGCTAAGGTGCTCAAAGGGGTGTGAGGCCTTCACCAGGTGCGCTCGATCTGGCCGGCAGAAGTGCGGCTTGTACTCTGTGCAGACTTGACAGTTTCTGGTGACGGTCCTGACCTCCTCAATGGAGTAGGGCAGGTTGCGGGCCTTGGTGAAATGGAAGGACCAGGTGACTCCCGGGTGGCAGAGGTCATAGTGGAGAGCCCGGAGTCGGTCCACTTGTGCGCTGGCACTTGTATCGCGGGCTAGGGCATCAGGGGGCTCATTGAGCTTCCCCGGGCGATACAAGGTCTCATAGTTATAGGTGGAGAGCTCGATCCTCCACCTCAAGATCTTGTCGTTTTTGATCTTGCCCCGCTGTGTATTATTAAATATGAAGGCAATCGACCGTTGGTCAGTGAGGAGAGTGAATCTCCTGCCGGCCAGGTAATGCCTCCAATGCTGCACAGCTTCCACAATGGCTTGGGCCTCCTTTTCGACAGAGGAGTGCCGAATTTCTGAGGCATGAAGGGTGCGGGAAAAGAAGGCCACCTGGTTGAGGGTGGCGGCCAGAACTACGTCTGATGCATCGCTCTCCACCTGGAAGGGGAGGGACTCATAGACCGCGTGCATCATGGCCTTGGCGATGTCTGCCTTGATACGGTTGAAGGCCTGGCGGGCCTCAGCCGTCAGGGCAAAAACTGTGGACTGAATGAGTGGGCGGGCCTTGTCCGCATAATTAAGGACCCACTGGGCATAGTAGGAGAAAACCCCCAGGCATTGTTTCAGGGCCTTGGGGCAGTGGGGGAGCGGGAGTTCCATGAGGGGGCGCATGGGGTCGGGATCGGGCCCTAGGACTCCATTTTCCATGACATAGCCAAGGATGGCTAAGCGGTTGGTGCAGAACAAGCATTTCTCCATATTGTATGTGAGGTTAAGGGGTTTGGCGGTCTGGAGGAATTTTTGTCGGTTTGCGTTGTGGTCCTGCTGATCGTGGCCGCAAATGGTGACGTTATCTAGGTACGGGAAGATGGCCCGCAGTCCGTACCGGTCAACCATTTGGTCCACCTCTCGCTGGAAGACCGAGACCCCATTAGTGAAGCCGAAGGGAACCCTAAGGAAGTGATAGAGGCGGCCATCTGCTTCTAACGCAGTATATTGGCAGACCTCCGAGTGGATGGGGGGCTGGTGGCAGGCGGACTTCAGTCCACTGTGGAAAAGACGCGATACTGCGCAATCTGATTGACCATGCATGGGAGGGGGTACGCGTCGAGCTGCGTGTACTGGTTAATGGTCTGACTGTAGTCAATGACCATCCTGTGCTTCTCGCCAGTCTTTACTACTACCACTTGAGCTCTCCAGGGTCTGTTGCTGGCCTTAATGACCCCTTCCCGCAGAAGCCGTTGGACCTCCGACCTTGATGAAGGTCCTGTCCTGGGCACTGTACTGTCTGCTCCTAGTGGCAACTGGTTTGCAATCCGGGGTGAGGTTCGCAAACAGGAAAGGTGGAACGACCTTAAGGGTCGTGAGGCCGCAGACGGTGATGGGGGGTAGGGGTCCGCCGAATTTGAAGGTTAGGCTTTGGAGATGGCACTGAAAGTCCAGGCCGAGTAACAGGGCAGCGCAGAGGTGGGGGAGGACGTAGAGCCGGAAGTTGCTGAACTCTATCCCTTGGACAGTGAGGGTCGCGAAGCAGTACCCCCGGATTTCCACAGAATGGGATCCGGAGGCAAGGGAGATTTTCTGGGTAACGGGGTGTACCGAGCGAGAGCAGCGCCTTACCGTAGTGGGGTGGATGGAGCTCTCTGTGCTCCTGGAGTCAAAAAGGCAGGAAGTCTTGTGCCCGTCGATCTTCACCGTCGTCGGCGCGGTCGTGAGGTTGCGGGGCCGGGACTGATCCAGGGTGATAGAGGCGAGCTCCGGAAGATGCTGGGAGGTCCCAGGCTGGTCAGCGGTGGTGGAGGTAGTGGCAGGCGATGAATGGCAAGATTAGCAGGGGTCTTGAGGCGCTGTCCAAAATGGCGCTGAAGATGGCGGCACCCACAGGGCGCACATGGCGGGCGGCATCAAAGATGGCGGCGCCCACGGGCCGCACGTTGCTTGCGGTGAAGTACATAGCGGCGCCCATGGGTCGCACGTGGCTTGCGAAGGGGAAAATGGTGGCGCCCCTGGGTCGCACGGGGCGGGTGTAGGAACACCGGGCCTGGAAACAGCGGCGACCGCGCGGGCCTGGCAAACAGAAACAAAGTGTCCTTTCTTCCCACAGCCGTTGCAGGTCACGATCCGCGCCAGGCAGCGCTGCCTGGGGTGTTTGTTTTGCCCGCAAAAATAGCACTTGGGCCTCCCAGAGTTGGCTGGCTGCCACGCGGCGCAGGCTTGCGTGAGCTGGAGTCGGCAGCTGGTGGGGCCCACGATGCCCACGAGGGTGCCTCGCGGTCGGGGCGTAGGACTGAACGTTACAAGAGGCCACTTCTAACGAATTAGCGAGCTGCCTAGTTCCCACAAGATCAAGCGTACCCCTTCCAGTAGCCGCTGGCGGACGTACGCAGACTTCATGCCCGTACCGTAAGCGTCTCGAATTAAAAGTTTGTTGTGCTGGACTGACGAAACTGCCTGGCAGTTGCAGTTCCTACCTAGGATGTGCAGGGGAAAAATGTCAGGGCTCACCCGTGAATATAGGACTTGGAGCTTCTGCGAGTCCGAGGGTTCCTCAGCGGCTGTTCGGAGGTAGCTTTCGAAGCAGGCTAGCCAGTGGTCAAAGGCAGATCTGGCATTGGCTGCTTGAGGGCTCAGCTGCAGGCGATCAGGCTTGATGCGGAGATCCATCATTTAAAAAATCTTGCTCAATAAATTGATGCACTATCAATTACCACAAAGACGAGAGTAGTGGAATAATCAAGGCATTATTGAGCAAGATGTGGTGCCTCCTGTAGCTGGAACCAGAATGGCTGCAGCACCGGCGAGCACACACATTTATACGCCACCTACTGGGCGGAGCCAGCAGGCAGGGATTTACCCATGTACCTCTACTATACAGGCAGTGCCGTAATATATGTAATATACTACTAGTGGTGACGATTACACCCGGCATCCAGAGTGGATGTTAGGATGCCATGGGAAAAGTGAATCGGTGTTGAGGCTGAATGAGTTTGGACAGGACTGAGTGAGGAATTTCCATCGATTGCACTGTTCGATCAGGGACATGTGAAATCGAGCAGTGCAGGAAAGGGGAGTGTCTTTACTGGGGCAGAAGGAGACAATCTGTGAAAGTCAAAGTTCAAATAGTGTCATTTGTTGAGGAAATAAATGTCGAAAATGTACAACATATTTTCCAGTTCTTACCAACACTAAAGAGTCCTTCCTGCTTATTTTCTTTGTCCCCATTTATTTTATTTTATTATTTTTGGTCCATGGACCCAAAATTGGGATGTGCCTTTAAGCAGAAGACTCAGTTGAAACAGCCTGCTTGCCAGGACACTGTGTTCCCAGGTTTCATATTTTGGAGAGAGGAGACCAGACTCCTCTACACTGGGCGAATCTTAAGATCAGGTTTTGGAGGAAGTCAGTTTGATTGGTTAAGTGGTAGCCAGTGGGCTTGCCAGGGACAATGTTCTGTCTGACAATTATCAGTGATTGGTTCTTGCACCATGTGAGAAATCGTCTTTCAAAGTGTTTAGAACTTGGAACGAGAATAAATAGATTATCTCTCTCTCTCTCTCTCCCTCTCTCTCTCTCCTTCTTACTGAACACAGTAAGAAGTCTTACAACACCAGGTTAAACTCCAACAGGTTTGTTTCAAATCACCTCTTCATTCACTTGACGAAATAGTAGTGCTCCGAAAGCTAGTGATTCAAAACAAACCTGTTGGACTTTAACCTGGTGTTGTAAGACTTCTTACTGTGTTCACCACAGTCCAACGCTAGCATCTCCACATCACTTCTTACTGAAGTGTAAGAACTGTTCTATTGTTCTGATAGCAGTGACTGCCTCGCATGTCCTTTACTGTAACTGAGAATGATGCTGAGTCTGCAAAGAAGGTAGACAACCTTACCTGGGAAAACCATTTCTGTACCAAAGTACCAAAACAAAAGCTGAACTTCGAGACACACTAACCGGGAATCATCCCAGTGCATCAAAGTTCTTTATCCTGTTATTTTATTGATATTTTCTTTACCTTACCACCACCTTTTCCCTTCTGTGTTGTTTGTGTTGGCGTGTGGTGGTTGTGTATAGAGAGTGGGATTAGTTTGGAAGAGGGGATTGGAAAAGGGACATTAGGTAGTTACATTTTCTGTCAGGTTAATTATAATTCTGTAGATAATAAAGTTTATTTGTGGTAATGATGTGGAGATGCCGGTGTTGGGCTGGGGTGGGCACAGTAAGAAGTCTTACAACACCAGATTAAAGTCCAACAGGTTTGTTTGCAGTCACTAGCTTTTGGAGCGCAACTCCTTCATCAGGTGAGTGAAGAGGTGGATTCCACAAACTCATATATAGACAAAGTCAATGATGCAAGATAATACTTTGATCTTGTCTGCTTTCTTGCATCTTTGTAGAAACTTGATGTCAGTGTCTATATGTGCGGTCTTCTTGGAGGTCCTCTCCACTTTGAGCTGGCAGTTTGCGGTGTCGATGGGACCCATGATGTGGAGATGCCGGCGTGGGACTGGGGTGGGCACAGTAAGAAGTCTTGCAACACCATTTGTGTTAATGTTACATATCTAGTGACTACAGTTTATTGGGCTCAACCTTAGGGTATTTAAAATAAAATCTAAGTTTACCTGTGTTGCGATTCCAGGTCAAGTCGGGCTGGGTGTCGTGACACTAAGAAAATTTTACCTGTTACCACCAAACTAAACAGGAAAGCAGGACAGTCACTTCAATAGATGCTGGATGTACAAATTAAGATTGTTTCATGAAGACGTGGTGTCAATGTACGAAATAAAATAATTTTGGAAAAGATTAAACAAAAGCTTTCTGATGGTGAACCAGGAGACAATGTAGACTGCAGTTTTAAAGTGTGTGAAATAATAGGTTCTGTCATCCACTGTCACAAGAAACAACATACACACTGCATTATAGTGGATTTAACGCAAGGATAGACAGACAATATGCACTGAGTTAACTGTCTAACTACTCATCCAATATCGAACACCTGCATGTGCGGTGTGTGCCTTGTGGAGAACCATATGTATTGGCTTAAAAACTTGGAAACCTCCCAACTCTAACCGAGGTTGGCCTTCTTGGTCTTGCCCCTTGCCTGAGGTGTTGGCGATCCTCAGGTTAAATCACCGCAAGTCAGCTCTTCCCCTCAAAGGGGAAAGCAGCCTATGATCTCTGGGACTATGGTGACTTTACCTTACATTACCACATTGTCAGCATCCTCTTTTCTTATTGTACCCTTTACACAAGTATACAGTAACACAAAAACTTGCCTGTTTATAAACTGAGGAACAGAAAAGGATCAAAAGCTATAATTGGTGTTGTATATCAACCCCTTGGTAGCAGTTCTGAGGTGTTGGAGTGTAGAAATACAGAAATTGGGCAAGTGTGTAACAAAGGCAGAGTAGTATTAATGCGGGATTTTAACTGACTCATAGATTGGGAGAGGCAGACAAGCACCTGTCAGAAAGGTAATGAATTTCTGGAATGTGTCCGGGATAGTTTCCTGCAGCAATATGTTCTAGATGTAACAAGGAGACTGGTAATATTAGATTTTGATGAGTAATGAGCCAAATTTAGTTAGTAGCCCAATTGTGTGTGATCCTTTATCAAATAATGAAATAGATCGCAACATGATTGAATTCAGTGTAGCGTTTGAAGGTGAAAAGCACGATTCAGATACTAGAATCTTCGACTTGGGTAAGGCCAACTTTAATGGGATGAGACAGAGACTATCCATGGTTAACCTGGAAGATCTGGTAATGTGTCAAATGACAAGATCAGTGAAGAATATTTTAAGAAACATTTAATGAGATACAGAATGAGTTTATACCCCTGAGAGGAAAAGGCTGCACTTCACAATAAAAAACAGCCAGGGACAACTAAAGAGGTGAGGGACAGCATAAAAGTAAAAGAAAGGGCTTACAAAAATGCAAAACATAGCACAGATCAGGACAAATGGGATAGATACAAAGAACAGCAAAGCGTCACAAAGCAGCTTATAAGAGCGACTAAAAGAGAGTATGAAAGGAAACTTGCAAAGGACATCAAAATCAACAAGGAGGAATTTTAAAGTTACATAAAGGGAAAGCGGGAGGGCAAGAGCAATGTAGGCCCATTAAAAGCTGAAAATGGAGAGACTGTCAGTGATAATGGGAAAATGATAGACGTGTTGAACAATTACTTTGCCTCAATATTTACAGTTAAAAAGGAGCATAACTTGCCAGAAGCCAAGGAAAAATTAATAGTCGATAGAGGAAAGGGACTTAATACAATTAATGTAAGTACAACATCAGTAACTTGGAAATTCATGGAACTAAAGAGTGACAAATCCCCAGGACCTGACGGTTTCCATCCGAGGTTGTTGAAGGAAGTAGGGGAACACATTGTAGATCCCTAACTATAACCTTTCATAGTAGTTCCCTAGATTCAGCAGTAGCCCCTCTAGATTGGAAAATTGCACATGTCACTCCACTTTTCAAGAATGGTGAAAGGGGGAAACCAGGGAACTACAGACCGGTTAGCCTAACATCTGTGGAGGGAAATTGCTGGAGTCAAGGATGGGGTAACTGAACATCTCAAAAAACCTTGATCGACCAAGGAGAGCCAGCATGGATTTGTGAAGGGAAGGTCATGCCTGATTAATCTTATTGAAGTATTTGAAGAGGTGACAAAGAAATGTCTATGCATGTTATTTATATGGACCTCCAGAATGCATTTGATAAAGTCCCACAAAAGATATTGTTAATTAAGGTGGCAGCTCACAGAATTGATGGCAAATTATTGACATGGTTAGAAAATTGGTTGAGTGGCAGACGACAGAGAGTGGGGATAATGGATAATTATTCTGATTGGCAGGACGTGACTAGTGGTATACCACAGGGATCTGTGTTGGGGCCTCAATTATTCACATAATTCATTAGTGACCTGGATGATGGCATAGAAAGTCATGTATCCAAATTTGCTGATGACACAAAGTTATGATGTGGAGATGCCGGCATTGGACTGGGGTGGGCACAGTAAAAAGTCTTACAACGCCAGGTTAAAGTCCAACAATTTGTTTAGAGTCACTAGCTTTTGGAGCACTGCTCCTTCATCAGATGAGTCATACAAAGTTAGGTGGCATTGTAGACAGTCTAGCTGATAGCATGTAATTGCAAGGCAATATTGCCAGACTAGGTGAATGGGCAAAATTGTGGCAGATGGAATTTGGTGTAAGCAAGTGTGAGGTTATCCATTTTGGACCAAAAAAGGAGAATGCAGAGTACTTTCTAAATGGAAAGAGATTAGGTACAGTGGATGTCCAAAGAAACTTGGGGGCTCAGGTGCATAGATCCTTAAAATGCCAGGAACAAGTGCAGACTATTATGAGCAATTCTGGGCACCACACCTTAGGAAGGATATTTTGGCCTTGGAGCGAATGCAACGTAGGTTTACAAAAAGGATACCTGGACGACAAGGGTTCAGTTACGAGGAGAGATTACACAAATTAGACCTATTTTCGCTAGAATGTAGCAGGTCAAGGGGTGATCTGATTGAAGTATTCAAGATATTAACAGGGTAGATAAAGATTAACTATTTCCACTGGTTGAAGATTCTAAAACTAGGGGTCATAGTTTAAAAATTAGGGCCAGACCATTCAGGAGAGATGTTAGGAAGCACAGTTCACTCAAAGGGTAGTAGAGGTTTGGAACACACTCCCACAAACACAGAGTGAAGCTAGAACAGTTATTAATTTTAAATGGATTTTTTGTTAAGCAAAGACATTAAGGCATGTGGGTACAAGGCAGGTATATGGAGTTATGCCACAGATCAGCTTTGATCTCATTAAATGGCGAGATAAGCTCAAGGGGCTGAATGGTCTTCTCCTGTTCCTATGTTCCTATGTCCTGAGACTTGCAGGTGGTGGACAGGCTTTTGGGAGTCAGGAGGCGAGTTACTCGCCGCAGGATTCCTAGCCTCTGACCTGCTCTTGTAGAGTAGTTACTGTAGTCAAGCAGCACCATGGAACCAAACACAAACTAGTCTGCCTTCATCGATTTATTACTGAGTTTATTTTGGCGGCTTAAGAAAGATTTCTATATTGCCCATTTTGTTGACCTCATGCTTTCTGCAGCTTCATAACTGAGATTTCCAGGACCTGACCAGGTTACTGATCTGCAGAGGTTGGCAAGAACAAGAATTTATTTGTTGGCTTTAACTTTCCGAAGAATATTTCAGCTTCATTTTTTCCTTATTCCCACTAAATGGGCCTGAGAACCATTGACCATGTTGTGGCCTTCGGGCACATTGTTAACTAGCCTCCTGTGTTTATTTGTGTCACAACACTAGAGGGAGCAAGCACTTCCTGTACAGACGCAGATGAGGAAATTACCCAATTAATAACTGGTAATAGAAATTTATCTTTAGTGGAAGAACCTGAATGTGTGACCATGTGTTCTGTGAATACATCTTCCTTCAGTATTCTGAAGTATTCCTTCAGACTGATTACAATGGACATTAATTTGAAACTCTATTTATGATGGAAAATTTTATTTCAGGTAAAGGCTTGCAAATTATTAAATGAAGCAATACTGATCCTCAAATAGTTCTGCAGTAGTGACTACAAGAAGCCTGGAGTGACAAGTCGGTATTTTTCTTTTACAACATCCTTTTAAAAGATTGTTTTTATTATTTGAAACATTTAAACATCGTCCAATGCGAGTCTTAAATCCCTGACCATGTCATTGAGAATCCCATTATCTATCAACTGGGCCGTGTTGGAAAACCCTCCACTTGTCCAACTCTGGTTCAAATAAGCACAGCCGTCACATGAAACAGGGGCTAAAGACAGCTCAACAAGAGACGCCTCTTAAATATTTCAAAATCATTAACTCCACAACGTGGCAAGTGCACGTACGTAACTGTCCTGGCATCTTTCCATTTGGCGGCAGAATGAGCGATCAGATTATAAAAACATCCAATGTTCATTTACAAAGCTTTCAATTGAGTTACTATCAGGTAAAGGGGTGGGTAGTATCACCCAAGATCAAAATCCACCCCTTTAACATCAACAGGAAACCCTGAGGTGAGGCAAGAGATGGGTTTGTGTAGAATCCATGCAGAGTGAATACACATGGGACAGTAGGCAAGTTACAATCCCGATTTATTCTTGGTGCACAATAACTCTCCACCTCCCGAAGGGTCTCCCTCTTCAACATGCACCCAGGTCAATGTTTTTACACCGTGAGGGCTCTTTTCATTAAAGGGGAAGCCCCACCCTGTTATCAGGGAAGGTTGTATTCTGTGGTGGTCACAATGAATGTACGGTCCACACCCCGTGACCTCCTTGGGGGTAGGGAGACTCCTCCCGCCTCCAGTTCGGAGTGGTGTCCGCCCTGGCATACTGGCATGAGGGACCCCTTGTTCTCTTCACCCGGGAACGGCGCTCGGGCATCATCTGTGCAGGGTCTGGAGGTGTATACTGGACAGGAGAGTGGCATTTGTGTGCGGAGAGTCGAAGCGGGATCTGTGTGACTGGTGTGATGTCGGGAATCGGCACGGCGGTCTCCGCCGGCATCTGAATGTCCATGTCAGAGTCAGATACAGAGTCGGTCGGGTTCACGAGCGGCATTTCCCGCCTTGGATATCGATGATGTGGAGATGCAGGCGTTGGACTGGGGTGAGCACGGTAGGGTCACCCCCTCCCCCCCCCCCCACCATCTGGCCTGGGCTTGCGAAATAGTACCAACTGCCCTGGCTTGAGACAATTCACACCTCTTTAACCTGTGATTATCCCTCTCTCCAGTTGCTCCGTCTGAACCTGTAAAGACTTAATTACCTCCAAAGACTCACATTCAAAGTATCGTCTTGCATCATTGACTTTGTCTATATATATGTTTCTGGAACCCACCTCTTCATTCACCTGAGGAAGGAGCAGCGCTCCGAAAGCTGGCGAATAGAATCAAACCTGTTGGACCTTTACTTGGATATCGATGGCAGCAGGAGCCAGGAGACGACAATGATGGCAGCGGCGGCAGGCGTGGCAGAGGTGAAAGTGGGGGTGGCTGAACACGTGGGACCGGGGCATACGGAATTGGGTCCAGAACTTCTGGAACGTGGCTGCAGAGGTGGTCCCCATGTCCTGGCCTTGTGCCCTTACTTTGTAAGAGACCGGCCCAGAGTGCGACAACACCATGCCTGGAGCCCATGAGGCACCATCACCAAAATTTCAGACGTATACCAAATCTCCAGGGGCAAAACCACGCAATGGCGCGTGATATCCTGCTTCCGCCTCGGTCCTGTCCTGTCCTGTCCACGTGGACTTTCCCAGCAATGTCCTGGATTACCAGGCTCAGTCGGGTGTGGAGGCAGTGCCCCATAATTAATTCGGCTGGCGCAACCCCCGTCGTGGCATTTGGTGTGGTCCTATAGCAGACCAAGAATCGTGTCAACCGAGTCTCCCAAGGTCCAGAGGTCTGCTTCTTCTTGCCCTGTTTGAACATTTGGACCGCCCGTTCAGCCAATCCATTGGAGGCCGGCTGGTATGGGGCGGTGCGTACGTGAATTCTTTCATGGTGGTGCCAAATTTTGCACTCGTGATGGTCATCCCATTGTCCGAGACCAGCATCCCGGGGATGCTGTGTCTGCTGAAACTCTGGCACAGTCTTTCATTGATAGCCCTAGCTGTGGTCACCTGCATTCGGTGGACCTCCATCCACTTGGACTGGGCGGCCACGATGATGAGAAACATCGTCCCCTGGAACAGACCCTTGAATTCAATGTGGAGGCGGGACCAGGGCTGACCTGCCCATTCCCACGGGTGGAGTGGCGCCGCCAGGGGCAACGTCTGGTGCTCCAGGCAATGCTGGGCCAACCGCTCTATGTTAGCATTGATCCTGGACCACCAGACGTAACTGCGGGCCAGCATCTTCATCCTCGACACTCCCGGGTTGTGGAGGTCCTGTAGGAGAGGGCCGCCTCCGCATTCCAGAACCACCATGCATGTTCCCTACAGAATAATGCCGTCCTCGATGCTTAGCTGCTGGGTTTTGGAAGTAGTGACCTTCAAATCGACCGGCAAAGCTCCACACTGAATGGTGTGCAGATGCGAGATAACTGCAGGTTTGTCTGGGTCCAACCTCAGATGCGAGACGTCATGACCGGCAAGGAATCCATGAAATGGAGGGTGGCGACGACTTCGTCAGCTGATGCTGGGGTCGGTGCCCTGGTGGGAGGGGGAGGAGGCTCAACGCATCCGCGTGGGAAATCTTTGCCCCGACCGGTGTTCCAGCATATACTCATACGCATCCATCAACAGGACTCAGCACTGGATCCAAGAAGACGCGGTGAGGGTAATCACCCGATCCTCCTTGAACAGGCCCAATAAGGGCTTAAGATTCATGAATACGGTAAACGTACGCCTGTAGACATACTGGTGGAATATTTTTACTCGAAAGACGACGGCCAAACCCTTGTTCCCAATCTGTGCCAAGTGCTGCATACCCAGGCCACTTCCTTTAGCCCTCTTTAGGCCTCCAACCTTGTCGCCAGTGTGGAATCCGTGCAGAGTGAATACACATGGAACGGTAGACAGGATACAACAATACCGATTTATTCTTGGTACACAATAACTCTCCACTCCCCGAAGGGTCTCCCTCATTGACCAGCACCCTGATTGGGGTTTTTGTTCCATGAGGACTCCCCTCATTAAAGGGGAAGTTCATATTCCGTGGCAGTCACGGGGAACCTGATGGTCCACACCCCGTGATCTCCGTGGGGGCTGTA
The DNA here is from genome assembly GCF_047496885.1 of Scyliorhinus torazame. Classification (NCBI taxonomy): domain Eukaryota; kingdom Metazoa; phylum Chordata; class Chondrichthyes; order Carcharhiniformes; family Scyliorhinidae; genus Scyliorhinus; species Scyliorhinus torazame. The sequence goes on from NC_092727.1 coordinate 52,184,170, forward strand.
ACAATTTGGTTTGCTGATTATGCCGAAGGGATATTCTCCTCCCTTGGATTCCCCTTTCCCTTGCAGCTTGGGAACTATCATGTTGCTTTCTAGCTCCTCTGTTAGTTCCAATCCTTTCAAGCCACAAACTTTAATTCTTGTCATTTCAGCCCTCCTCTCTTGCCTTGCTGTAATGTTCTCCCAAGAAACTCCTGCTGGGTCCTACTCCATTTACAAAATTGCCATTGTCAAACCACATCACTTGGGGGAACATCAGCATAATACATATAGAGGCTACAGCACCGCAATAGCATACCACATAGGGTCTATGAGACAGCTAATGTTATCCACATGTACTGTACAACAGTGCCAGCCCTGCACCACAAGCTGACAAGCAGGTCAACACAGCGTGCCAGAGCTAGTCCCATAGGACATAGGCAACTAGATGCTGCCGTCAGAACATTACGCAGTCACACACACACTAAAAATGTGGCACATGACAGAGCATTGTGTTTATAAAAGAGTTAAGAACATCAAGTGCAGGCAGCCAGTATCACAGAGTAAACACGAAAGCCTCACTTCCTAACTTAATGACACCCCCCAGAGGAATTCTCCGTCGGCGGGATCCTCCCGTCCGTGGATTTCCCAGCGGCATGGGGTGGCTACAATATGGAACCCCATTGGCCAACTGCGGGAACGGAGAATCCCACTGCTGGCGGGGGGAGTGCGCCACCCTGGAAAATGCGGGTGGCGGCCCGGAGAATCCCACCCCCTATTTATAGGGGTGCACAAAGTTCCCCAACCCAATAAATTTTCATGTGGAATATTATCCCTTGACTTGAATCAGAAAGAGTTCTGTCTAATTATTGTTCACCCTGTGGTGGTGAATTTCTGTGAAAAGGCTGAGTGGCATTTCAGGATTTCCCATTTGTGGAGTTGCTTGATTTTTGTTGACACAGGCTGTTGAGTCAGGGGGAGTGTGACAGAGCAAAAAGAAGCTCACCCCCTTTTCCGGGCCCTGTTCATGTGGCTCGCTTTGGGCTGAAAGTTTCTGTTGTTCTAGTGAGGGGGGAGCAGGTAGCTCAGGGTCATATTTCAAGCCTCACACCTCCGTTTGAGGGACAGACAGAGTGTATAAGACAATTATGCTGGCTCAGAAATGCAGGAACATGAGTAACAAATGTTAAAGTCGTGACTGAATGCAGCTTCTTTGAGGTTGTCCAGTCATTGCTTCACCAGAGGAGTTCCCAAAGTCAGAGTGAGCTGGGTTCCTGATTATCATGCTGACAAATTACCCAAACCTATCACTGCCCAGTATTCATTGCTTAACAATAGTTTCACCCCAAACCAGAAACATCCCCACCCATTGCTTGAAAATGTGAAAATCATACAGTCCTTAGATTCTGCACTTCCAAACACGCCACAATGAGCACTGTTGGAAAATTAATGAACTATTTTGAGAACATAAGAAATAGGAATGTGAGTGGGCCATTCGGCCCCTTGAGCCTGCTATGCCATTCAATAAAATCATGGCTGATCTAAGCCACTTCCACATCCTGCCCTATCACAGTATCCCTTGATTCCTTTTGAGTGCAAAAATCTCTCAATCTCAGTTTTGATTATCAATAATAATAATAATCTTTATTATTATCACTGCAATGAAGTAACTGTGAAAATCTGCTAGTCGCCACATTCCGGCACCTGTTCGGGAACACTGAAGGAGAATTCAGAATCTCCAATTCACCTAACAAGCACGTCTTTCAGGACTTGTGGGAGGAAACCAGAGCACCCGGAGGAAACCCACGCAGACACAGGGAGAACGTGCAGACTCTGCACAGACAGTGACCCAAGCTGGGAATCAAACCTGGGACCATGGCACTGTGAAGCAACAGTGCTAACAACTGTACTGTCATACCTCACACCTATGGTTGAGGGACAGACCAAATTTCCTTAGTTTCCTGAGGAAGTATAGGCACTGTTGTGCTTTCTTGGTCATGGCGTTGACGTGGGTGGACCAGGACAGATTGTTGGTAATGTGCTCAACTAGTATTTTGAAGCTGTCAACCATCTCCAACTCAGCACCATTGATGCAGACAGGGGTGTGTACGATACTACGCTTTCTAAAGTCAATGACCAGCTCCTTAGTTTTGCTGATGTTAAGGGAGAGATTGTTGTCATTACAACACACCACTAGGTTCTCTATCTCCCTCCTGTACTCCGACTCATCGTTGTTCAAGATCCGACCCACTACAGTCATGTCATCAGCAAACTGTAGATGGAGTTGGAGCCAAATTTTGCCACACAGTCGGAGTATAGTACACAGCCTTGCGGGGCCCCGGTATTGAGGACTATCGTGGAGGAGGTGTTGTTGTTTATCCTTGATGGTTTTGGACTATAGGTCAGGAAGTCAAGAATCCGATTGTAGAGGGAGAAGCCAAGTCCCAGGTTTTGGAGTTTTGGTATGAGCATGGCTGATATAATGTTGAAGGTGGAGCTCTAGTCAATGACTAGGAGTCTGACGTGGGAGGCCTTGTCGCGATACTCCCAGAATGAGTGTAGGGCCAGGGAGATAGTACCTGATGTGGATCGGTTGTGGCAGAATTGCAGTGCATCATGGAATTCTGGGAGTACGGAGTTGATGTGTCTCATGACCAACCTCTCGAAGCACTTCATAATAATAATAAAAATACTAATGTGCTCATTGCCTGAACATTCAGAACTCTGTGGGGTCGAAAATACCCAAAGATTCACTGCCCAATGAATGGGGAGATTGCTGCTCATTTGATCCCTAACTGGGTGGCTGCTTAGCCACTGGTTGTGATCCTGTATCCTAAACTCCTCAGCCAGGGCAAACCAACTCTCTGTGATGAACCCGTCTATCCCTCCAAAAACAACATCCTGGGGTTTACCATTGACCGGGAACTGAACTGGACCAGCCATTACAATATTGCAGCTGCAAGAGCCAGTCATAGGCTGGAAATTCTGCCGTGAGTAACTCACATGCCGGCTTCTCAAAGCCGGTCCAACATTTACAAGGCTCAAGTCAGTCGTGTGATGGACTACTCTCCATTTGTCTGACTGAGTGCAGCTTGCATTTTGATTTGAATTTAATGTCATGGGTACCGAGATGCAGTGAAAAGTATTGTTCTGCGTAGAGTCTAGACAGATCGTTCCACGCATGAAAAAACATAGGATACATGATAAATGCACAATATAAATACATATAGACATTGTGTGAGCATATGGAGTGCTATTGAGTAGAGAAAATGTCTGGCAAGATCAGTTCAGTCCATAAGACGGCCATTCAGGAGTCTGGTGACAGTGGGGAAAGAGCTGTTTTTGAATCTGTTGGTGCGTGTTCTCAGACTTTTGTATATCCTGCCCGATGGAAGAGGTTGGAAGAGAGAATAATCCGGGTGGGAGGGGTCTTTGATTATGCTGCCCGCTTTCCCAAGTGTTATGGGCCAGGGTTTAGAAAACTCCAAATTATATCATGGAGTTCACCTGACCCACTACTGTTCAGCGATTTTGGTTATGAGGAACATAAGGGCCGACATTTCAGGTGTTATTCAACAGAGGCCTGAAGCACTTTTGATCAAAAACAGAGGGCGGGATTCTCCCAGTCCTGGGCCGGGCCGGAGAATCCCCCACCGGGCCACGCCGCCCCGACACCGGCACGCGACTCTCTGCAGAGTGGAGAATCGGCACCATTGGCTCCGGCGTGGTTGGCGCGGCGCCGGTCGCGGGCAGCTCTACGCGGCCCCCCCCACCGATTCTCCGGCCCGGATGGGCCGAGCGGCCGTGAAAAAAAAAACGAGTCCCACCTGCGCCGTTCTATCCTGCTCTGAGCCGGCGGGACCTCGGCATCGAAGGGTTGGGTGGCGGCTTGAGGGGGGGTCCGACCCCGGGGGGGGGGGGGGGGGGGGCCTCCGATGTGGCCTGGCCCGCGATCAGAGCCCACCGATCGGCGGGCCGGCCTCTCCAGCTGGGGGCCTCCCTTCCTACGCGCCGGCCCCTGTAGCCCTGCGCCATGTTGCGTCGGGGCCGGCGTGTTGAAGGAGGCCACTGCGCATGCTCAGATCCCGCAATGCACAGTTCACACCGGGATCAGCAGCTGGAGCAGAGTGGACCACTCCAGCGCCGCGCTGGTCACCTGTCGGGGCCAGAATTAGTCCCGGCAGCGGCCCGTTCACGTCGTCATAAAACGCGTGGTGTTTACGACGGTGTGGACACTCTGCCGCGGGATGAGAGAATCCCGCCCAATGTTTATTTTACGAATTGAGTTAACATTTCTATAAACACACACAGAGGCATTTTTAGCAACTACAAACATAAATACCCCACACAGCTACAGTTCTCCATACATATAACCCTTAATAAATCAATGTTTGGGCCCTTTCTGTTTGTGGTTTATGTAGATGATTTAGACATGAATGTAGGAGGGTTGATCAGTAAGTTCAGGGATGATACTAAATTAGTGGTTGGTAAGTAGTGAGGAGGATAGCCTTCAATTACAAAAGGATGTAGGCGGGCTGGTCAGATAGGCTGATCAGTAGCAAATGGAATTCAATCTGGATAAGTGTGAGGTGATGCACTTGGGCAGGACAAACAAGGCATGATAAATGGCAGGACCCTGGGAAGCACCGAGGATCAGAGGAATCTTGGTATGCATGTACATTGGTCCCTTAAGGTAGCGGGGCATGTAGATACAGTGGTTATGAAGGCAGTGGTCTACCTGCCTTCAGGAGCTGAGGTTTAGAGTTTATGAGCAGGGAGGTTATGCTGGAACAGCGTAAAACATTGGTTAGGCCTCAGCTAGAATATTGTGTGCTGTTCTGGAATCCCCATTATATGAAGGATGTGATCGTACTGGAAAGGGTGCAGAGGAGATTTACCAGGATGTTGCCTGAGCTGGAGAGTTTTAGCTATGAAGAGAGATTGTATAGACTGGGGTTGTTTACCTTGGAGTAGAGGAGACTGAGGGGAGACATGATTGAGTTGTATAAAATCATCAGGGGCATAGAGAGAAACGTTTCCCCTTGCTGGAAGGATTGTTGACCGGGGGACATTTAAGGTCGGGGCAGGTGGCTCAGAGGCGATGTGAGGGAAATCTTTTTCACCCAGAGGGTGGTGGGAGTCTGGAATTCACTGCCTGAAAGGCTGGCGGAGGCTGAGACCCTCGTGATATTTAAGAAGTATTTAGATGTGTACCAGTGTTACAAAGGCATGCAAGGCGATGGGCCAAGTGCTGGAAAATGGGATTAGGATACTTAGGTGGCTGTTTTTGACCCACGCAAATGCGATGGGCCGAAGCGCCTTGTCTCTCCTGTACATCTCTATGACTCTAAGGCAAGAGCCCATGGAATCCAAGGCAATTTGGCAAATTGGATCCAAAATTGACTCAGTAGCAGAAGGCAGAGGGTGTTGGTGGAAGGTTGTTTTTGTGACTGGAAGGCTGTGTCAAGTGGTTTACCACAGAGATCGGTGGTGGATTCATTGTCATTTGTAGAATGATCTAAATGTGAGTGCGGGAGGTATGGTCAGTAAGTTTGCAGATTACAGAAATATTGGTGATATGATAAATAGCGAGGAGGCAACCTTTAGATTACAGGACCATATAGATGGGCTGGTCAGATAGACAGAACAGTGGCTAATGGAATTTATCCATGAAAAATGCGGGGTGATGCATTTTGGGAGTACTAACAAGGCAAGGTACAATGAATGCTGGGACGTTAAGAAGTACAGATGTGCATATCCAAAATCCTTGAAGGCAGCAGGACAGGTCGATAAGATGTTTAAGAAGTCATATGGGACACTTGCCATTATTAGCCGAGGCATAGAATATAAGAGCAGGGTGTATATGACAGAGCTATACAAAATGATTGTTAGGCCACAGCTAGAGTACTGTGAACAGTTTTGGTTGCCACACTAAAGAAAGGATGTGATTGCACTAGAGAGTGTGCAGAAGAGATTCACCAGGATGCTGTCTGGGCTGGAACTTTTCAGCTACGAAGAGAGGCTGGATACACTGGGGTTGATTTCCTTAGAGCAGAGAAGGCTGAGGGGCACCTCATCCAGTGTGCAAAATCATGAGGGACGTAGACTTTTTTTAAAAAAATTCCAATTAAGGAGCAATTTATCGTGGCCAATCCACCTACCCTGTACAAATTTGGCTTGTGGGTGAGACACTTGCAGACACAGGGAGAATGTGCAAAATCGACACAGACAGTGACCCCGGGCCAGGATCGAACCCGGGTTCTCGGCACCGTGAGGCAACAGTGCTAACCATTGTGCCACCGTGCAGCCCAATGAGGGACATAGATCGGAAGAATCTTCCCCACAATAACCAGAGGGCATGGATTTAAGGTTAGGGCCAGGAGATTTAGAGGGTATTTGAGGGAACAGTTATTCACCCAGAGGTTGGTGGAATCTGGAACTTTCTGCTTGAAAATGTGGTGAAGGCAGGGAAACAGTTAAGAAGCATTTAGATAAGAAATTCAAGCACCATGTCATACAAGGCTATGGACCAAGTCCTGGAACATGGGATTTGAATAGATAGATGCTTGATGGCCGGTGCAGAGAGGATGAGTTGAAGGGCCTCTTTCTGTGCTGTAATGCTGACTCAGTGACTCCATCCTCAACTTCAACATTCACTCCCTCTACCTCCAACCCACCTAAATACAAGCTGAACTGCAGCAACTCGGCAATGCTCTTTCAACAGCACTTTCCAACACTGCAACCTGTACCACCAAGGGAAGCAGGCAGGTGGGAACACCAGCACCTATAAGTTCCACTCCAAGCCACACACAATCCTGACTTTGAAATATATTGCTGTTCCTTTGCTATCGCTGGGTAAAAAACATGAAACTCCATCCACCACGAGTGTGCATACATCACATGGATTACAATGGTTCAAGAAGTGGGCTTCTTACCACCTTCTCAAGAATGAATTAAAAACATGTTTCAATTAGATCATCGCTCATTCATCTAAACTCCAGAGAAAATAGGCACATCATATTCAATCTCTCCTTAAAGGTCAACCCTCTTATCCCAGGAATCAAGACTGTCTCATTCTTATATGCCAATCTTACTGCTTTAAAGACTAAAATGACAACTGTTTTCCTAATTTCTTCATGTACCTGCACATTTACTTTCTGTTTTTTATGTACAAGGACTCTCCCAAATCCTGCTGAAAAAATTCAAAACATAGAGTCCAGCATTAGATGTGATTCCACGTTTGGACACACTCCTAATTGTGCTACGAATTACACTGAAAACCAGTTTAAGATTGTCAGTCGGACTCGTAGTGTCGCTCACTTACTTGTGCTAGAAGTCACATACACAGGGTACTGTCCTATGCAGACAGAAGGAACGTATCCACACATCGCACCTTGTCACCTTGTTCAACTGTAGAAAAGTTAAGGAACCATTCCCTGGTTCATTCCCAATGGCAATGCCTTGATCAATCAGAGTCAAACTGCCTAGTTTGAATTCGAACAAAGTTGGGCAGTTAGCTGTTCCATGCCGCATTCTCCATGACAACACCTCTGCCTATCAAAGTCCACTTGCCTTCCAATCAGCACTCTTTTCTCTTGCAGTATAAATTGTTGTTCCCCCGCTGCTGTTGATAATCTAGCAAGCTGACCTGATGAGTGCTAGATGAAAAGCTTTGATGGCATGTCTTGTTTTTCAAGTTCTGTCCTGTATTTCATTTTTAGTTTCTAGCCTTCATCTTTAAGCTGCCAATCTCTGCAACCATGTTATCCTCCATGGAGTCAGTTGGTTAAGGATAGAACTGGAGCCCATATTTACACACTTTCATACACATTTAGTTCCACAGATACAGATTTTAAGCATAAACCCCCTAACTCTGCAACCATAATTTCAGCCTCTTTCTATGATGTGGTGATCCTCAGGTTAAATCATTTCCAGTCAGCTCTCGGTTAATGACCACGGTCTGCACACAATTAAACACAACAAAGATGCAATGCATACTTGACATGCTTTACGTTTTTGACCGGTATGATGCACATACTGTATTTGACCTCCGAGTTCTGAGGTTTTCAGATAATGAATCCACAGTGTTTTCAAACACAATTTGTCCCTTAATAGGATCCTCTCGCTAAGGTTTTATCCAGATAAATATGAGACATGATAATGAGAAATAGTCCTCTGTACTGGCTTTATTATCTGTGACAAAGTTAGAATGAGGACTTGCTGCTGCAACTGGGATCAGTTGAGAGTGGCCAAAGATCATTCTGGAGGATTTCCTTCATAATTACCAGAGCTGGAAACAACTTCTTTTTGACATTGAGGCTGGAATACCTTGCTCTCATTGTTTCCCTACTCATAGTTGATAAATGTGTCGGTCATCATTTATTGTCCATCCCTTGTTGATATTGTTGGTTTTTCTTGAGGAGTCCCTGAGGTGTAGGTACACCTCCATCCCTAGATAAAGTAAGTAAGTAAGGTCACCATAGTCCCAGGTGACCATCGGCTGCTTTCCCCTTTGAGGGGGAGAGCTGACTGGTTGCGATTTAACCTGAGGATCATTACACCTCAAGCGAAGGGCCAGTTGAGAAGACAGGGCTTTCATGAATAACCTCAGCAGGTATGGGAATTGAACTCACGCTGCTGGCCTTGCTCAGCATCACAAACCAACTGTCCAGCCAACTGAGCTAAACCTGCTATTCCCTGGATATGTCCTGTTCCACTGGCAGGACAGACCCAGCAGAGATGGCAGCACAGTGTTATACAGTTAGGATGGAGTTGCCCTGGAAGTCCTTAACATTGTCTCTGGCTCCATGAGGTTTCATGATATCAGGTCGAACATGAACAAGGAAAGATCCTGCTGATTGCCCTGCAGCGCGTAATAACAAAAGAACTAGGAACAGGAGTTGGCAATCTGGCCTTTCGAGCCTGCTCCGCCATGCTATAAGTTCATGGCTGATCTTTCTGTGAACTCAGCTCCACTTACCCACCCATTCACCATAACCCTTAATTCCTTTACTGTTCAAAAATCTATCTATCTTTGTCTTAAAAACATTCAACGAGGTAGCCTCAACTGCTACACTGGGCAGGGAATTTCATAGATTCACAACCCTTTGGATGAAAAGGTTCCTCCTCAACTCAATCCTAAATCTGCTCCTTATGCCCGGAGCAGCACACAGAATAGAAACCAAGGTAAAGCTACAACACAATACTACTTATGTGCCAAACAGCGGAAGCTGCAAGTAACAGGCAATGTGAAGCAATCGTACAACGAGTGAATCAGACATAAGCTATGCAGTCCATTCAGATCCTGTCATGGACAATTAAACAAAGAATTCGAGAAGAAGGCTCAACACACATTGCGATCCTCAAGGTTGGGGGAGCCCGGCACATCAGTGCAAAAGACAAGGCTGAAACATTGGCAACCAGCTTTAGCCGGAAGTGCCAAGTGGATGAACCATTTTGGCCTCCTCTGGAGCTCCCCAGCATCATAAATGACAATTTCAAGTCAATTCGATTAACTCCAGGTGATATCAAAAAAATCTGCTGAAGGAACTGGATACTGCAAAATCGGTGGGCGCGGAAGATTTGGTGTTCCAGAACACACAGTGTCCCGACCCAAGTCGTTCACTGCAGCTACAACACTGTCATCTACCCAGCCATGTGGAAAATTGACCTGGTATGTCCTGTTCATAAAAAACAGGGCAAATCAAATCTGGTCAATACCCACCAGATCAACCTCCTTCCATTTAACAGGAAAGTGATAAAACGGTGTTTTGACTTTGCTATTAAGTGGCACTTACTCAGCAATAAGCTGCTCACTGACACTCAGTTTAGTGGTCTCTTTAATTAGGAGGTTACTGGTGAGATGCAGTGGGGGGGGGGGGGGGGGGAGGGGGGGGTAGTGGGGCAATCTGGTGAGGAAGGGGTGGGCAGGTGGTGCATTGTGGGCAGGAGGGTGGCCCTACAATGGACTTTGGGGACAACTCTGTTGAAGAATTATCCTCTTGGCCCACCGCAAGGTCCACCACATCAGGACCAGCACCAATTCTCGCCCACGTGATACCAGGCCCAGTGGACCAAAGAATCACAAGAACGCAGAGTATATGGTGCTGGTCTTAACATGTCTTAATGACCAAATGGCATTCTCCCACTGGTGCGGGCCACAAACCTCGATCCCAACGCCAGCCGGGGGCAGAGTATCGGAAGCAGAGGGTCACCAATCCCATTTCCCCCCCCCCGCCCCACTGCATCAGGAACTCTGCTGTCAGCAGCGCGAGGCGGAGAATCCAGCCCTCTGTTTCCACCACCTTTTGATGGTGATATTTCCAAAGAATCACAACCTCCCTGAGCCAGAAAAATGTCCTTTATCCCTTTGGCCACATTATAAATGCACCTTCCTTCGCCACCTTCACCATCAAGTCCTGCAGTGGGGACTTAAACGCCGAGCTTCTGGATCAGGTAGGGACGCTACCCATTGCGCCATAAAACCTCATTAAATGACTTGCATGTGATAAACTCTTTCCCCTCTGCTTATGGATATTAGCCCAATTCAACGTCACCCAAAATGTAGTGGAGGAGTACAACAATAAGGAGCACGTGTGTTATAGAGTGATCAATGGCAGGACCATGAGGGTATTGATAGAGCAGTCTGGCTGTCGAGACAGGTTACGGGCACCTTTGCAGTGTATCTCAGTTCAGAGAGCATCATGGCTGTAGCCTGTTCTGTCCTGCACAAGTTCACCACATCGAAATACCTCAACTTGGACATTCCTGGAGAGGAGGCTGTAGCTGAATTGGAGGCAGAAATACATGGTGCAGATAATCAGAGTCATTCTGATTCAGAATACTCCTCTGATTCGGTTGCAAAGCAACACCAGAGTATATCTAATTTCTGCCATCTTTTCTTCTACCGTTAAATAAAGGACCAATCAATCAATCCACTATAACAAAAACAGAAAATGCTGGGCAATCACAGCAGGTCTGACAACATCTGTGGAGAGAGAATCCACTAAGGGCAGCACGGTGGCGCAATGGGTTAGCCCTGCTGCCTCACGGCGCCGAGGTCCCAGGTTTGATCCCGGCTCTGGGTCACTATCCATGTGGAGTTTGCACATTCTCCCCGTGTTTGCGTGGGTTTCGCCCCACAACCCAAAAATGTGCAGGTTAGGTGGATTGGCCACGCTAAATTGCCCCTTAATTGGAAAAAAGTAATTGGGTACTCTAACATTTTTTTAAAAAGAGAGAATCCAATATATATCTTTAATTTCCTGGATAACGTTGCCACTAGTAATCATTTGTGAAAGCCATGACAAAATAAGTATACCCTTTCCTATATGACTCTAATCTCCATGACTAAAAGAGCACCACATAAGTCCACATTCACTTTTAATATAATAAACTTCAAAGTGGACAGAATCTATGCTGCCCTTGCAGGATTCCGCTGAGTGCCGAAACATGTCCATTGTCCTCCTATTGTAGGGTGTGTGGAGAACGTTTGCATCCTCTTACTCGGTCCCTGTGATATTGTGAAGTCTCCCATTGTTCATCAGCCAGTACATTCAATGGGAATTATTTTGAAACACTGCTCAAATATAAGTGTGCAAATGTGTTTTCTTTCCACCGCCAGGCATGTTTAACTTGTGGTAACCATCAATGAGTACCAAAATTAGAGACTAACAGCAGACTATCAAACAGGCATGTCTTATTAGCACAGCCTTTATTTTACATCAGTTTTCACACTTACACCAAGGTAACCCCCTTGGGCCTCCATTTTACTCATCTGGTAACAGAACCACTGTGCTACTGTATCATTAGAGTATGATTGCATTGTGGTTATGTTACTGGGCTAGCAGTCATTAGGTCTGGAACAACACTACAGAAAACATGAGTTTGAATCCTGCCATGACAACTTGAGAATTTGAATTCAATTTTTATAAAGATAACACCATTAAAAATTGATCATGAAGTTTTCAGATTTTTATTAAAATGCAAATCATTAAGAGAACTTGTCGTCATTACTCAGCTCAGCCCACACTTTTAATTGCCCTTCGAAATATCTCAATAAAATCTCTCAGTTATATCACAATCTTCTCAGCGAAACTAGGAATGGGTAATAAATGCAGGTAAATCGAAACAAAACATTCGCATTACAAAACTCTGTTTCAACACTATTCCTGTCAAGAGAGACTTTGTTTCCAGGTTTAAATGCTGCCCTTGACTGGGTTCAAGAGCACGCACTCACTGCTCAAGTGTACAGAACAAGGATTGAATAGACGTCTTGCAACAGCAGGTTTTATTCAGGTTTTTACTTAGAGTTAAAATTAGAATTCAATTCTTTCAGTCCTCTGAAACTGCATGAAAACAATGAAATTGTGTGAGGCGGAGGCTGGAATGCTCATGCCAATAACAGGACTGCTGATTACCAGAAACACAGTGAGTTACAACTTCTGCAAGAGATACTAAACTTTGCTACTGCTGTGGGTTCAGAGCGCAGTAGACAATGTGGCTTCAGCTGATTTACGACACAGTCATGAAGTGTCCTGAAGGGAGCGAGAGCTACCGAGTTGTAAATCACATTGGAGGAAAAAGACATTCAACCACCAAAGGGCAAGACAGCAGTGCCCAGCGAGAGCTGTGACAACAAGATACAAGAGGCCTTGCTGCCAGCCAGTTTCTGGAAAAGGAACAATTTTCAAATGTATACTTGTACAACATTTGTGTTTAGTTCAATGTGCCCAAGGAACCAGATGTTTTCACACAAGACCCAACGATCTAAAAACTGTTTACCTGACTTGTTTTGGAATATTCCAGATAAAGTTTGAGCCAATGTCAACTGCACCCCTTCATTTAGTGGAAACGGCACAAATTCCCAATTAGATATATGACAAGAAAAAATCAGCATGGGAAAATTGCAATCCAAACACATCCTTATTTATCAAATAACATCAATATACTGACACACTCCTTACATCATAGAATCTCTACAGTGCAGAAGGAGGCCATTCGGCCCAATTTCACTAATATACCCCATATCCTTCAATGTAACCCTTTCTGATACATCCCATATCTTTCAATATAACCCTCTCCGATGCACATGTATCTTTCTCTTTCGGGCCTATTAAGGATCCAAATGGAGATCTTCAGAAAGAGATAGACGACTTGGACAAAATTTTGAGTAAGCATTTTGCCTCTGTTTTCATTAAGTAAACATGCTGTAAAGCTTACACCAAAAGAGAAGGAGCAGCTTTGAACAGGGTAATGATTGAGGGGTTATACTAAACTGAACATTGGCAAGTTACCTGGTCTAGAAAAAAAGGCATGCTGGGTTGGTGAAATAGCTGAAGCCTTGGTGACAATCTTTCAGTCCTCATTGGAGACAGAAGTAGTGTCATAATATCAGGGGATTGCGAATGTTATGCCACTATTCAAGGAAAAGGAATGGGATAAACCAGGAAAATAGAAGCTGATCAGTTTAATATCAGTGGTTGGAAAATTATTGGGGACCGTTATCAGGGAAAGGCATGGGTTAATCAAGGAGGGTCAGCATGAACTTGTTAAAAGCAAATTATGTCTGACTTTAGTTGATTGAATTTTTAGAGGAGGGAACAGTGAAGGTTGATCAAGGTATAAAAACAGGAAATTCTGGAAACACTCAGCAGATCTGAGTGGTTTTATTTGGTTTTATTTCCAGTATTTGCTGCACTTTGCTTTTGTCTTAGAGATTGATCAAGGTAGTCCAGTTGACGTACATATAAACTTTCAAAAGGTATTTGACAAAGTGCCAAGCATGATTGTGAAGATGGGAGCCTGTGGAATTAAGCAGAGACTGACAGTATGGATTTGAATTTGGCTCGGTGACAGGAAGAGGAAGGCGATGGTGGATGGATGTTCCTCAGACTGAGAGGGAGTTTTCACAGGGTTTCCCAGGGGTCAGCTTTGGGCCCATTAATCTTTGCAATTTTCATAAACAGCATAAGCTCAGCTATAGGGAGCAGCGTGATAAAGTTTCTGATGAAACAAAATGAGTCAAGGAGCAGGTAGTGGTGAGGATATAGGCTTTGGGATAGTGTGGGTAGAATGGTGAAATGGGCAGCAGCATATGTTACATGTGAGAAGGCTCTCTTCTACTCAACCTCCTCTGTTAGTCACAGCAAAGGATTAAGTTTCTTTTTTACAATTGCTTAAGTTCTAGTAAGTTAAAAGGTGAAGAATCAATTGGGTGCAATTCTCCGGAAACGGCGCGATGTCCGCCGACCGGCGCCCAAAACGGCACAAATCAGACGGGAATCGCGCCGCCCCAAAGGCTCCGCATCTTTGGGGGCCGAGCCCCAACCATAAGAGGTCGGCGCCGGACGAATTTCCGCCCCGCCAGCTGGCGGAAAAGGCCTTTGGTGCCCCGCCAGCTGGCGCGGAAATGACACCTCCGGGCGGTGCATGCGCGGGAGCGTCAGCGGCCGCTGACAGCTTCCCACGCATGCGCAGTGGAGGGAGTCTCTTCTGCCTCCGCCATGGTGGAGACCGCGGCGAAGGCGGAAGGTAAAGAGTGCCCCCACGGCACAGGCCCGCCCACGGATCGGTGGGCCCCGATCGCGGGTCAGGCCACCGTGGGGGCACCCCCTGGGGCCAGATAGCCCCGCCCCCCCCAGGACCCCGGAGCCCGCCCGCGCCGCCTTGTCCCGCCGGTAAGATAGGTGGTTTAATTTACGCCGGCAGGACAGGCATTTTAGCGGCGGGACTTCGGCCCATCCGGGCCGGAGAATCGACCGGGGGGGCCCGCCAACCGGCGCGGCGCGATTCCCGCCCCCGCCGAATCTCCCGTGCCGGAGACTTCGGCAACCGGCTGGGGCGGGATTCACGCCAGCCCCCGGCGATTCTCCGACCCGGCGGGGGGTCGGAGAATCTCGCCCCAGATTTTGAAAAATAAAGGAGCATAGCCTCATGATATATAGCAGATGGAATTCAATGCAGGCAAGTGTGAAGTGATGAACTTTGGGAATATCAATGTTTCCTGCTAATGGCACCATTTTGAAAAAGGCAATTGAGTAGAAAGGCCCAGCTACAAATCTTGAATGATGATCAGGGAAGTCATTAAGGTCATTTAAAATGCATAGGAATTATTTGGGTTTATAAATCGACGCAAAGACTGCAAGCACAGAGGCATCTGTCCACAACAATATCAGTAGGAGTGGGCAACGCAAAGTCCTCCCGGCCACAGCTTTCTTAGAACAAAGAACAAAGAACAATATTTCACAGGAACAGACCCTTCGGCCCTCCAAGCCTGCGCCGACCATGGTACCTACCTAAACTAAAGCCGTATGCACTTACGGAGTCCGTATCCTTCCATTCCCACCCTATTCATATATTTGTCTAGATGCCCCTTAAATGCCGCTATCTTACCTGCTCCCACCACCTCCCCAGGCCGCACAATCCATATATTTACCACGCTTTGAGTAAACACTTGCCTCACACATCTGTTCCAAACTTTTCCCCACGTACTTTAAACCTATGTCCTGTAATACTTGACTCTCCTACCCAAGGAAAGAGCATCTGACTATCCACTCTGTCCATGCCACTCATAATCTTGTAGACCTCTATCAGGTCGCCTCTCAACCTCCGTTATTCCAGTGAAAACAGACCGACTTTATCTAACCTCTCCTCACAGATAATGCCCTCCATACCAGGCAACATCCTAGTAAACTGCTTCTGTCCTCTCTCCATATTGAGGATACCCTCCATGGTGTTGTGTGGCAGTACCACCGTGCTAACTAGGATAAATTTCAAACAGATCTAGCAACTCAACACTGGACATCCATGATGTGCTGTGGGCCATCAGCAGCAGCAGAATTGATCTCAACCACAATCTGCAACCTTATGGCCCAGCACATGACCATCAAGCCAGATCAACCATGGTTCAATGAAGAGTGCAGGAGGGCATTCCAGGAGCAGCACCAGGCATATGTAAAAATGATGTGTCAACCTGGTGAAGTTACAACACCAGACTACTCATGTAAACAGTGGAAGCCGTATGCAATAGACAAGAGCTAAGCAATCCCACGGCCAAACGATCAGATCTAAGCTCTGCAATCCTGCCACACTCACTTGTAAATAGTGGTGGGTAAACAACTCACCAGCGGAGGGGGCTCCACAAATGTCTCCATCCACATGGAGGAGGTCAGCATTTCAGTGGAAAAGACGAGGCTGAAGCGTAGGCAACAATCATCAGCCAAAGCGCAAAGTGGATGATCCATCTCGGTCTCCTCGGGATCTCCCCAGCATCACAGTTGCCAGTCTTCAGCCAATTCAACTCATATCATATATATAGAATCATATAATTTACAGTGCAGAAGAAGGCCATTCGGCCCATCGTGTCTGCACCTGCCCTTGGAAAGAGCACCCCACTCAATCACACACCTCCTCCATCACATCCCCCTTAACCCAGTAACCCCAATTAACCCAATTAAACTTTTTGGACACTCAGGGCAATGTCCACCTAACCCACACATCTTTGGGCTGTGGGAGGAAACCGGTGCACCCGGACAAAACCCACGCACACACGGGGAGAACGTGCAGACTCCACACAGACAGTGACCCAAGCCGGGAATCGAACCTCGGACCCTGGAGCTCTGAAGCAATTGTGCTATCGTGCTGCCCCCTCACTCCATATAATATCAAGAAATGGTCATAGGCATTGGATACTGCAAAGGCTATGGGCCCTGACAATATTCCAGCATTCCAGGAGCAGCAATGATACTGAAGATATTTGCTCCAGAGCTTTCCACACACTTAATCAAGTACAGCGAAAGCACTGGCAATGCTTTCTACTTGGCAATGTGATAAATTTCTCAGGTATGTCCTGTACACAAATATCAGGACACATCCAACTCAGCCAATTACCTCAAAAAGAGGTCACATACCAGGGGCACCAGGTCAATAGGCAGTTTGCACCCAATGGAGGAGAAGGTGCGAGCCATCACACAGGCCACAGGCCGCCATGCCTGAGAATATAGCTGAACAATGGTCATTCCTCGGACTCGTAAACTATTATGGAAAATTCATCCCGAACTTGGCACGCAGACTGACGCCACTACATGCACTCCTAAAAAAACACCCGGACTGGGCATGTAGAGCACTGTAAGAAGAGACGTTTGCCAAGGTAAAACAACAGCTATTGTCCTCCAGGCCGCTAATGGGTGTATTGTACACACCCTTGTGTACTGTACGCTCCCCCGTCTGCATCAGTGGATCCGAGGTGGAGGTGGTGGACAGCTTCAAATTCCTAGGTGTGCACATTACCAAAAATCTGTCCTGGTCCACCCACATTGATGCTGTGATCAAGAAAGCACAACCACGCCTGGACTTCCTCAGGAAACTAAGGAAATTTGGCATTTCCACATTGACTCTCACCAACTTCTACAGGTGCACCATAGAAAGCATCCTATCTGGCTGCATCACAGCCTGGTATGGCAACTGTTCAGCCCAAGACTGTTAGAAACTACAGAGAGTCGTGAACACAGCCCAGCCCATCACACAAACCAACCTCCCATCCATTGACTCCATCTACACAGCCCGCAGCCTTGGGAAAGCAGGCAGCATAATCAAAGACCCCTCCCATCTGGCTTAGTCACTCTTCCAACTTCTTCCATTGGGCAGGAGATACAAAAGTCTGAGAACACGCATTAACAGATTCAAAATCAGCTTCTTCCCTGTTGTTACCAGATTCATAACTGACCCTCTTATGAACTGATCTGATGTCTTCACACGTCTTCTCTACTGAGTAGTACCACATTCCTATATGCTTCACCTGATGCCTGTGTCAATATATTTACATTGTGTATTTTATGTTTGCCCTATTATGTATTTTCTTTTCATGTACGGAATAATCTGTCTGAGCTGCATGCAGAACAATACTTTTCACTGTACCTCGGTACACGTGACAATAAACCAATTAAACAATAAATCCTCTCTGACCCTTCCGGACCACTCCTGATCACGTGTGATGCCTCACCATGTAGCACTGGGGTGGTATTGTCCCACTGGGTGGACGAAGGGACAGAGAGGCTAGTCGTCTCTGCATCGAGGACTTTCGTCGATGCAGAGCATAGATATGCTCAGATCAAAAAGGAAGGGCTGGCCGTTATCTTGGCGAGGAAGATGGCAATCTCCTGTGCGGATCCTGTGTCCTAGTCCCGAGCCAATTTTAAAAAAACATATTGCAAGACCGATATGATGGACACACGTGAGTGTCCAAAATGAAAATGCTCACCAGAAGCTACGTGCAGTAGCCATTGATGGCGACATTGAGAGTTTGGCACGTTCACCACATGTCTGGAGTATCAAAACCTCCCAACAGCAGCAGCTCTTCACCTCTGGGCAAGGCCAGGATGGGCCTGGGTATGGTTACAAACAGACTGTGCCGGACATTTTCACTCCAAATGGTTGAACGTTTCCTGGATACCGGTTGCCGTCCACCACTTAAGAGCTACCATTGAGAAGTTATGCCAGTCATTTAATATCCATGACATCCCAGAGGTGATCATTACAGATAATGGCACCCCTTTTATTAGCGAGGAATTCTCGCACTTCATGAAGTGTAACAGTGTAAAACACATTTGCACAGACAGACAGAAAACACACTCAGTAAGCTTTGCGCAAGTGAAGGAGACACATCCTGAGTGAGTGAGACACATCCAGAGTGGGAATTGGAACTTGGTAATTTGGTGCAGTGAGGTAATCAGGAAAGGTATGTGGTAAGTCTAATTTTGCTGTTTTCAGTTAAAAGTGCAGTGTGTAGCTTAGTGTCTGATTGGCTGAAGCTGCCCCCACCCTAATTGCTGAGAGGCAGTTATCTGTCAGTCACCTGAGGCCTGGTAATGGCACAAGGGTTCCATGATATATAGTATTCTGTATTCTTCTGTTTGAAGCTTAAGTAATGGGAGTCACCCTGGTTAGCTGGGGTCTGTATAAAAGACAGACAGAAAGCGACTCAGTGCGACACATCCAGAGTGGGAATTGAAACTTGGTAATTTGGTGCAGTGAGGTAATTCGGTGCAGAGTGGGAGAAGGTACTTTTTACCTACCGTTTTGTTCTCTTTCTTCTGTTAATCTGCAGGGAGAGAACCAGGGAGCATCCTGGGAAGGTAAGTGATTTTTATTTTTATTACCTTTTCAAATTGCATGGGGGGCGAGGAAACTGAAGTGACATCACAGTAAAGCTGTGACATGATTGGCTGGTTGGGAATCTGTTAAATTTGAAAAAAAAAAATGCAAAACAAATCTAATTGATTAACTAGATAGTGGAGTAACTAAACCTGAGGGCAGTGATCGGTATTTAGCATTTAATTTTGCAGTAAAAATCATCTAGCGTCAGGGCCATATAGTTAATTGAAACTCAATCTAACAATAATTCAAGTGTTTATTTTAAATTCATTAATTAGTGCTTAAATGTCACTAAGCGGGGTGCAGTGCTCCAACTGTGAGATGTGGCAGATCTGTGACGCTTCCAGCGTTCCGGTCGACTACATCTGCAGCAAGTGTAACCAATGGCAGCTCGTCACAGACCGCATGGTTCGGTTGGAGCAGCAATTGGATGCACTTAGGAGAATGCAGATGGCGGAAAGCGTCACAGATAGGAGTTATAGAGATGTATCACACCCAAGGTGCAGGCAGAGAGATGGGTGACCACCAGAAGGGGCAGGCAGTCAGTGCAGGAATCCCCTGAGGTTGTCCCCCTCTTGAACAGGTATGCCGCTTTGGATTCTGTTGGGGGGAATAGCCTATCAGGGGAGAACAGCAGCAGCCAGAGCAGTGGCACCACGGCTGGCTCTGATGTTCAGCAGGGAGGGTCAAAGCGCAGAAGGGCAATAGTCATAGGGGACTCTATAGTCAGGGGCACCGTTAGGCGCTTCTGTGGACGTGAAAGAGACTCCAGAATGGTATGTTGCCTCCCTGGTGCCAGGGTCTAGGATGTCTCAGAACGGGTAGCGGGCATCCTGAAGGGGGATGGCAAACAGGCAGAGGTCGTTGTACACATTGGTACTAACGACATAGGCAGGGAGGGGCAGGAGGTCCTGCAGCAGGAGTTCAGGGAGCTAGGCAGAAAGTTAAAAGACAGGACCTCAAGGGTTGTAATCTCGGGTTTACTCCCTGTGCTACGTGCCAGTGAGGCTAGAAACAGGAAGATAGAGCAGCTAAACACGTGGCTAAACAGCTGGTGTAGGAGGGAGGGTTTCCATTATCTGGACCACTGGGAGCTCTTCCGGGGCAGGTGTGACCTGTATAAAAAGGACAGGTTGCATCTAAACTGGAGAGGCACAATATCCTGGCCACGAGGTTTGCTACTGTCACACGGGAGGGTTTAAACTAGTATGGCAGGGGGTGGGTACTGGAGCAATAGGTCAGAAGGTGAAAACATTGAGGGAGAACTAGGGAATAGGGCCAGTATGGCTCTGAGGAAGAGCACACATGAAGATATTGCTGAAAACAGTGGGATGGCGGCCTGAAGTGCATATGTTTTAATGCAAGAAGTATAACAAGTAAGGCAGATGAACTTAGAGCTTGGATTAGTACTTGGAACTATGATGTTGTTGTCACTACAGAGACCTGGTTGAGGGAAGGACAGGATTGGCAGCTAAATATTCCAGGATTTAGATGTTTCAGGTGGGATAGAGGGGGATGTAAAAGGGGTGGTGGCATTGCGCTACTGGTTAGGGAGAATATCACAGCTGTACTACGGGAGGACACCTCAGAGGGCAGCGAGGCTATAAGGGTAGAGATTAGGAATAAGATGGGTGCAGTCACAATGTTGGGGGTTTACTACAGGCCTCCCAACAGCCAGCGGGAGATAGAGGAGCAGATAGGTAGACAGATTTTGGAAAGGAGTAAAAGCAACAGGGTTGTTGTGATGGGAGACTTTAACTTCCTCAATATTGACTGGGACTCACTTAGTGCTCGGGGCTTGGATGGGGCAGAGTTTGTAAGGAGCATCCAGGAGGGCTTCTTAAAACAATATGTAGATAGTCCAACTAGGGAAGGGGCTGTACTGGACCTGGTATTGGGGAATGAGCCCGGCCAGGTGGTAGAAGTTTCAGTAGGGGAGCATTGCGGGAACAGTGACCACAATTCAGCAAGTTTTAAAGTGCTGGTGGACAAGGATAAGAGTGGTCCTAGGGTGAATGTGTTAAATTGGGGGAAGGCTAATTATAACAATATTAGGCAGGAACTGAAGACCCTAGATTGGGGGTGGATGTTTGAGGGTAAATCAACATCTGACATGTGAGAGGCTTTCAAATGTCAGTTGAAAGGAATTCAGGACCGGCATGTTCCTGTGCGGAAGAAGAATAAATACAGCAAATTTCGGGAACCTTGGATAGTGAGAGATATTGTAGGCCTCGTCAAAAAGAAAAAGGAGGCATTTGTCAGGGCTAGAAGGCTGGGAACAGACGAAGCTTGTGTGGAATATAAGGACAGTAGGAAGGAACTTAAGCAAGGAGTCAGGAGGGCTAAAAGGGGTCACGAAAAGTCATTGGCAAATAGGGTTAAGGAAAATCCCAAGGCTTTTTACACGAACATAAAAAGCAAGAGGGTAGCCAGGGAAAGGGTTGGCCCACTGAAGGAAAGGCAAGGGAATCTATGTGTGGAGCCAGAGGAAATGGGCGAGGTACTAAATGAATACTTTGCATCAGTATTCACCAAAGAGAAGGAATTGGTGGATGTTGAGTATGGAGAAGGGTGAGTAGATAGCCTGGATCACATTGAGATCCAAAAAGACAAGGTGTTGGGTGTCTTGAAAAATATTAAGGTAGATAAGACCCCAGGGCCTGATGGGATCTACCCCAGAATACTGAAGGAGGCGAGAGAGGAAATTGCTGAGGCCTTTGTCATAATATACACCAGTATATCATGGTGCAGATACACACACACTGATGGACACACAGCAAGATCAATCAACACACATAACACCGCAGTCAATCACCAGATAGAGCACACTCACTATTGAGACAGGGGGCATCAGCATTCCCGCTCATTCGGGATGCAGCCTCCTACAAGGACAGAGCTTACAGTTTACAGCACAGATCCTCACCATGTGCTGGGTGCATAGACTGGTTCGGACAGGCATAGGTCTTTAGTTTAATCTAACATCGTGTTAACCCACAGTGAAAGTATGTTCAACAGTTTCTAACTTAATAATATATTCCACGGATCCAGAGCACCCAACACATCAGCCTTGACAGAAATCTTTGGATCTTCACTGTCTTCAGGTGATGTCCCGGAGGACTGGAGAATAGCCAATGTTGTTCCTTTGTTTAAGCAGGTGTAGCAAGGATAATCCAGGCCGGTGAGCCTTACGTCAGTGGTTAGAAGCAAATGGACGTATTAGCGAGAGGCAGCACGGTTTTGTGAACATAAGAACATAAGAACTAGGAGCAGGAGTAGGCCATCTGGCCCCTCGAGCCTGCTCCACCATTCAATGAGATCATGGCTGATCTTTTGTGAACTCAGCTCCACTTTACGGCCCGAACACCATAACCCTTAATCCCTTTATTCTTCAAAAAACTATCTATCTTTATCTTAAAAACATTTAATGAAGGAGCCGCTACTGCTTCACTGGGCAAGGAATTCCATAGATTCACAACTCTTTGGGTGAAGAAGTTCCTCCTAAACTCGGTCCTAAATCTACTTCCCCTTATTTTGAGGCTATGCCCCTAGTTCTGCTTTCACCCGCCAGTGGAAACAACCTGCCCGCATCTATCCTATCTATTCTCTTCATAATCTCATATGTTTCTATAAGATCCCCCCTCATCCTTCTAAATTCCAACGAGTACAGTCCCAGTCTCCCAGGGGAGGTCGTGTCTCACTAACTTGATAGAGTTTTTCGAAGAGGTCACAAAGATGATTGATGCAGGTAGGGCAGTGGATGTTGTCTACATGGACTTCAGTAAGGCCTTTGACAAGGTCCCTCATGACAGACTGGTACAAAAGGTGAAGTCACACGGGATCAGGGGTGAGCTGGCAAGATGGATACAGAACTGGCTAGATCATAGAAGGCAGAGAGTAGAAATGGAAGGGTGCTTTTCTAATTGGAGGGCTGTGACTAGTGGTGTTCTGCAAGGATCAGTGCTGGGACCTTTGCTGTTCGTAGTATATATAAATGATTTGGAGGAAAATGTAACTGGTCTGATTAGTAAGTTTCCAGACGACACAAAGGTTGGTGGAATTGCAGATAGGGATGAGGACTGTCAGAGGATACAGCAGGATTTAGATCATTTAGAGACTTGGGCAGAGAGATGGCAGATGGAGTATAATCCGGACAAATGTGAGGTAATGCATTTTGGAAGGTAAATGCAGGTAGGGAATATACAGTGAATGGTAGAACCCTCAAGAGTATTGACAGTCAGAGAGATCTAGGTGAACAGGTCAACAGGTCACTGAAAGGGGCAACACAGGTGGAGAAGGTAGTCAAGAAGGCATACGGCATGCTTGCCTTCATTGGCCGGGGCATCGAGTATAAGAATTGGCAAGTCATGTTGCCGCTGTACAGAACCTTAGTTAGGCCACACTTGGAGTATAGTGTTCACACTGCCAGCAGGCTGTGGAGGCTTTAGAGAGGGTGCAGAAGAGATTTACCAGGATGTTGCCTGGTATGGAGTGCATTAGCTGTGAGGAGCGGTTGAAAAACTCGGTTTGTTCTCACTGGAATGACGGAGGTTGAAGGGCGACCTGATAGAGGTCTACAAAATTATGAGGGGAATAGACAGAGTGGATAGTCAGAGGCTTTTCCCCAGGGTAGAGGGGTCAATTACTAGGGGGCATAGGTTTAAGGTGTGAGGGGCAAGGTTTAGAGGAGATGTACGAGGCAAGTTTTTTACACAGAGGGTAGTGGGTGCCTGGAACCCGCTGCCAGAAGAGGTGGTAGAAGCAGCGACGATAGTGAGATTTAAGGGGCATCTTGACAAATACAAGAATAGGATGGGAATAGAGGGATACGGACCCAGGAAGTGCAGAAGATTTTAGTTTAGACGGGCAGCATGGTCGGCACAGGCTTGGAGGGCCGAAGGGCCTGTTCCTGTGCTGTATCTGTCTTTGTTCTTTGTTCTTTGTCTCATACCACTCCTCGTCAAACGGCTTGGCTGAGTGGGCAGTGCGGATCTTTAAGAGAGGCATAAAGAAACAAGCCATGGGATCCATGGGAACAAAATCGGTGCAGTTCCTTTTTAATTATTGCACCACACCACATGTAACGACCGGCGTGGCGTTGGCAGAATTACTGATGGGCCAAAGACTGAGGACCCGCCTAATATTGGCGTGAAGGTGGAGAGAAACCATGATCTCCTGAAACAAGATATTAACCAACGAAAGCGAGACAGTGGGTTCCAGCCAGGGGATATGGTGTACGTCCAGTATTTCGGAGATGGTGCCCAATTGGTACCAGGGACCGCAGTGGATATGACTGGATCGGTCTCTTATAAGGTAAAAACCAAAGAGTGAACAGTACGAAAACACGTGGAGCACCTTAAAGGCAAGGAGCCCATGACAGGACTGGCCCCATCGGATCAGCTCTTCATCCCTTTCTGCCCGTCATCCAGAGTCCAAGGAGCAATACGTCCCAAGGGCCAGGACTGACATTTCCCCACTTTCTCTTCGATTTGAGCATCTAATCCTGGCCACCAAAAATAACTGTGTGCAGTTCCTTCATCCTCAGCAGACCAGGATGTCTGCCATGCAGTTGGTCAAGGGCATTATTATGCAAGCACGGAGGAATAATTACTCTGATTCCACATAATATACCTCCATTCAGGACTGTCAACTCAAGTCTTTGTGTGTTGAAAGGCTTGAACTCTGGATTTTTACAAAGTACATCTGTCATCGTTCCTTTTTGGATCATGCCCATCACCTTCCCCAACATTGGATAGGTTCTTGTGTATCTCTTAACTTGAGATGAAGTCACAGGTAAATTATCTACAAATGAGAAATACCAGATATTGACAAAATGTTCTTCAGGTTCTTGTTTGACTTGTAACGGTAATCTTGACAAAGCATCAGCCTTTGCATGTCGCACTGATTTACAAGAGTGGACATTGTACTTGTGCACCGGTAATATAAAAGGCCATCTGTAATCTACTAGCTTCTAACGAAAAAATACCTTTATATGGTCCAAAGATTGTCATCGCGGGTCAGTGATTCATCAAGAGTTAAATGACGTCCATTAAGTTAATGGTGAAACTTTCTTTCTCTGAACATTATGCTCAAAATCTTAAAGAGAATTCACCCCTTGTTAAAAATGAACCCGGCGGGGTGGTGCTTCGCATGGTGGTAGAGGTTTACAAGGCTGGTCCTGGGAGGAAAAACTTTTGCATGTCATCACAGTATGTACAGGTTTTTTTTTTTGTTTTGAACTATTTACAGTATTCGTAAGAGGGAAAAAGGAGAAAAGAAAAAAATTCTCGTTAAAGTCCACAACATTCTAGTGTTACACCGATGCCACAAGTCGGTCGGGCGGTCTGGTCGTCCTTGTCGATCGCCTCAGCCCTGGTGGTGGTGCTTGTTCCAGTGTTGTCGCCTCCGGGAGCTTTACGGTTTCTGCTTCAGCTTCACTTCTGGTCGGACCTGGGAGGAGGACCGATCCTCCCGGGAAGGGGGCTGTCGCAGGGTGCGCCGGTGGCAGGGAGGGGGTGATTGGTGTCGAGGGGGTGTGCGTGTTGCCGGCGGGCGCCAGATCTCGCAGGGAGACCGTGTCCTGTCGGCCGTCGGGGTACTCCACGTAGGCGTACTGCGGGTTCGCGTGGAGGAGGTGAACCCTCTCGACCAACGGGTCCGACTTGTGCGCCCGCACATGTTTCCGGAGGAAGATGGGTCCTGGGGCCGCCAGCCAGGTCGGCAGCGACGTTCCAGAGGAGGACTTCCTGGGGAAGACAAGGAGGCGCTCATGAGGCGTTTGGTTAGCAGTGGTACACAGTAGCGACCGGATGGAGTGGAGGGCGTCCGGGAGGACCTCCTGCCACCGTGAAACTGGGAGATCCCTGGACCGTAGGGCCAGTAGGACGGTCTTCCAGATTGTGCCGTTCTCCCTCTCTACTTGCCCGTTCCCCCGGGGGTTGTAGCTGGTCGTCCTGCTCGAGGCTATACCCTTGCTGAGCAGGAACTGGCGCAGCTCATCACTCATGAAAGAGGACTCCCTGTCGCTATGGACGTATGCGGGGCAACCGAACAGTGTGAATATGGTGTTAAGGGCTTTAATGACTGTGGCCGCTGTCATGTCAGGGCAGGGGATGGCGAAGGGGAAACGGGAGTACTCGTCCACCACGTTCAGGAAGTACGTGTTGCGGTCGGTGGAGGGGAGGGGCCCTTTGAAATCCAGACTGAGGCGTTCAAAGGGACGGGAGGCCTTGATCAGGTGCGCAATATCCGGCCTGAAAAAATGCGGTTTGCACTCTGCGCAGATGTGGCAGTTCCTTGTGACTGTACGGACCTCCTCCACGGAGTAGGGGAGGTTGCGGGACTTTATAAAATGGTAGAACCGAGTGACCCCCGGGTGGCAGAGGTCCTCGTGGAGGGTTTGGAGACGGTTAATTTGTGCGTTGGCACATGTGCCGCAGGATAGGGCATCGGACGGCTCGTTCAGCTTTCCGGGATGGTACAAAGTCTCATAGTTGAAGGTGGAGAGTTCGATCCTCCACCTTAAGATCTTGTCATTTTTAATTTTGCCCCGCTGTGCATTATCGAACATGAAAGCTACTGACCGTTGGTCAGTGAGGAGGGTGAATCTCCTGCCGGCCAGGTAATGCCTCCAATGTCGCACAGCTTCCACTATGGCTTGGGCTTCCTTTTCCACTGAGGAGTGGCGGATTTCTGAGGCGTGGAGGGTTCGGGAGAAAAAGGCCACGGGTCTGCCCGCTTGGTTAAGGGTGGCCGCTAGAGCTACATCGGAGGCGTCGCTCTCGACCTGGAAGGGGAGGGACTCGTCGATGGCGCACATCGTGGCCTTTGCGATATCCGCTTTGATGCGGCTGAAGGCCTGGCAAGCCTCTGTCGACAGAAGGAAGGTCGTGGTCTGTATTAGGGGGCGGGCCTTGTCTGCGTACTGGGGGACCCACTGGGCGTAATATGAAAAGAACCCCAGGCAGCGTTTTAGGGCTTTTGAGCAGTGAGGGAGGGGAAATTCCATGAAGGGGCGCATACGTTCGGGGTCGGGGCCTATTATCCCATTGCGCACTACATATCCCAAGATGGCTAGCCGGTTTGTGCTAAAAACGCACTTGTCCTCGTTGTATGTGAGGTTCAAGGCTTTAGCGGTCTGGAGGAATTTTTGGAGGTTAGCGTCGTGGTCCTGCTGGTCGTGGCCGCAGATGGTTACATTGTCGAGATACAGGAACGTGGCCTGCAACCCGTGTTGATCAACCATTCGGTCCATCTCTCGTTGGAAGACCGAGACCCCATTTGTGACGCTAAATGGGACCCTTAGGAAGTGGTATAATCGCCCGTCTGCCTCGAATGCTGTGTACTTGCGGTCACTTGGGCGGATGGGGAGCTGATGGTAGGCGGACTTGAGGTCCACGGTGGAGAAGACCTTATTATGGGCAATCCGATTGACCATGTCGGATATGCGGGGGAGAGGGTACGCATCTAGCTGTGTGTACCTGTTGATGGTCTGGCTATATATAGTCTATGACCATCCTTTGCTTCTCCCCTGTCTTTACTACTACCACCTGTGCTCTCCAGGAACTATTGCTGGCCTGGATTATGCCTTCCTTCAGTAGCCGCTGGACTTCGGACCGAATGAATGTCCGGTCCTGGGCGCTGTACCATCTGCTCCTAGTGGTGACGGGTTTGCAATCCGGGGTGAGGTTTGCAAACAAGGATGGGGGCTCAACCTTGAGGGTTGCGAGGCCACAGACAGTGAGTGGGGGTATTGGGCCGCCGAATTTGAAAGTTAGGCTCTGCAGGTTGCACTGGGAGTCTAATCCCAGTAATGTGGGCGCGCAGAGTTGGGGAAGGACGTAGAGCCTGTAGTTTTTAAACTCCCTCCCTTGCACCGTTAGGGTCACTATGCAGAAGCCTTTGATCTGTACGGAGTGGGATCCTGCAGCTAGGGAAATCTTTTGCGCACTGGGAAGGATGGTCAAAAAACAGCGTCTTACCGTGTCGGGGTTGTTGAAGCTTTCTGTGCTCCCGGAGTCGACCAGGCATGGTGTCTCGTGCCCGTTGATCAGCACCATTGTTGTCGTCGTCTGGAGCATCCGGGGCCGTGCTTGGTCCAGCGTCATTGAGGCCAGACGTGTTCGTAGTGCTTCAGCGTCTTCCTCGAACCCCGTTGTACCGTCGATGCTGGGGTCCATTGTTGCCGTCTAAGATGGCGGCGGGGTGAACAAAATGGCCACCCCCATGCATCGCACATGGCTGGGGGGTCACAAGATGGCGGCGGGGGTGGACAAAATGGCCGCCCCATGCGTCGCACAGGGCTGGGGTGTCCCAAGATGGCGGCGCCCCTCCTCCCCTCGTGGTGGCCGGGACCCAAAATGGCGGCGCCTGCTGGGTCGCACATGGGGCGCTGGGGGGGGGTTGGGGAGCGTTAGAAACGCGCAGGACTCCTTCCTCTCCTGGGACAGCGGTGACCTCCCGGGACCGGCACACAGCCGCGAAATGGCCCTTTTTCCCGCAGCTCTTGCAAATCGCTGCGCGGGCCGGGCAGCGCTGCCGGGGGTGTTTCGCCTGGCCGTAGAAATAGCAGCGGGCCCCCCCGGGACGACTTGGCGTCTGAACCGCGCAAGCCTGTGGGGTGGGGGGGGGGGGTTTGTCGCGACGGGGGTCCACGGAGCCCAAGGGGCTGCCGCGCGGTCGGGGCCGTCCGCGCGGGCGTTTCGCGCGGCCACATCTAGGGAGGCTGCAAGGGCCCGTGCCTCTGAGAGTCCTAGCGACTCTTTTTCTAAAAGTCTTTGGCGGATTTGGGGAGAGTTCATACCTGCCACAAAAGCATCGCGAATTAACATGTCCGTGTGTTCAATCGCATTTACCGGCGGGCAGCTGCAGGCCCGTCCCAAAATTAGCAGCGCGGCGTAGAATTCGCCTAGCAATTCTCCGGGACTTTGCCGTCTCATTGCGAGTTGGTAGCGTGCATAGATCTGGTTCACTGGGCGAACAGAGATGCTCTTTAGTGCTGCGAACGCCGTCTGGAAATCCTCTGCGTCTTCGATGAGAGGGAAAATTTCCGGGCTTACCCTCAAGTGCAGGACCTGTAGTTTCTGGTCTTCTGTGACCCGGCCGGGGGCCGTTCGGAGGTATGCTTCGAAACAAGTCTGCCAGTGTTTAAAAACTGCTGCTGAGTTCACTGCGTGGGGGCTGATCCTCAGGCATTCCAGGATGATCCTGAGCTCCATAGTCCTTTAAGCACGCTTAATAAATTGTAGCGCACAAAGACTCACGAGAGACGAATAGAGATGAAGTCGATGAGGCTTTACTAAGCGTGACTTGTTCCCCGCAGTTCAGTAACAGACTGGCCTGCGGGGGAGAACTCCTGGTTCTTATACTCCGCCTTCAGGGCGGAGCTAGAGGTCAACAGCCAACCAGGATCCGGGATCTGTCAGCCAATGACATCACGGCTTCACAGTCCCACATGACCCCTAATGCATACTACCACAAAGAGTTTGTGAAGCAACTGCATAATGTGCGAGACAAGAGCACCAATCTCACAGGGTGACGCATTGCAAGCAATTTGTAACTTCACCTTGGGATTGAAACGAACCAATAGCTCTCACGTCTTTAAGGCTTCTTTTACCTTATTGTTTACACTCCCACATTCTTCTGACCAGTGCCATACCTGTTTGACACATAACACCGTGTGTAAATGCTTGAATCATATTGTTCAATTCAATTCAATTCAAAACAAATTTACCAGAATAATATCTCAAACGTATCTCAAACAACAATGAATCAGGCTACAAAAGGGAGATAAATCACTTGGTTACATGGTATACCGAAAACAATCTCTCTCTAAATGTCGGAAAGACCAAGAAACTGATCATCGACTTCAGGAAGGGTAGCACGATACCCCCCACCCCTGTCTGCATAAATAGTTCCGAAGTTGAGATGGTCGACAGCTTTAAGTACCTGGGGGTCACCAACAGTCTGTCCTGGTCCACTCACGTTGATGCAACAGTCAAGAAAGCCCAACAACGTCTCTACTTCCTATGGAAGCTAAATTCGGCATGTCTGCATCGCCTCTCACAAACTTCTACATATGTACCATAGAGAGCATCCTATCCAGCTGCATCAAAGCTTGGTATGGCAACTTCTCGGCCCAAGATCGCAAGAAACTCAAATGCCCTATGCTGCTCTTGCTCATGTATTAGCTTTGTTTGGCCCCTTGTTCCACACTGTAACCAATCACTCTTTGTCGATGTACCATTTGTCAATGTACTCTGTTGATTATTCTTTTTGTCTACTATGATGTTCTGTGTACGCTCCCTTGGCCGCAGAAAAACACTTTTCACTGTACTTCTGTACATGTGACAGTAAATCAAATCAATCAATCAATCAATAATCGATTAATCCCAGAAACAATCTCAGTTGTGTTACATCTTGAAGCCATGATGCTTCTAAGACTGCTGTCATCTTTTTAGGCTCCTTGTATAAGCCATCTTTATCAATGATGTGACCCAGGCGGTTTATAGATGTCTTGGAAAAGTCACACTTTTCCTTTTTAACTTGGAGACTGTTTCAGTATAACTTCCAAATTCTTAAAGCGTCCTTGTTCACTTAAACTGGTGATGAGAATATCATGGGGCGGCACAGTAGCACAGTGGTTAGCACTGTTGCTTCACAGCACCAAGGTCCCAGGTTCGATTTCCGGCTTGGGTCACTGTATGTGTGGAGTCTGCACATTCTTCGCATGTCTGCGTGGGTTTCCTCCGGGTGCTCCAGTTTCCTCCCACAAGTCCTGAAAGTCGTGCTGTTAGGTAATTTGGACATTCTGAATTCTCCCTCTATATACCCGAAAGGGGGCTGGAATGAGGCAACTCGGGTTTTTTCACAATATTTTCATTGCAGTGTTAATGTAAGCCTACTTATGACACTAAAGATTATTATTAAAGATTATTATCCAGATAACATTGCACCCCATTTAATCCATGCAGAATTTAATCCATGGATCTCTGAAAAAGAGCAGGAGCAGATGTTATTCCAAATGGAAGTCAGCTGTAACACCACAATAGTGAGTAGCAGCTGTGATTTTGCAGTCACATTCATTTGTAAATATGCCAGCGATAGGTCAATTTTGCTGAACTTCAGCCCCCAGAAAGTCCAGCAAATAAGTCTTCAATCAACAATGTGGATTGTGATCTGTGCACAATTCTGGGTTAATAGTTTTTTATAAATCCCCACATATTCTCACTGAGCCATCGCATTTCAATACAGGAACTATTGCTGTTGCCCAATCACTTGTAGCAACTGATTCAATGGCATCTGTTTGGACGTTCTAGATCGTTCTAGATCTTCTTTGACTTTTGGCCTGATGGCAGTATGGTGCAGTTCTTGCTTTGAGACATTTCCGTGTATTGTTCGACTTGATTTTAAGTTGAACTTCAACTCCTGTCATTGAGCCCAAAGGATCTTCAAACATCTTTGTATACCTTTGCAGGAAAATTTCCACAGACAAGGTGAAGAGGGAATTACAATGTTTGTCCATTTATTTCTACTTTTACCATAATGTATCCTTTTAGTGGTACAACCTCTTCTGTGTACATGCTTAGGATCACATTTGACAGTTTCAGAGGCAGATGCTTCAACTTCTGATTTTAAATTGTCTCAGCTGTCAATGATACAGCTGCACCTGTATCCATTTCCATTTTGACTCGGTTACCATTACGTTTTTGGAATGCCCAGAAACGTTGTTGACTGCCTCGCACCGACAAGGTGCCCAGTTTCATCTCCTGAAGTCGTTCGGGCACATGATCTCTTGAACCAAAAAACCAGAAATGATACAGTACAGAAGGGGGCCATTCAACATCCCTTGTCCATGCCGACCCAAAAACACCCAGCTGCCCTTTCTAATCCTATCTTGCTGCACACAGTCAGTAGCCCAGCAATTTGCAGCATTTAAGGTGCAGATCCAGGTGCTTTTCAAAAGAGTTTTGGGTCTCTCTCCACAACCAACTCAGGCAATGAATTCCAGATACCCACTACCCCCTGCGTAAAACAATTTTTCTTCATGTCCCCTAAAATCTTCCTGCCACTTAACTTGAATCTATGACCCCTGATTTTTGAATTCTCTACCAATGGAAACAGGGATCTCTGCCCCTCACAATTTTGTATACCTCAATCATGTCAGCCTTCAGCCTTCTCTGTTCCATGGAAAACAATTCCATTCCGCCTCAAAACTACAATATTCCAGCCCTGGCAGCATTCTAGTGAATCTTCTCTGCACGCTCGCCAGAGCCATTACATCCTTCCTGTAATGCGGTGATCAGAACTGTGCACAATACTCCGGTTGTGGCCTCATCAGTGTCTTATACCGTTCCATAATTATATCCCTAATTTAATATTCTCTGCCTTCTTTACAACCTTATCTACCTGTACTGCTACCTTTAGGGACCTGTGCACTTGCATACCAAGATCTCTCACTTCATCTACCTCTTTCAGTATTTTGCCTTTTATTGTGTATTCCATTTAACTGTTTGACCTCTCTAAATGCATTACCTCATACTTATCAGTGCTGACCTCCATCTGGCCCTTTCCTGCCCACTCCACCAACCCATCTACATCGTTTTGGAGCTTGCAGCTATCCTCTACACAATCCACGACACGGCCAATATTTGTGTTGTCTTCAAATTTCCCAAACGTGCCCCCCCCGCCCCCCATTCCCCCCCCCCCCCCCACTCCACGTTCAAATCCAAATTGTTACAATATAAAACCAACAGCAGGGGTCGAACACCAAGCCCTGTGGAACACCACTTGAAATCACAGCATTAGAATTCCAACATGCAGAAGGAGGCCATTTGGCCCATTGAGTCTGAACCAACCCTCTAAAAGAGCACCCTACCTAGGCCTACTCCCCCGTCCTATACAAGTAACCCCACCTAAACTGCACTTCATTGGACACTAAAGTGCATATTAGCATGGCCAATCCACATAACCTACACATCTTTAGACAGTGGGAGGAAACTGGAGAACCCGGAGGAATTCCACTCAGGCACTGGCGCTGTGAGGCAGCAGTGCTAACCACTGTGCCACCGTGCCGCCCGATAACATTCACTGCACTACCCTCATCGATCCTCCTTGACACTTCATAAAATCATAGAATCCCTACAGTGCAGATAGAGGCCATTTGATACATCAAGTCTGCAGTGGCCCTCCGAAGGAACACCCTACCTCGGCCCACGCCCCGCCCTCAAAGGATTCAGTCAAATTTGTACGGCATGACCTTGCTTCAACTAAGCCATGCTGACTATGCCTAACTGTGTCTTTCTAAGTGACAGTGAATCCGATCTCTCAGGATCGATTTGAACAATTTGCCCACCATTGAAGTAAGACTAACCGGCCTATAATTGTTTGGTCTTTCCTTTGTATCCTTTTTAAACAACAGAACCACATTTACAGTCCTCCAGCCCTCCTGCACCTCCCCCATGACTAGTGAAGATTGGAAAATAATCCGCAGAGTATCTCCTATTTTGTCCTTCTACATCCTAGGAATCAATCCATCTGGCCCTGGTGACTTATCCACTTTCAAGGATTCCCAATCCTCTAACAATTCCCCGCTGGGTCACTGTCTGTGCGGAGTTTGCACGTTCTCCCCGTGTGTGCGTGGGTTTTCTCCGGGTGCTCCGGTTTCCTCCCACAGTCCAAAGACGTGCAGGTTAGGTGGATTGGCCATGCTAAATTACCCGTAGTGTCCATAAGGGTTGGGAGGGGTTATTGGGTTGCGGGGAAAAGGTGGAAGTGAGGGATTAATGTGGGTCGGTGCAGACTCGATGGGCTGAATGGCCTCCTTCTGCACTGTATGTTCTATGTTCTAAAATTCCTCTCTCATTATGATTATTCTATCCAATATTTTGCACTGCCCCACTTGGATTACTATATCCGCATCATCCTTTTTCCCGAGTCGTGGCTTATGTAGTGGTAAACCATCTGAGCCCCCATTTCCACAGCCAGTTTCTCTTCATCGCGTGTACCGTTCCTGCAGCCTGGACTTTCCCCACTTACAACAGCAAGAAAGTTTTCCAACTGTTGTTCTGCTTACTCGTGGTTGTGTTCTGTTATTTTTGAAACCTTCAACATGAGCGGTTTTGCTTCGCCCGACGTGCGATCGGTTCTGAGACTCTTTTCTTTGTCTCCACTTTTCTTGCTGACGATTTACTTCTTCACCAATTTTGTTTGTTTGCCTGAATCCTCATCGCCAGTTTTTTCTTTGTTATACTCTCTAAGTGCCGTAAAGAGAAAAAGGTATGGAGGGGCCACACACTTGGATTTCTTACAAACATAATGAGAGGTTCATTACAAGATGTTGCTCATACAATCTAAGGTGTAGCCCGCACAACAACACCCTGCTGATGTCACCACAGGTCACGTGACGTTCCACCAGCAGGAATGTATTCTCTGATACATAACAATAATAGACTCTAGCATTTTCCTTACTACTGTCATTAGGTTAACCATCTGCAATAGTCTGTTTTCTCCCTCTCTCCTTTTTTAAATAGCGAGCTTAGATTTGCCACCTTCCAATCTGCCGGGACTGTTCCAGAATCTGTAGAACTCTGGAAGATGACATCCAATGACCACTGTTACCATGGCCACATTTTTTTGTACCTTGCGATGTAGATCATCAGGCCATGGGGATTTATCGGCTTTCAGTCCCATTAATTCGTCCAACTATTCAATTTCCCCTTGTCACTAGACACTTGTTTCTTCATCACTTCTGGGAAGTTATTTGTGTCTTCCTGCATGAAGGCAGAACTAAAGTAGTTGTTTAATTGCTTTGCCATTTTCTTGTTTAATATTATAAACTCCCCTGTTTCGGACTGTAAGTTGTTAGTCTGCAGAGTAGAATCATAGAATTTACATTGCAAAAGGAGACCATTCGGCCCATTGAGTCTGCACCAGCCCTTGGAAAGAGCACCCTACCCAAGCCCACGCTTCCACCCTATCCCTGCAACCCAGCAACGCCACCCAACCTTTTGGATACGAAGGGGCAATTTAGCATGGCCAATCCACCTAACTTGCACACCTTTAGACTGCGGGAGGAAACCAGAGCACCCGGAGAAAACTCACAGGGAGAAAGGGCAAACTCCACACAGACAGTCATCCGAGACCGGAATTAAACCTGGGACCCTGGAGCTGTGAGGCACTGTGCCACCGTGCCACCGAGGAAGGTGGGTCATATTCAAAGCTTCATTTCGGTGAACTTTTGATTGACAAAGGAGTCAAGGATTATGCGGGGGGGGGGAGTGGGGGGGGGGGGTGCAGATTGACAGGAAAGTGGAGTTGGGGCCAAAATCTGATCAGCCTTGATCTTATCGAAAGGAAGAGCAGGCTAGAGGAGTCAAATGGCCTCCTCCTTCTACCCTTTCTTGTGTTCAGATTCTAGAATGTTAAAAATAACTAGTTAGACTTCAGCTGGAGTATTGTGGATAGTTCTCAACACCACACTCCAGGGAAGATGTGAACACCCCAGAAAAGGTTCAGAGGAAGTTTGCCACAATGTTACCAGGCACAAGGGACTTCAGCTCTGAGGAAAGATTGGAAAGTTAGGGAATATTCACTTTGGAATACAGAAGGTTAACAGACCTAGTCGAGGTTTTCAAGGTGTTTTGACTGGGCAGATCGAGAAGAACTCCCTCTGGCGAGAGGCCAATAACCAGAGGGCATAGGGAATCATTGGCAAAACGTGCAGTGAGTTGTCAAAATCTGGAATGTTACACCTGTAAAGATGGAGAAAGCTAATTCCATAAATAATTTTAAAAGAGAGTTGGACAGATACTTGAGGACAAGGAACCTTCATGTTTATGGACAATAACACAAATATGTGAGACCCAGAGTGACTATTCCCTCAAACAGACCAAATATTATCTCTCAGCAGTTAAAGTTTCTATGATTCTATGATTCTAAGATTCCACTCAAGCTTCAGTTGCTATGACACATCTCCAGTAAAATGTGGATCCTTGTACCCCACCAACCAAATTCCACTTTGGAATAATGTCATCCTGATTATTCTTGAGGAGGGACAACAAAAGAAGGAGAAAACCATTTTGACCTGCTGTCCAGCTCAAAAATCTCCTCCCTCATTCCCAATTATCATGAAGCTTTTGACTCTTCTCATGACCCATCCATCTGTCCTCAGTGAGATTATTTGTATATTTGGATGATAACAGCCAGAGGCTTGGCAGCTGTCAGATCCACAAAATTAAACAGAGAATCCATCCCGGAGTCTGTCATGGACTCGGGGAATCCCAAAGTGTTTTTCAGCCAATCAAGTTTATTGAAGTTCACCACTGTTGGAATGGTATATGGTGTTGCTGAGTTTCCTGATGTCAAGCGATGAGGCCATATTGCTTTGTGAAGTGCAAATACCTCGACAACTTCAACATTCATTGCATGAACTGAGTATGTGTGACAACTTGCAGAAAATCGAACCTGTGGATATGAAAGACATTGAAAATTGTCCCAATTCTTCCCAGAGTTAAACATTTCTGACATGGCAAAATCAGTTGATCATCAACTTCCAAGTCCTCCAATAAACCTATAGCAGGTGGCAAGAGTGGGAGAGTTTCAAGAGGCTTCAAGGAGCTCGACACCATATAGGGCAAAGTAGCCCACTTGATTGATACCCCAGCTGCAAACATTCCCTCCCTCCACCACCAACGCACAGTGGCAGCCATGTGTACCATCTACAAGATGCACTGCAGGAACTCATCAAGGTTCCTTAGACAGCACCTTCCAAACCCACATCCTCTGCCACCTGGAAGGACAAGGGCAGCTGACACATGGGAACACCACCACTTGGAAGTTCCCCACCAAGTCATTCACCATCCTGACTTGGAAATATATTACCGTTCTTTCACTGTCCCCTTGCAACATCTTCCTATGTTATAGGCACTGTATAAATGCAAGCTGTTGCTGTGCTCTCAATATTGTGTCCTGGGGAACATAGCATCCAGTCTGCGAAAAGCAAGCTCCATGACAGTAATGTGATAATGACCTGGTCGCCTGTTTTTTGGTGGCTTTTGCTTGATGTGGTGATATGCCGATGAACCATATCAAGGTTGGATGGTATGAGTCCTCCAACCAGCAGGTGGCGATACAGACACACCATGCGGTCTCAAGACCAAGGACATGTGACCTGGAACCGGTATATAAAGAGAGGCTCATCCGGCCATCTCCAGAGCATGAGATCGAGGGTTATAAGACATACATATAACAGGTCCCCGGTCAGCAGATGTTGTAAGATCCAGAGGAATAGCAAGACTCCATGATAACATGCTCTGTATCAGATTGCCATCCTACCGCATGGCTCACAATAAAAAGCTCTTGGTTTGGACAGATCAAAGTGTTTGGTGAGTCATCATAAAGTACAAGGGACCAAACACAACAATTGAGGAATTAAAAAGTGGTATTGGATCTTTAACATCCACCTGAGAGCATAAATAGTGCCTCAGGTTAACAGTTCATTTGTAAAATCATGGGCACGATTTTCCAGTTTTTCATGCCAGCGGGATCATTTGGTCCGGCTGATGGAACATCCTAACCGCTGGTTTCCCAGTGGCGGGGGTGGATTCAATGGGAGACACACTGATGGCAGTGGGACCAGAAGATCCCCCCACTTGACATTGTCGAGAAACATGCCGCAGGGAGACCAGAGAATCTCAACACGGTGTCTCTACTAATGCAGCACAACACTTAGATTTTGGCCTTATCTTATGGTGTCAAGTCTCTGGAGTAGGACTCGAATCCACAATTTTCTTACTCAGATGTGAAAGAGCTTTCCACTGAGCCTGGCTGACACTTCAATATTTCTTGTGCTAATTGTTCACATTTATCTCTTATCTTGAGTGGTAATGGTTGACACCCACATAAATACGAAGATCAGGCATTAAAGGCTTGTTTAAATGTTCAGCCCTTTTGATTGAAATTGATATTTGTACATGAAGAAACTCATTCACACATAGGGTCAATTTCCTGTAAACTGAATGCAAGAAAATAAGTCGCTATTGTTTCATTCTAGAAATTAGGTTGCATTTGAACATCAGGCGTGAAATGGATGCTTCAGGATTCAATATGCCCCATAGGTGTCCAGGAAACATGCGTAATCAATTAAAATATTAAAATAAAGGTTTACATTGCCCTGTGTAAACCCATTAAGTAAATCATGGCATTACCAACCTGCGAGGACCTCACATGTAAAGGGCTCATCCAGCACATCAGCTCAGCTGCTCATTTGTCCTCTTATTGCATCAACTTCTGCAACACCTTTTTGCCGTCTTTCTCCATTCCACTACTGACTTGTTAGTTCCGGAACAACCTTGAGCTGGTACACACCGGCCTCGCAAATATTTGACTTCATTTAAGGGTGGTCTGTTAGTTTGGCTTTTGGGGATGAGGGAGAAAGGGGAGCAATGAAGAGGTCAGGAATGTGCAGGAAGAGCTGGGCGATGAAGGAGGCTAGGCCCACAAACAACGAGGAGCGCTTCTATCTGAAAACATTTTTAAAAATATATTGTTTAATGAGATGTGGGTGTCACTGCCGAAGCTAACATTTGTTGCCCATCCCTAATTGCCCTTGAACTGAGTGACTTGCTAGACTATTTCAGAGGGCAGTTAAGAGTCAATCACATGTAGGCCAGACCAGGTAGGGACAGCAGATTTCCTTCCCGAAAGGACATTAGTGAACCAGATTTTTACAACAATCTAGAAGAGTCTCATTGTCCATTGGTAAGATGTTTTCCATTGGTAGAGGGATCAACAACCAGGGAGCATAGATTTAAGATAAGAGGTAGAAGACAAAGATGAGAGTTCAAAAGAAAACCTTTCACCCAGAGGGTGGTGGGAGTCTGGAACTCACTGCCTGAAAAGGTGATTGAGTCAGAAACTCTGGTAAGATTTAAGAAGTATTTCGATATTCACTTGCGCTGCCATAAGTTCCAGAGCTATTGGATTAGTGGAGTCAGATCTTTGGTGACTGGCATGGACAGGATCGGCCAAATGGTCTCCTTCTGTGTGATAAACATCTCTGAATCTATGAATAGTCACTATTTCTACAATTAACTTTCTATTCCAGATTTTTATTAATTCAATTTTTAAATTCCACCAGCTGCTGTGATGGGATTTGAACCAGTGTCCACAGAGCACTGTTCTCCTGATTTAAGGAAGGACGTAAATGCATTAGAAGCCACTTCAGAGAAGGTTTGCTGGACTAATATCAGGAATCGGCGAGTTGTCTTATGAGAAAAAGTTGGAGAGGTTGGGTTCGTAACCACTGGAGTTTAGAAGAGTAAGAGGCAACTTGATCAAAACCTGAGGGGTATTGACAGGGTGGATGTGGAGAGGGCGTTTTCTCTTGCCGGAGAATCTCAAACTAGAGGCCACTGTTTAAAAATAAGCGGTTTCTCATTTCAGACAGAAACAAGGAGAAGATTTTTCCCTTGGAGGATTGTACGTTTTCTGGAATTCTCTTTCTCGAAAGACAGTGGAAGCAGAATCTTGAATATTTTTAAGGCTGAGCTAGATAGATTCTTGATTAACAAGGGGGTGAAAGGTTGTCAGGGGGTAAGCAGAAAAGTGGGGTTGAACATACAATCATATCAGCCGTGATCGTATTCAATGGTGGAGGAGGCGTGAGGTACCGAGTGGCCTCCACCTGATCTTAATTCATATCTTTGTATGAGAGAGAGGTAGAGATATTCAGAGAGAAAATTACACAGCTTCGGCCCTTAGCGAGCAAACGTCCGAGTACCAATGGTGAAATTATGGAAATGGGGCCACAATTGGGGAGTGCAGAGGTCTCGGAGGGTGATAGGGCTGGAGGAGGTTGCAGAGATAGGGAATCATGAGGTCATGGAGGAATCTGAAAACAAGGCGGAGAATTTTAAATTTGAGCCAATGTAGATCAACAAGAGGAGGAGTGAATGAGACTTGTAAGTGAGTTCGGATACAGATGCAGTCTTCTTCCTGACCTTCAATTTATGGAAGATGGTAGGGAGGAGAGCATTGAAATAGTTAAATCTAAAGGTCAAAAATTCAGCTCAGTCCAACTATTTTCAACTGACACTGTGGCAAGAGAAGTGGAAGGAACTTTGAACAGATGTCCCGGCCAGAATTCTACGGTCGTTATGATTCACTTTTCCCGCTGGCAGCACACCCCACCCGTGGGTTTCCCAGCGGTGTACGGTGGTTACTGTCGTGTTGGGTGTTCTGCTGCACAAATGATCCAACACGGCTGTAGATGGTACAACTCTGTTTTATTATCTTAACAACGGTTACAACTAACTGCTGGCTTGGGTACGTGCTTCACCAGCTAACCTGTGGACCCAGCCCTATCACTATCTTAGTGAGGCACTCAGCAAATGGACTATGTCTGAGTGGCACGCTGTGAGCTCTGTGCTCTGAGCTATCTCCTGGTAGAATGAGTGGGAACTGTGGTGTTCCCTGTTTTATAGTGCGTGCGCTCTCACTGGTGATTGGCTGCGATGTTATGTGTGTGTTGGTTGCTCCAACTGCCTGTCCATCAGTGTGTGTGTGATTGCACCATGATATGCTGATGTGGATATCATGACAGTTACAATGGGAAATTATATTGACAAGCGGCTGGAAGACAGAATCTCACCACCGGCGAATGGCGCACTGCTGAGACAAATGTGGCTGGGGGGCCGGAGAATCCAGCCCATAATCTCCCAGTGTACAGTCGTTTGGCGCTACGCTATCCCGTTATGCAATATGTAAATACTCCCATTGTATGTGCAGTGTTGCCATTGTAATTCTCTCTGAGAAGGAGAAGGGGCGAAGTCTCACTGTCAGATCCCCCATGAATGATTTTCTCATTCTGAAGGTTGACTCTGTCTACATGTTAGAGGCCCAGGTAGTGCTTGGTGTTTGCCAGGAATATAGAATTGCATCAATTCCCTTTGGTGCTTTAACTTGACACAGATTAGAGATCAAACATAAATCCTCCCAGTTGTGCATGTCAGAACATTACACCACAGAGCATATTTACTTACCAAACTATTGGACGGAATCAGTCCCTGACAATGTTTGATCCAATTTCTGATCAGCTGCGTGGCTCACAGAAAGTGGCTCAATTGAGGTGTAGTTCTGACCCATGTGTACGCACACAATGGATGTCACAAGGAGTTAATACAACAGCTGAATCGCTTTTGATGTGCAGCTACTTTGCCAAGAAGTAGATCCAAGACTTGGACTGAAGGGCTGCAGATAGAAACAGTTGTTTGCCCAAACGTCTTTGTGCAATAAGCCAGTTCATTCAGCAACTCATTCAGTCTGAGCACAGGCAGCACTTCACAAAAATATTCACTGGAAACAAAAGTGATCAGATTTCAAAACTCTGCAGATGTCTCTTGGAATCTGGCACCAATTAACTCTTGTTGGTGCAGCTAAACATTAAAGCCAGATCATATTATGCTTGGATCATGACTTTTCACTGAAGTGTTAGACTTACGAATTCAACATAAGGCAGCTGAATGAGAAGGAACCATTCATTGAAAGTCAGTAAAAAGAAGCAGTTTGTTGCTTCAGGATTTATAGAATGGAAGTCAACGGCAAGTAGTTTGATGCAGTGAGGTCCATGTACTGGAATTGCATTTGATGCAGATAATGTAGCCATATCACAATGGTATTAGGATACTAAATGTGTGACAATTCATATCTTGGGGAGATGATAGTATAGTGGTAATGTCACTGGATTAATCATGAGGGCCAGTCAAATACTCAAGGCAGCTAGTGGAATTTAAATACAATCAATAAATCTGGAATCGAAGGCTAGTCTTCAGCAATGGCGACGATGAACCCCTCATCAATTGTTGTAAAAGCCTATCTGATTTCCTTATCTCCTTTAGGGAAGGAAATCTACCTTCCTTACCCGATCTGGCCCACAAGGGACTCCAGATCCACAGCAATATAGTTGACTCTTAACTGCACTCTGCAATGGTCGAGCAAGCCACTCAGTTCAAGGGCAGTTAATGGTGGGCAACAAATGCTGACCCAGCCAGCGATGCCCACATCCCGTGAAAGAGTAAAGAACTAAAATAAACAAAGCTCAAAGCTGGGCTGCAGACTGTCAGGGAGAAATCTTTTATGTCAAAAGTTGCCCAAGAAATAAGGAGATTGCACGGGACTTATGGGGTGGGAACGATTATCTTCCCCGTGGTTCTGGTGGAGTACGAGCTGCCTGGCTGAGGGGCAGAGGAACTCCATTCCTCTATGTATAAGAGGTTGGTCAGAAAGGCACCGATCGTGGAAAGATCCAGTAGAGATCGACCGGGAGTTAACGTAACTGTAAATAAACCAACATGATTTATTCTTATTCGGTGTGGACTACCTGTGTCCTTATTAAAGCGGGTCTTCTTCTTTTGAGAATATGTGGCTTTGAAACGCTGACTGCTCTACAGGTTTCCACCTAAGTAGGGGAGTCCACTTTGCAGCTAACGGATAGTCTCTGATTATTTAGAACCTGTGCAACACCTGGCTGGAGCAAGTGAGGCTTTTTCAAGCGTGCAGACGTTTGGATGGTAATTTAGGAAGTCATTTTCTAGACTCAGGAATGTTGCCTGGGGATTTGGATTCATACCGTGCCCATTGCTGATATATGGGTGGGGTAAAGCACTGTATTGTATTATACCTGCTGTATGTAACATGCCCGGGCTTGCCCCTGCTGGCTCCGCCTGTGGCTCCTCCTCTCGGGCTCAGGTATAATAGTGGCCAACCTCCGGCCCTGTCTTCAGTCTGGGGCCGGCTGCCAGCAGGTATCTTTAAGCTAATTAAAGCCACAGTTTCACTCTCAACTCATTTTCTGTCATTATTGATGGTACACCAATTTAATTAGCTTAAAGTTTTAAGATGGACCAATCGCTCAAACCTGATCGCTTAGAGCTGGACCCCCAAGCAGCCGATGCCACTACCACGTTCAAACACTGGCTATGCTGATTTGAATCTTACATCGACTCCTCCGCCATCGCCGTCACCGAGACCCGCAATCTGCGAATCCTCAACTCCCGTGTGAGCTCGCAAGTATACCTTATTATCAGGGACGCTGACTTGTACGTGGATGCGATAACGCTGTTGGAAGGACAGTATGTCAGGAAAGTCAACGAGGTATACGCTAGGCATCTCCTTGCCATGAGGCGACAGGGCCCCGGAGAATCGCAAGCTGAATTTCTGCATGCATTACGGGTACTCGGCCGGAACTGCAATTGTAAGGCGGTATTGGTTGTCAAGCACACAGAGTTGTTGATCCGGGACGCCTATGTCGCAGGCATAAAGTCAAATTACACCCACCAGCGCCTACTAGAAAGGGGTACACTCGACCTCCAAGAGAGGGTGCAGCTTTCAGACACGTTAGAAGTGGCCCTCCACGACATGATTGCCTACACCTCCGACCACGCGGCACCCTCGTGGACGAAGTGGGTGCCGCCATCACGTGATGCGGGGGTGCCGCAAGCCTGTGCTGCGCAGCAACCTGCTAATTCCGGAGCCCCAAAGTGCTACGTCTGTG
Organism: Scyliorhinus torazame; assembly: GCF_047496885.1. NCBI lineage: Eukaryota > Metazoa > Chordata > Chondrichthyes > Carcharhiniformes > Scyliorhinidae > Scyliorhinus > Scyliorhinus torazame. Next base: position 52,227,845 of record NC_092727.1, read on the forward strand.
GCCAGGGTAAGGACCCCAGACAACGCTGTCCAGTGAGGAACGTGACCTGCAATGGGTGCGGAAAGAAGGGCCATTTCGCTAAAGTCTGCCAGGCCCATCCTGTTTTTAAACCCAGCAGCGCTGCGTGTAGCCCATGGAGGCCGCCATCTTCACTGCCACTCGCCACGTGCGACCCCTGGGGGCCGCCATCTTTGAATCATCCCGCCACCTCCTGGAACCCCTGCTCACCCGATCGTAAGCTGGCCTCTGCTACCCTCAATCAGCCCACCCACCTTCCGCAGCTCGCCTTCATCACCCTCGACAGGGGGTGAATGTGGTAAACCACTGTATTGTATTATATCTGCTGTATGTAACATGCCCGGGCTTGCCCCTGCTGGCTCCGCCTGTGGCTCCTCCCCTCGGGCTCAGGTAGAAAGGTGGCCAACCTCTGGCCCTGCCTTCAGTCTTTTGGCATATTGAACCCAACTTTCAACCTCCAGATCAAATGAATAGGTTTTCCCGAGTGGCATCGCTATTTGACTGTTGACGATCTTTTAACTTTTCAGGACTCTGAGGGGCCACTCTTACCACCTTCCAATTAAAAATATTTTTATTTTTTAATTTAGAGTACCCGATTCATTTTTTCCAATTAAGGGGCAATTTAGTGCGGCCAATCCACCTACCTTGCACATCTTAGGGTTGTGGGGGTGAAACCCACGCAAACACGGGGAGAATGTGCAAACTCCACACAGACAGACCCCCTTCCAATTTTTGACGAGTTTTCTTCGACTAGCTTGATTTATTCTCGTCGCCAATGTTGTAGCACGAGGCAAGTGGCGAGGCAGCGATAAATCGCAACGGTGATTTTTTTAACGAAGAAAAGATATATACACAGGACAGTACAACTGCTGCACAGGCCTTGTTCCCAAGACTCCCAAGCTAACTCTGACCAAATCCCAACAGCCAGGTCTGCACCTAAACACCTGATAGGCTAACGTTCGCAGGTTACAACCACATAGGCTCACTGTTGCAGCAAGCAAACATTTTGTTTCTGGTACGGAAATACAAGGGGCTGGTTTAGCTCACTGGGCTAAATCGCTGGCTTTTAAAGGAGACCAAGGCAGGCCAGCAGCACGGTTCAATTCCCGTACCAGCCTCCCCGAACAGGCGCCGGAATGTGGCGACTAGGGGCTTTTCACAGTAACTTCATTGAAGCCTACTCGTGACAATAAGCGATTTTCATTCATTTCATTCATTTCTGAAGCCACATGCAAATCGTGCCAATGTCTCAGGTGGCACATTGGTGAATAGTAGACCAGCCTCTTTAATGACTTTCCTTATTCCGATGTCCCTTTATAAGGGCTCAGAGGAGCAGCTCACCACAACAGGTGAGTACTGAAGTGAGACTCATCAAATTGCAGCTACTGACTCCCTATAAGGCAAGGACCTGCATAGTCTGGGGCCAAAAGCAGAATCGGAAGCAGGCAGAGTAACTACCCACTCACTAGTTTCCTGACTGCATTTGAAAACAGAACGTATGCTACTTATCAGTTAGTTTCATTTCAGTGAACTTAATAAATCATTTTTCACAACCTCCGTATGTCCCAAAGGAATTCAGACAATTCATTACTTCTGAGGTGCAGTCCAAGACCCCTGACATCAACAGTGTGAGGCCCAGGCAATTTTAACTCCTAGATCCCACCCGCCTCCCCTCAGTTAGTCGTTAGTCGTTCGCCAAACCCAGTAAGATGTCACCAATGCCCAAAAGACAGGATTGAAATTCAGGGTGACAGGAGGCTTCTGGTCGGAGGAAGGGCTGACTCAAATCCAACTCCTGAATGCATGGAGTTCGATGATCTCAGCTGGTGTGCTAGCAGAACCAATGTAATTTGCATAAGCGTTCCTGGGTTTTGAGGGCAAAATATCAGCCACACAATCTTTTCTTATTCAACACTTTCACCCTGTTAATTGACTATCAGTATCCTGTAGAACAGGAGAAATGCTGTTAACTTTACATTGCTATGGTATCTGAAGACATCGGCTGTTATCCTGAGCACCTGTTTGATGTGTTGCGTGTTCTGGATCACATACAGGTCACCAACACTTGAAATAGAGCAACACTATTTTATTGAATTATTAACTGTTTAAACATATTTAGACTGTGGGTTCATACGATACTATCTTTAACTAAAGACCTCTGCCTTGTCCTAAACAGTCGATGCACTCAGCACATGGTGAATGTCTGTGTTGCAGGCTGTGAGCTCTGTCCTCCTAGCTGGCTGCAACTCGAATGAGCGGGAACTCTGATGCTCCCTGTCTTTATAGTGCGTGTGCTCTCACTGATGATTGGCTGCGGTATTGTGTATGTTGATTGGTCCCACTGTGTGTCCATCAGTGTGTGTCTGCACCATGATGTACTGGTGTATATTATGGCACTGTTGACCTTTTGATGTTTCTCTGACAGTCTTAGGAACATACTGTGGATGCTGAAATTATTCAAAGCCGTTTGGTAGATCTCCCAATGTAACTGCTGCATCTACACTTCTCTCAGTCAATAAATGTTAAATGTCACATCTTCCAACTGCTCGCAGCTGATACCATCTGTGCAAGTGAAGTTTGTAGATCTCAATCGTAGATAAAGATCAATGGAAAACATTGTGGGGAGTTAACTGACAGGCAGCACACTACAACGCTGCTTCTCGAAGTTTTATCACTCAAACTCTCAAAAAGTATCTTTCAGTGTTAGCTGAGACAACCTTTGTTTTTGAATGTGCCAAAACAACAAGACATCATCTGGGACTGTATTTCTGAATTGAGATACACACACACACCTACCCACACATACAGCCACATACAAACACACACACACCTACCCACATGTGCAGCCACAGACACACACACACACCTACCCACACATACAGGCACACACAAACATGCACATACAGCCACACACAAACACGCATACACCCCTGTCCACATGTGCAGCGACACACACATGTACACATATACACATAAACACATACACACCTATCCACATGTGCAGCCACACACACACTAGCACATACATACACACACACATACACACACATACCAAGGCATGGGGTAGAATTTTCAGGATGGCAGGCAATTGATGCATGCCATCCCAAGCGCTGGCACCCAATGTGCAACCGTCAATTCTCTAACTCTTGCTGCCATTTAACACTCACATAAGCGTTGGTTGACAGCGGGCGGGAATTCTGCCCACCCCTGGAAGGAAGTCCCGCCCCTGAGAGCTATCGACCAATCTGTGCCAGCCAAGCACAGTGGCCAGAAGTGGTACTGCAGTGTTCTGTCTGGGAGTAAGTCCCGGGACCTATGAAAAGGCAAATCCCCGGGGATCCTGGGGACAGGAGCTTGTGTAAAAGGGTGATTGAGGCATCAGGGGATGGCCAGTGGGTGAGTGGGTCCCAAAGCTCAAACGTCCTGGAGGGAGGGCACCCGAACTCTGAGAGGGCCTTCGGAACGAGGCATCTGCCCGCCCTTCCTGCCTGAGATGGGAAAAGTGTCAATGCCACTTTCCTACCCAAACCCCACCCGTTCCCGCCAGTCAGAAAATGAAGGCCGGACGGGATGAGGCCATTAAGTGGTTACTTAAGGGCTTTTATTGGTGAATGGGCGGCATGGTAGCACAGTGGTTAGCACTGTTGCTTCACAGCGCCAGGGTCCCAGGTTCGATTCCCGGCTTCGGTCGCTGTCTGTGCGGAAACTGCACGTTCTCCCAGTGTCTGCGTGGGTTCCCTCCAGGTGCTCCGGTTTCCTCCCACAAGTCCCGAAAGACGTGCTTGTTAGGTGAAGTGGACATTCTGAATTTTCCCTCTGTGTACCCGAACAGGCGCCTGAGTGTGGCGACTAGGGGATTTTCACAGTTACTTTATTGCGGTGTTAATGTAAGCCTACTCATGATGCTAATAAATTATTATTATTTCCCACCTGAGGCCCTGCCCGCCCAAGCGTGAAATTGTATCTGGGCTTGGATAGGACAGTTCCCGGGCAGGAGGTCCTTCCGTTCAATTTAATGCTTCCACCACCCACCAGCCTGGGGGGAGTGTAAAACACAGCCCATAATTTAAAAATATAGAAATTGAAAAAAAAACCAAAGTAATCAGCATGGTTCTCAAAGGAGAAGGTAATGACTGACCGGGCCTTCTTTGAAGAAGTAACAGAAAGCCTTGTGAATTCTGTTCCTCAAAAGGCAGTGCAAGCAGAGTCTTTGAACATTTATAAGGCAGAAGTTGATAAATTCATGACTAACAAGGGGGTGAAAAGTTACGGAGGGGCAGGTGGGAATGTGGAATGGAGGTTACAAGCATATCAGCCGCGATCTTATTGAATGGGGGAACAGGTTTGAGGGGCCAAGTGGCCTGTTCCTGTTCCTAATTCGTATGTACGTATGCATGTGACAGTCCAGTGGAATGGAACAGATGTAATATGAATGGATTGCGGAAAGGCCTTCAATGGGTGGTCTCACGACGAAGGCCGGAACATGTGCAGTCAGGCAACAGAAGGAAAAATAGATAGCAAGCTGGTTACAAATAGAAAACAGAGAGTCAAGGTTAATGGTAGTTAATGGCAAAAAAGTGGAAATTGGAGTTCTGAAGGATTCGGTGCTGGGAACACTGTTGTTCACCATTTGATTGGATTATTTAAAAGCAGGAATCAGAAGTACAATTTAAAACTTTGCACACAAACCAAATTGTAGGTGTCGTTAATACAAAGAAAAATGGTGACAGGATATAGGAAACCATTAACCGACTTGTAACGTGCCTGTCTAATTGACAAATTAACTAGACTATTGATAGATGTGAGGTGGTGCCATTGGCAGATGCAATGAAGTAGCCACATGTTCCTTGGCAAATGAATGTCCGAATGGGGCAGATGCGCTAAGGGATCTAGAGGTACAAATATAAATATCACTGTCATAGTGACACGGGATAGTAAGATCATAAGAAAACAAAACACTGAGGTGTAGTTCTTGAGGGATGGAATTGTAAAGCAGATAGGTTATGTGAAACATAGATATAATCTTGGTGAGACAGCGAAGAGGATTCTCTGCCACCCATTGCCGGTAGCGGGATTGCCGAGATGGCGGAGAATCGAGAGTTGGTCTAAAAATGGGATTGACTCCCGTTTCAATGCTCCAGTCCCCCGCCGGCGGCAGAAAGTAGCTGCACACCCAGCACCAGCAGGAGGATGCAAATGGGTCATTTGCATCCAATTGATGGGCTGGAAGCCCGATTCTCCAGGCCCCTGTAAAGCTCCAGGCTTCTCAGGTGGGATTCTGATGTGCGTGGATTGGTGCAGGTATTTTCAAGCATAGTCCTGACCCCGCAGTGGGTCAAGGGGTCTGTGCGCAATGGAGGTGCCCCCCGAAAGTCCATCAGAAGGCCCCCCTCCGTCACATTGCAAATACTGACCTCGCCTGACCGCCACCCCACCACCATCAGATTCCCCCACAGTCCACCTCAGACTCCCCAGCCAGCAGTCAGAGACCTCCATCAGACCCCAACAGAGATCTCCACCAGAGACTATGCAAGATAGCTGAAGAGCAGTCCAGGCCGTAGGATGAAAAATCACTGCATTTTCATGTACCCTTTCCTAACATCTTTTGCTTCAGACAAAAGTGTTCAAAGCAGCAGGTGTTCCCAGTGTCAGAGGCTTCCTCAAAAGCCCAGTACACTTCAAAGGGCTTGAAATTTCTTAACAGCCTTTGAAATGCAGAACTCCATATGATTTTCTATGATCGACAGGTCCTCACCACATCGAAAGCAGCTAAGTGCTTAGACTTCCTCTTTTTCACAGCAGAAAGCACTCAGCTGCTCAGGCATGCATATTGTGGTGTGGGGTGGAGAGAGTGACCCGTTATTCCAGTTGTGGTGTGGGGGAAGTTGCTCCCACTTGTCAGAGGAAGGGGGAGCAGGAATTGGTTGTGGGGGGGGTCATCCTCTGGACCTCAGTATCGGGAAACCTATTCAAATGGCGAACCAATACTGGGATACCTGCAAACTCTCCTCCATGCATAAATCTGCATGGAAAAGGTGAGGGAATTACTCCTGGGTCATCTCTAGAACCAGCGGAGACCAGGAGCAATTCTACTCCAGCGGGCACACTTTGAGATGGATTCTCCGACCGCCAACGCCGAAAGTACGTTCGGCGATCGGCCGAAGAATCCATTTTGATGATGGAATCGAGGGGCGGTGCCGTTTTTCCAATGCTCTGCACCCTCAAAAATGGCATACTCGAGGAGTACACCTCACGCCACTGGGACGGCCTCAGGGCGTCACCTGAGGTCCTCCCTCGATGCTCCGCCCCCAATGGGCCGAGTCTGCGACTCTTCCGGGGACCTCGCGTGTTGGCTGCGATCTGTTGCCAGCGCCGCCGCAGTCGGTGGGGGAGCCGTTCCGTTGGCAGGGGGTGCTTCGGCGGGGGCTGGGGGGGGACTGGGGTGGATGGTACGGGGGTGGCAGGTCGGGTCCGCACGCAGCTGGTACCCTGCTGTACGGCACGGCCGCCAGAGGCCACCGCTGTGCGCATGTACAGCCACAGACCTGGTCATTCTGCAGTAAAACCAGGTGCTTTACACGGCATGGCTACTAGGCCCCCACTAGGTGGAGGATTGATGCAAGGGCGGCGCCAACCTGTTGGCCGTAAGATCAGACGGATCCTGCGGCCATAGCCGCAGAATCGGCGAATCCAGCCCTTTGTCTCCAGAATGGAGAATCCATCCCAACATTCGGAGTACTGTTCACAATTCTGGCACCCATCTTATAGAAAGAATAAAAACGTACTGGAAAAGGTGCAACATGGTAGCACAAAGGTTAGCACAGTTGCTTCACAGCTCCAGGGTGCCAGGTTCAATTCCCAGCTTGGGTCACTGTCTGTGCGGAGTCTGCACGTTCTCCCCGTGTGTGTGTGAGTTTCCTCCGGGTGCTCCGGTATCCTCCCACAGTCCAAAGATTTGCAGGTTAGGTGGATTGGCTATGCTAAGTTGCCTTTAGTATCCAAAATGGTTAGCTGGGGTTAAGGGATAGGGTGGAGGTGTGGGGATAGGGTGGAGGTGTGGGCTTAAGTGGGATGCTCTTTCCAGGGGCCGGTGTAGACACGATGGGCCGAATGCCCCCTTCTGCACTGTAAATTCTATGATTCTATGATATGATAAAATTTGTAAGGATGATATCCGCAATTGAGATATACAGATCAGGAAGAGCTGAACAGGCTGAGGCATGAAAAGAAAAGACAGAGAAGTAACTTAATAGACGTCACTTGGATAATTAAAATGGCTGATTGAGTAGGAGTGGAGAAAATGTTTTACGGTTTGTCCAAAATTGGGGCCATTGGTATGAGATGGCCACAGGTAAATCCAATAGCAATTCAAGAGAAAACCTTGTATGATGAGAGTGGCTAGAATGTGGATCTCACTGACACTAGGATTTGAATTTTACACTCTCTCCCTCCCCCTGCAAGTGGGTTTTGAGGCGGGGGCATGGGGGAGTATGAAATTGCGTAGACAATTTCACTCCGGGATCCTATCCTTGGGCTCAATTTTACAACGTGGAAGGCAGGGCCTTGGACTGCAATCCCACCGTTGCCCCAATTAAGGCCCTGAAGTAGCCATTTAATGGCTACTTAATGGCCTTTTTCCGGCAAGTCACAATTTCTAGACTGGTGGGTGCCGGATAACCCAGGGTGCAAAACAGAAAAATGTAACATCCTTGATCTCAGGTGGGAAGGTTGGAGGAGGGCACTGCCATCGTAAGCCCCCTTCTAACTGGGGGCACCCTCCCCTCAAAGACCAGACACCAACAGGCCTCCCCCCACCACCAGCATATCCATTGATACCCCAGTTATTTTGTGATCAGGAGGAGAAACATAGGAACAGGAACAGGTAATTCTACTCACGAGAGTGTTCTGCCATTAAAAAAGCTCATAACTGATGTTGTAGTGTGAGGCAAGCAATGAGGCATTATTAAATCACACAGTGATTTGTTTAACCAAGAAGAACTTTATATACAGAACAGTACAACTACTACACAGGTCTCAATCCCTCAACTTCCAAACAAACTCTGACCAAACCCCAACTGCCAGGCCTAAACATCTGGGGCGAAATTCTCCTACCCGCCCCGCCACATTTCTGCCCCGGCCGGCCGGCGGGAGTCTCCGTAACACCGGCCGGTCAATGGGGTTTCCCATTGTGGGGCAGCCCCACGCCGTCGGGAAACCCCCGGGCGCCGGCAAAACGGAGACTCCCGCCGGCGGAGAATGACGCCCCTGATAGGCTAATGTTCACCCGCTCTGTCTGCAAAAACTCAGGGCTGGTCATGTGGCCCACAAAGGCTCGCCCTTTAAAGGGGCCACGCTACGGCAACTAATCTGCGCCCTTTCCCCATACCTCTCAATGTCGTTGGATCACAAAAATCTAACAATCACCTTATCACCACCTCACTCAACTCCTCCCTTGCTCTAAATTACTCGACTGGTTATCTGACCCAATACTGGATAAGCAGAAACTTCCTCCAATTAAATATCCAGAAGACTGAAGTTATTATTTTCGATCCCTGCTCCAAAGTAGGTCCGTCGCTCTGCCTGGCAACAGTCGGAGATAAAACCAGACTATTCACAACCTTTATGTCACATTTGACCCCAAAATGAACTTCCAACCTCATATTCTCTCCATCACTGAGACTGTCTATTTCTATCTCCATAACAATGCCCACACTCACCCCCTGTCTCAGAGCATGTGCTGCTGAAACCCTCATTTGTGCCTCTGTTATCTCTGAACTTGACTTTCTAAAGTACACTTGGTTGGCACATTCTTCCGCATTCCATACATGCATAACCTTGAAGTCATCCCAAACTCTACTACCCGTGTTATAACTTTCACCAGGTCCTGTTCACCCTTCGCCCCTGCACGCATTGACCTACATTGGTTCCTGGTCAAGCAGTGTCTTGATTTAAAATTTCAGTCCTTGTTTGCTAATCCTTCCATGGCCTCACTCCACCCGAGCTCTGTGGTCGCCTCCAGCCCCACAAGACCATAAGACATAGGAACAGAATTAGGCCACTCGGCCCATTGAGTCTGCTCCGCCATTCAATCATGGCTGATATTTATCTCATCCCCATTCTCCTGCCTTCTCCCCATATTCCGTGATCCCCTTATTAATCAAGAACCTATCTATCTCTGTCTTAAAGACACTCTGTGATTTGGCCTCCACAGCCTTCTGCGGCAAAGAGTTCCACAGATTCACCACCCTCTGGCTGAAGAAATTCCTCCTCATCTCTGTTTTAAAGGATCGTCCCTTTAGTCTGAGATTGTGAACTCTGGTTCTAGTTTTTCCTACAAGTGGAAACATCCTCTCCACCTCCACAACCCTCCAGGATATCTGCGCTCCTCTAATACTGACCCCATTTTAATTGTTCAACCATTGGTGTTCATCAGCTGCCTGCACCCTAAGCTCTGGAATTTCCAAAATCTCTCTGACTCTCTGCCTCACTTTTCTGCTTTAGGACACTCAATTAAACCTCTCTCTTTGACCAAGCTTTTGGCCATTCCATCTAATAGATGTGACATCTAATATGCTGTATGAATCATCTTGCGACATTAGATTCCATTGAAGGCGCTATATAAATATAAGCTGTTGTTGTCCTCAACATATAAAAATTTGTAATCCATTAGCCTCTTTGATTATTTTCTGTACCTGCTCATGACATTTTGATGATCTCTGTACATCGACCCTACATCTGTTTGAATCTCCACTGTTCCCATTCAGAAAACACCCTGTTCTAACCTGCTTTGACCTCATTTCTGCTGATATTGAAGTCCATCTGCTGCAGATTTGCACATTTATTTAGAATCAATCATGGTTATTTTGGTTACATGCCCACTTCCCAAGAATCATAGAAAACCTACAGTGCAGAAGGAGGCCATTCGGCCCATTGAGACTGCACTGACCCTCTGAAAGAGAACCCTACCCAGGCCCACGCCCGCACCCTTATCCCTGTAACCGAGTAACCTCACCTAATTTTTGGGCACTAAGGGGCAATTTAGTATGACCGACCCATCTAACCTGCACATCTTTGGACTGTGGGAGGAAACCGGAGCACGCAGACACGGGGAGAAAGTGCAAACCCCACACAGACAGTCATCCAAGGTCAGAATTGAACCAGGGTCCCTGGCGCCGTGAGGCAGCAGTGCTAACCACTGTGGTGCCGCCATTCCGCCCATTATGCCAGAAGGTTTTGGGTCCAGGTCCTACTTTATAATGTTCACAAAAAAAGTCCAGACCAACATCCCAGTGCAGTCCTCAGGGATTATTGCAGGTACAATCTTTCAGGTGTGGTATTAAATCATAGCCAAATCTGCCCTCTCAGATAGATCAAAAAGATTATATGGCACTATTTCAGAGAAGAGGTATTTCTGGTGTTCTGGCCAATATTTATCCTTCACAAAGACAGATCATCCTCACAATGTGAAGTTTACTGCGTACAAATTGGTTGCTCCGCTTAACCAGTTGAGATGTCCAGTGGGATGTGAAAGGTGCTTTATATAAATGGAAGACCCAATTTCATTTTTTCACTTAAACTATCAATATTCCTTCATAATGTTTCCATTTAACTGCTTAGAATGATGTAAAGATAGGTGGAATTGGCAAACTTAGATATGTGGATTTCCAAAACATCATCTAAGTCATCAATGAACCTTAATGATTTTCCCTATAGCTCTGGAGCATAAAGGCCATAGGATCTTGGCTCAATCAGTATACGCCAGGCAGAAAAATGAATTCTCCTCTTCTGCATGGTTCAGTTCCACAGTAAGCAGGGAATTTACCAACTTAGGGACCAGTCAACCTTTAGAAAACATCATACCTTATGTTGGAACCTCTGAATACGAGAAGGTGGCTGGGTCAAAATCAGACAAAAATGAGTAAGGTTTTTTGACTGGTATTTCATAGTTCTTTTGGGCTGATGCCACTCTTAGGTCTCGTGACCCATAGTGACCTACATTCAGCATCAGATTCTCCTGAGATCCCCTGTTTCATGCATTACCCAGAGGAAGGTTAAGACATAATTCCAGGATATTATATAGAATGAGGGCTCCATATGACATGGAACTAGAGAATGCAACAAAATCCAATAGTGGTGACAGCACTTAGTCCGGGAGCCAGGAGCTCAGTTTTCATTACCTGCTAACAAGCCAATGACAGAAAATGGTTTATTCAATAATAGTTTCACCAAGTTTGGGTATGAAATACCACCTGAGTTATCTTTACTACCTGTTTCACCTGGAGTGACATGGCTATACATATCAAACTACCAGCTGAAAGTTTTTATCAGTCACATATTCATAGACCATTAATCAGCAAAGCCTACGTCAACCATTCTGGGCAGAAGTTATCGGCTTCGTCTTCTTAAGCTTTAAGGTAACACACCATTTATTGGACTATCATTCACCTTGCATCTATCTATCTACCAGCATGAATTTCATTCCTACCTTCTCCGCTAACAAAGCTGTCCATCACTGCTAAATAAGTATCATCACTTTGGTGATGCCCTTTTCAGGCAGGCGAGGAACAGTTTGAGAACAAGATTCCCTGGGGGATTTCTATGTAAATCCTGTAATAAGGTTGGCGTTTCATGACCCAATATTAACATCCTTTGAGGAAGTCATAGATTCAATTCAACTGTATTTACTTTCATAGAATCATCAAATCATTGCAGTGCAGAAGGAGGCCATTCGGCCCATCAAGTCTGCACCGACCCTCTGAAAGAGCCCTCTATTTAGGTCAACTCTCCCGTAAATCCCACCTAACCTTTGAGCACTAAGGGACAATTTTACCATGGTCAATTAACCTGCACGTCTTTGGACTGGGGAGAACACCGGAGGAAACCCACGCAGACAAGGGGAGAAAGTGAAAATTCCACACAGACTGTGACCTGCGACCGAGTTTTAATCTGGCTCCCTGGCGCTGTGAGGCAGCAGTGCTAACCACTGCGCCATGTCCCACTCATATGCTGCTTTGTAGATTATGATACAGTCACAGCTATGCCTTCTGCCTTCTTCCCCATCAAATTAATTGCTGATGGCAGACTGGAACTTTAAATGATCCTACTCATCATTCTGTTAGTCATGTCCAAATCACTTCATCGGACTTGCACAGAATGCCCACCCAAACCACTTCCAGTTCAATCCTGGCAAATCTGTGGAGATAGAAACAGAATATTTCAGGTTGATAACCTTTTATCAGAACGTTAGTTCAAAAAATCCAGGGCGGGATTCTCTCAGCCCGGGGTCGGGCCGGAGAATCCCCCCGACCGGCGCGAATCGCGCCATGCCGCCCCGACGCCGGCACGCGATTCTCCGTGGTCGGCGCGGCACCGGTCGGGAGCCGTTCTGCGCGGCCCCCCCACCGATTCTCAGCCCGGGATGGGCTGAGCGGCCGTAGCAAAACACCCGAGACCCGCCGACGCCGTTCTAATCTGCTCTCGTCAGCGGGACCACGGCGTGGAAGGGTCCGGGGGCGGCCTGTGGCGGGGGGGGGGGGGGGATCGACCTCAGAGGGGGCTCCGTTGTGGCCAAGCCCGTGATCGGGGCCCACCGATTGGTGGGCCGGCCTCTCAGGCAGGGGGCCTCCTTTCTTCTGCGCTGTCTCCTTTCGCCCTACGCCATATTGCGTCGGAGCCGGCGCGGAGAAGGGAGAAACTGCGCATGCGCACGTTTGCACCGATGCCACTGCGCATGCAGACCCCGTGGTGCCCAGTTGACGCCGGGATCAGCAGCTGGAGAAGCGTGGGCCGCTCCAGTGCCACGCTGGTCCCCTGTAGGGGCCAGAATTGCTGATCCTGAGGCTGTTTTGATGCAGTCGAGAAACGCGACGGCGTTTCCGACAGCGTCAACACTTAACCTCAGGATCAGAGAATCCCACCCTCTGTGTCTGTGGCATTTGCTTTTGTACTTTTCGTTTCAAGATATAGGGCCAGATTCTCCATTTCTGAGTCTCAGTGGTGATGACAAGGGAGAATCCGTGGACTTTCACGTCAGAAAAATTGACGCCACACCTGCACCGATTCTGCTACTGGTGAAGTGCTCGCACCGGCGCCACTTGAATCACCATCGAATCCCATGAAAAACAGTGCGGGAATCACAGACTAAAGGGACGATCCTTTAAAACAGGGATGAGGAGGAATTTCTTCAGCCAGAGGGTGGTGAATCTGTGGAACTCTTTGCCGCAGAAGACTGTGGAGGCCAAATCACTGACTGTCTTTAAGACAGAGCTAGATAGGTTCTTGATTAATAAGCGGATCAGGGGTTATGGGGAGAACACAGGAGATTGGGGATGAGAAAAATATCAGCCATGATTGAATGGTGAAGCAGACTCGATGGGCCAAGCGGCCTAATTCTGTTCCTATGTCTTAAGGTCTTATGGATTGTGATGGTCACTCGCAGGGCTGACAAGCTGCAACTGTGCTTAAACAATACACCCCCCCCCCCCCCCCACAAACTCACACACACACACACACACTGATCGGGACCGAAAAGATGGGACAGGTTGTGCTGGAGCCCCCAATGCAGCTGATGGGTTGGCTGGGGACAGAGGGGACCCAGGGCAGTATTCCAGGGGGTCACCTATGCGACCCAGGGACCAGGTTCAAAGAAGGCTGTCAACGGCATGCGCAGCTGTATGGCTGTCCTACTGGCTGTGGTAATGGTGTTGCGGACCCTTCCATCACGACCCCACAGCCCACATCATGGCCACTACCTACTACGCCCCCCCAGTCCTGGCAGAAGCCCCCCGGCCAGCAGTATGACTGTCAACGAAGTATGATGGTGCTGGACACTGTCTGTATGCCCTCTCTCTTTCTCAGCAGCCACTGCGCCAGGTTCACGATTTGTGAGAGCACCCGCCGTCGTGGACCCGCCGTCGTGGACCCGCCGTCGTGGGTCGCACTGTCGGGAACTTGGCCCATTGGAGGCGGAAAATCGTGGGTGGGCCCACTAATGATATGCAAATGGGGTTTCAACTGTTGCTCTTATTAGCCTTAATTTTATTAGCTCTGATTATGTCATCATTGCTCACGCGTCGCCAGGTATCTTTCTGATACCGCCACATGGTTCAAGCTCGAGTTATGATTAATAAGCCAGCACACCGCTTAGTAAGATTGAAATCAACGGTCATTTATTATGTACAGCAATAGATACTTACACAATAATCCTACTATCTATATCAAAACCTACCACCACTGGCCAATACTTAACTTTTGGGGATGGCCCACCAGGTCAGGGAAACGAATGGTTTATCGAATTGGATCTGGCCTGCGGGATTCAAAAGGCTGATACGGGTCGATGGATAGGAGTCTTTATCGGGTAGCGATCGCTGGAGTCAAACTTACAGTTTCTGGTCAATGTTCTTGCGAAGGTTGCGAGCAGGAGAAGAGGAGAGAGAGCGAGATCTGAACTTGGCCCCTCTCGGGGAGGCCCTTGACCCTGAGTCCCAAGTGATTGGACTTGTTCCCAATCACTGGGTTCGATATGCTCCAATAATGGGCTGATTCCTTGATCGGGGGGGTGGTTGTTCACCTGTCTTTGTTTTGGCCACTGCAGGCGCCGAGAGGTCTGGCCCGGTATTCAATTGCTAATATGTTGCAATTGTTCCCGGGGATAGCCGATTAAACTGCAGATGTCTGGGTTGATGTGCTGCTAATAGTCGTAGGTATCGATCTGGGCCGACTTCCCCAAAGCCGAATATGCTATTCTGTCTGCAGCTGTCCGTTTGTGTCCTGTTGGCTGCTTTTCCCATCAGCCTTTTCGGTTAGCCATTTTATATCGGGTTTTGGCCAGATTAATAGGGAATCAGCCATTTTAGGTGGCTACACAACTACGCGCAGCGTGCATCGCATTGATGCCGTTTTCGAGGAGGCAGAGCATCGCGATTCGGTGTCAAACCGGCACCAGCCGCAATTTTGGTGTCGGGATCGATTCTCCGCCCAATCACAAGCCCCGATTTTGCCGGCGGCTAATGGAGAATTCTGCCCATAAAATCGCAAGAGGATCAATCCTTTGCCTACTCAGTCCCACTGCCCAGAATTCCATAAACCAAACTTCCACTGTCATCCATTGCCAACAATGTTTGTTCAGAGGGTAGAATATTACCATTATCCAAATTTAAAAAGTTGTCATCCTGTTACCAAATGCTGCTTAAAAGTTACATCACATGTAGACTTGAATAAATGTTTTGTTGAGCATTCTCCAGTTTTTTTGTTTGGACTGTTTCTGTGAATGTGATTGAATGGACTACAATCTCAGGATTTAAGGTTATTTTTATCAGAGTGTTTGCAGAAATTCTGATCCAAGAATATCTTGATCAAGAGGAAATTTCTTGGCAAGTTGGTTATGATCTTATCAAGATTCAGCTGTTCTTACTTTGATTGTAACTTGCAATTTGTGCCCTGTGAAATTCAGCACACAGCAGAAGCATTTAATTTCCCATTATTTTAGCCGATTTCCTCATGACTGTGTCAAAACAATGCAAGTCGCATTGAGAAACAAAGTATATTCACAGCTGCGACATGCACTAGCCTGTCGGCATTGTCACTGTTGTATTATTGACAGCTTGGCTCAGTTAGTAGCTGCCTGGCTCCCGAGTTAGGAATTGCGAAAGATAAAACTTAAGCATTTGCAAACATTTCAACTAGAAGGGCCAATTGGATAATTTGTCTCAACCTCCTCCTGAGGTCTCCAGCATTACAGATGCCAGTCTTCAGAAAATCTGTGATATCAAGAAATGGCTGAAGGCACTGGATATTGCAAAGGCTATGGACCCTGCCAAAATTCCTGCAATAGCACTGAAGAATTGTCTCCAGAACTAACCATGCCCCTCGTCAGCGACAACACTGGCATCTACCCAGCAATGTGGAAATTTGCCCAGATAATTCCTGTACACAAGAAACAGGACAATCCAACCCTGCCAATTACCAACCCATCGGTTTACTCCCGATCATCAGCAAAGTGATGGAAGGTGTTGTGGACAGTTCTATCAAGCAGCATTTACTTTGCAATAACCTGTTTACTGACACTCAGTTTGGGTTCCAGCAGGGTCACTCAGTTCCTGACCTTATTACAGCTTTGGTTCAAACATGGACAAAAGAGCTGAATTTTAGAGGTGAGGTGAGAGTGACTGCCCTTGATGACATCAAGGCAGACATTTGACCAAGTATGGCATCAAGGAGCCCGAGCTGAACTGGACTCAATGGGAATCAGGATGAAAGCTCTTGGATTGTTGGAGTCATACCTGGCACAGAGGAAGATGGTTGCGCTTGTTGGAGGTCAAAAACCTCAGTTCCAGGACCTGACTGCAGGAGTTCCTCAGGGTAGTATCCTAGGTCCAACCAGCTTCAGCTGCTTCATCAATGACTTTCCCTCATCATAAGATTAGAAGTGGGGATGTTCGCCTCTGCTTGCACAATGTTTAGCACTGTTCGCAACTCCTCAGGTACTAAAGTAGTAATTTGCGCAAAACCAGTACCACGCAATTACCATCTCCAACAGAAATCAATCCAAGCATCTCCCCTTGACATTAAAATAACATTACCATTGCTGAATCCCCCATTATTAATATCTTGGGGGTTACCATTGACCAAATAGTGAACTCGACCTGCCATGTATATACTGTGACAACAAAAGCAAGTCAAACGCTGGGAATTTTGCTGTGAGTAACTCCTTTCCTGACTTTCCAAGAACTGTCCACGATCTATCGGGCGCAGGTCAGGAGTGTGATGGAATATACACAATACACCAGAAGCTTGACACCAACCAGGACAAAGTCCGCTTGATTGGTACCGGTCCTCCATCTTAAACTTTAATTCCCCTCACCACCACACAGTGGAAGCAGTATGTAATATCTACAAGATGCATTGCAGCAACTCACCAAGGCTCCTTCAACAGCATTTTCCAAACCCGCGATCTCTACCATCTAGCAAGACAAGGGCAGCAGACGCATGGGAACACCACCACTTGCAAGTTCCCCTCCAAGCCACACACCAGGTTCACTTGGAAATATATCGCTGTTCCTTCACTGTCTCGGGCTCAGATTCCTGGAACCCGCTCCCTAACAATCAATGTGGGTGCACCAATATCACATGGAATGATGTGCTTCAACAAGACAGCTCGCTACCTTCTCAAGGGTCAGCACTGTGGCACAGTGGTTAGCACTTCTAACTCACAGCACCAGGGACCCGGGTTCGATTCCAGCCTTCGATGACTGTCCGTGTGGAGTTTGCACATTCTCCCAGTGTCTGCATGGGTTTCCTCTGGATGCTTCGGTTTCCTCCCACAGTCCAAAGATGTGCAAGTTAGGTGCATTCACCATGCTAAGTTGCCACTTTGTATTCCAAGATGTGCTGGTTAGGTGGGGTTACAGGGATAGGGCAGGAGAGTGTGCCTCAGTAGAGTGCTATTTCAGAGGGTCGGTGCAGACTCGATGGGCCAAATTGCCTCCTTCTGCACTGTAGCGATTCTATGGATCCTAGAGATGGGCAATAAATGCTGACCTAGCCATCGATGCCCACATCCTGCAAAAGAATGAAATAACAGTTACGGACTAAAGCTTCAAAGTATACATAATCCAGGCTAATAATTCAGCGCCATACTTAGAGAGTGCTGCACTGCTGGAGGTGTGGTATCTTGGAAGAGGCATTGGGCCGAGGCTGTTGAATGAAAAATTCCCATGGTACAAGCTCATGATGATTTTCCTGATGCCTGAATCACCATCTCTCCCTTAACCAACCCCACCAAAATTGTGCCCCCATACCCAGATAAAATGGTCATTCATTAATTATCAGTGTGTGGTAGCTTCCTTGATATAAAGTGACTGAAGAGCTTTTCTTTGAAACAGTGGCCACACTATAAGGCAGTGGTTGTCAAACCTTTTCATCCATGGACCACTTAGGTGGGACAAATGACCCTGTGGGCCACCAATTGGTGCCACCCTAATTTGTTTTCCCTTGCCACTCCAAAAAAACTTCAGAATTAATGGGAACGTCAGGAAACATTTTGCTGCTTTTTCACTACATTTCTGTGCTTTTTTTCATGAAATGCCATTAACAAATTATTACTTCATGCCAGAAACAAAAGTACTGACAATTTCATATTCTAAGCATTAATCCTGCAAGAGGACATGTTTATATGAAACATTTGACTATGTGTAATCAAATCATCACAATAATTCTTCTTCAAATACTTATTTTACATTCATATTAATGTTGAAAAACCAACAGGAACTTAAACCTTCCCCGTAAAATTAGATTGTAGTTTCTCGGGTTTCTGACAGCTGGGAAAGATTTGTATGGGAAAGCTGGTCTGGTTGGGTGGCACCACGCGAGTGATGGGGATGAGGGTTCCCGTTGTCTCGTTTGGCCATGGTGTTGTGTATTCTGGGCCAGCCCACACACCACCTGTGGAGCATCATCACTTTGACCACACTTTGAGACAATTATCATAGAGCACCCATCTGTGAGGAACACCAAACCTCCCTGTCGTTCAGGCACTTTGAATCATAGAATGGTTACAGCACAGAAGGAGGCCATTCAACCTGCCGAGTCCATTCTGGCTCTCTGCAAGGGCAACTCGGCTAGTTCCACTCGCCCGCCTTTCCCCTTTCAAATACTTTCTCTCCAAAAAATGATCAAATTCCATCTTGAAAGCCACCTTGCGTTCCTGCACATAGAAGATTGAATTTCCATAATTAACTGGAGCTTCCGACACATTTTATGATGTCAAAGGCACCTTGTCAGGCACCAAAATGCCTATTGGCTGCCTGTTGAGAGCTGAGCACTTGTTCACTGATTTCCACCATCCATATTGCAGTTGCCTGTCTGCAATCCTCCTCAACCTCTGTGCCTCATCATCTGGGAAGATGGTGCTTAAAGATTTGAACTGCTTTGGGTAGTCACAGCCGTATTAAGGGGCCTCAAAGGCAAACCTCTGGAATGCCTGAGAGACATGTAGGAGACTGTGCCAGAACAGGCCAACTCCCTCTTTCCTTTCAAGATTGCCAACTGCATTTTATTTGAAGATTCACAGGACGAGCAAGGCAGCAGCATACCGAAGGAAAGAAACCACACAAAACTGCAGTGTGGTCCTGTTCAATGACATGGCTGCTTTGTAAATGGCACCAGGATGCATGATAATACAAACAGCAATATTGGAACTCCACTTATTGCTGCAAAAGTAACACTGAGGTTACAGCTGGAGAGAATGGGAATGGTGCAGAGTGCAGACAGCTATTTGTGTGTGTGAATTACAATGGGAAACAGATGTTTACTGATTACAAGCAGGCAGGTGATGACAGAATGGCAGACTGTGCATGGGCTCGCTGTTAAACAAAAGGGTCGAGAGTGTTTCTTTGCCGAATCTGCACGTAGGTACAGCATGTGCAACATTCACATCCCTGGCTCCTCATTAACAACAGAACAGGGAATATTCCACAGAGTCACGACCCCTACAAAGTATTGAACAAATGGATTAAACAGCCTCGGTTGACATCATGCTCAGCAACAAGCGATTTCCATTTGAGTCTGTTTGTGTTGCCTGCTTCAAATTTAATGTGAATGTACTGTTGTGAAGCAGAGGCGATTGAGGCGATTCCCTCCGTTAAAGGCACTACATAAATGCAGGTTGTTAATTTTGGTGTTGAATACAGGGCAGTGTGAAGCAGCAAAACAAATTGTCAATTTGGATCAAGCATGTGCGCATAAATTTGAAGCAGGTTCACCCTGAAGGCTTCTTAATTCTTGATTTTGAGTCACATTCATGACGAATATATGAAACCGAAAGTATTTTCACATTGTCTTGGCTAGCTGTTGCGTTAGTGGAGCTGAAGACTTCAGTTCTCTAATAAAACACCACGATTATGTATAACCGTGGATCGTGACTGGAACTTGAAGTGGTGGCCAATGGTTTAGGCCGGCCAGTCAGCACTGCAATCTGATTGGTTGACACCACAGCAGAGGGTGAATCAAGGAGGTCCAGCACTTCACCTGTTCCAGGAAACATGGATGAAGATTTGGCCAGAAGCTTTAGGAAAGTTGCCCATTCCACATTTAAATCTGCCCGTTCGCAGTTCTGCTACAACGTGGCTCAAATTGATGACTTATGGATTAACTGAAAAGGATAAAATATGTCAGACATCATCAAATAACCCAGTCATTTTCCCATTAAAAACCACTGGAGTGTAACAGAAACGTTATTTGAACTAGTCAATCTGGATTTCATATGTCTAGTAAGGACTTCATTAAAGGCAATGAGCCAGGTGATATTTCACCATGACATGTAGTCCAGATAGACGTATTCAGGCATATGTATTTGTCCAAATATCTGAATATTTTTGTACACTGTTACTAAAATATGGGGTGGGGGGGGGCGGGGGGAGTGGTGAGATGGTGGTGGTGGGGAAGTGGGGCAGATGGTGGGCATGGGGAGCGGGGTGTTGTAGTGGCGGGGGGAGATGGTGGTGGTGGGGAAGTGGGGGAGATGGTGGTGGGGGGAGTCGGATAGATGGTGGTGGGGGGGATTGGGGTAGATTCTGGAGTGGGGGAGATGTCGATGGGGGAGTGGGGAAGACGGTGGCGGGGGGAGTGGAGAGATGGTGGGTGGGGGGGATGGAGAGATGGTGGGTGGGGTGGTGAGGGAGATGGTGAGCGAGGGGAGTGGGGGAGATGGTGGGTGGGGGTGGAAGGAGAGGGTGGGCGGGGTGAGTGGGGGAGATGATGGGCGGGGGGATGGGGGAGACGGTGGGCGGGGGGATGGTGGAGATGGTGGGCGGGGGGAGTGGGGGAGATGGTGGGCGGGGGCCTGGTGGAGATCTTGGGTGGGGTGGTGAGGGAGATGGTGGGCGGGGGGATGGGGGAGATGGTGGACAGGAGGATGGGGAAATGGTGGGCGGGGGGAGTTGGGGAGATGGTGAGCAGGGTGGTGAGGGAAATGGTGGGCAGGGTGGTGGGGGAGATGGTTGGCGGGGGGATGGGAAGATGGTGGGCGAGGGGACTGGGGGAGATAGTGGACGGGGGATGGAGGAGATGGTGGGTGGGGCGGTGAGGGAGATGGTGGGCGGGGGGATAGGGGAGATGGTGGACAGGGGGATGGGGGAGATGGTGGGCGGCGGGAGTGGGGGAGATGGTGGGCGGGGTCATGAGGGAAATGGTGGGCGGGGTGGTGGGGGAGATGGTGGGTGGGGGGGGGATGGGAAGATGGTGGGCGAGGGGACTGGGGGAGAAAGTGGGCGTGTGGATGGGGGAGATGGTGGACGAGGGGACTGGGAGAGATGGTGGGTGGAGGGGTGTGGGGTAGATGGTGGGCAAGGGGTGGGAGAGATGGTGGGCGGTGGAGTGGGGGAGATGGTGCGGGGGGATAGTGGTGGTGGTGGGGGAAGTGGGGGAGATGGGAACAGTGGAGCAGGCTCGAGTGATGGAGATGGTGGTGTGGGGGGAGATTCGGGGAGATGGTGGCGGAGAAGAGTGGGGGAGATGGTGGGCGAGGGGTGGGAGAGATGGTGGGTGGTGGAGTGGTGGAGATTGGGGGGGGGATAGTGGTGGTGGTGGGGGAAGTGGAGGAGTTGGGAACAGTGGAGCAGGCTCGAGTGATGGAAATGGTGGCGTGGGGGGAGATTGGGGGGATGGTGAGCGGGGTGTGTGGAAAAATGGTGGTGGCATTGCTGGCAGCATCTCCTGCGCCCGTAGCCTCTGGGATCATCCAATCGGCTATGGGCCTGCTGGAGTTTCGCTGACATCTCCTTCTGATTGTCATGGCCGCTCCTTAATGGCTCCATCAGCTCCGGGTAAACCTGGTCCAGAAGTTCAGCATCTGGCTACGACCAGCTGGGTCCAGCAGGCGTCCGACTGCCATCTTGCTTTGGTGTTCCTGCACCACCTGATGTACATCAGCAACAGTGGGGTGCGCACCAGATTGTGCCCCAGAAGGCAGTCCATTAACATTTCCCACCGAGGCACGTGAATATGTGCTGGTGGAGGATGGGGGTGACAGCTGTGATGCATTGATTGTGGCACCCTCAGAGCTCTCCTCAGAGGTGGTCTCATGGGAGGCAGGGGAGGGGGCCACTCCGGATTGGCAGGCGCCATTGGTTGGAGGACGTGTGAGAGAATGGACATGTGGTCAGTGGGAGGGATGGGTCAGTCAGTGTAGCAATAACAACTTGCATTTGACAGGTCCTCCGGGTGGGGCCCAGTATATCCTCACCTCTGTGGCGTGCACCGACCTTCGCATTGGTGACCACTCTGTCCTCGGCCACCCTCCTCACCTCCAGAGCCCGTTCCTCGAAGGTGGTGAGGATTCGTATGTCTGGCATGCCTTCACCACTCTGGCCCTCTCCTGGTGATTGTGAGACGCAGAGAGGCAATCATTAGCCGCACAAGTGGTTCACAGTGCTGAGAGGGTGTGTGTGAAAGAAGGGTTGGAGGGAGTTGAAGGGAGGGGGGGGGGGTTGTTAAGGGATGGTTGGGGCCACTTTAAGGGTTGGGGGTGGATGTTCGTGTGGGGGCAGTAATGTCTCGAGGGCGGGGGGGGATGCCAACTCACCCTGTGCTGCCCAGTGAAGGTCATTGACCTTCTTGCGACACTGGAGGCCTGTCCCCCTGGTCACATCCCCAAGCTCACGGTCTCTGCTACTTCATCCCAGGCGGCACTGACTGTCCTGTGGCTCACCCTCTGGGACTATCGGGGGAAAAGGATATCCTTCTAGGCCTCCACCGCATCGATTAGCCTGCCCAGGTCTGCATCCCCGAATCTTGGGGCCGGTTGTCTCGGCACCATGGCTGCGAGCTGAGTGGGGCTGGCTGTGGAAGTGAAGTTTAAGTGCTACTCGACCTTGTTAGCGGGGGGGCTGGCGAGCCCGGTCCCAGAAAACCGACTGGTGGGCCTTCATTTGTGGCAAGAGGCACGTGACGCCTCGTTAAGTGGATCAATTAACATTGAATAGCGTTCCCAGCCTCGTTGGGCCAAGTGCAGGGAAGCTCGCGGTAGTTCCCACTCGCTACCACACTTAAAAATCTTTCTGGAGAATCCTGCCCTGAGGGCGCAATTTAATGGCTGCATTGCGCTTAAGCAAGAGCGCCGTTAAATCGCGGGAGAGACCAAAAATGAGAAGCGGGCTAGGTGCCGATCTGCTCCCCTTGGTAAAATCCAGATCGCGCCTTCGCTTGGCGAGGGGAGGGGGAGGAGGGAGGGAGGAGTGGGGAGGGGTGGTGAGGACAGGGTAGGGGAGGGAGCGTGAGAGGAGGGCTGATGGGGAGGAAGGGGGCGAGAGTGGTGGGAGGGGGGGTGATACTGAACGGCGATTAACGCCAACTTTCCACTCACAAAATTTGAAGCATCAGGTATGAATTAGCAGCAGTGACGCGACTCCAAGTACGTCCCTGAAGAATAATCACAGCGTTCAGTCATTCTCAGTGTCGAGTTTACAATTTGAATCACCTGATTTGAACAGTGATCCACAGGACCAGCTGCATTTTCACCTCCTCGCTGATTTGCAAATGGACTATTTTGCCAAAGATAAGGACCGTGCAAAAGTAACAAAAGCTGACAGTGTGTTGGGATCTGTCCCAAATATGGTTAACGATGAGCCGACAAAACCTGGGACACACACAGGCTGCTGGTCAGGTTTAATTCGAACGAACGCTGAGATTCTGTAGCGGCGTTTAACGGAAGTTCGAATCAGCTGCTTCCTTATCACTCCCCAAGCAGATTGCCTCAGAAAGTAGAAGCTTATGATCGAGTGTTTACTACATGTTTAGCAAATTAAAACAGGAAACAGATGCTGTCTAATTAAAGCTAAAGAGGTAATGACCATTCGTTTCACCCTTTAACAAGGACCATAGGGTCGAAACTATCAAATATTCTCAGAGAAATGTCTGCTGCAACAAGGCTGTGTTCAAATTTTGTTTTGAATTGGAGGCAGAACCCAAACTTTCCTTTGTCTCCAGCTCTTTTACAATCGTAAATCGAGGTGAAATCTGATCTCCCAGTTACTTATATATAAGCTGTCTCACTACATTCTGAACCCAAAGACAAAGCCAGGCCTAAATAGGACAAAGTAAACACCACACACCTCTGAAGGTGATTTAGTATCTTGTAAAAGGTCTCCAGACTTCGTGTGGTGTAACCTGAGGTGAAGGCTGAGTTCAAAAAATGGAGTGCAGGTTCAGTTTGCAATGCAGAAGGCATCTTTCTTCATCGTTTATTAACAAATTGACACAGAGTGGAAGTGTTTCCTCGTGCAAGCCGACTGTGAGGTCCGGAGTCACGCTGTGAGGTAAATTTGGGGACTGACTGAATGGAGGGAGTGCATGTGACCTACATTGACCTGCCATTGAGTAGCCTGGGGCAGGAGTGAGTTTCAGAGCAGACAGGCTCATTAAAACTCCTGAATTAGCAGTAACAATGAATTAACCTGATAAATAGCA
Organism: Scyliorhinus torazame; assembly: GCF_047496885.1. Taxonomy (NCBI): domain Eukaryota; kingdom Metazoa; phylum Chordata; class Chondrichthyes; order Carcharhiniformes; family Scyliorhinidae; genus Scyliorhinus; species Scyliorhinus torazame. The sequence continues at coordinate 52,252,325 of NC_092727.1, forward strand.
TGTTCAAAAGCAAGGTGACTGTCATGGTACAAAATTCCATAGGTACTTCTGATGCACGATCAATTGCACAAAGACTAAAGTTGGGTACAACTGTGGCTTTATTACAGTCAAACGCGAGGCCTCCTGCTGCAGCTGGCGAAATGGCAGGGCACTGGAGGTCATGCATATTTATACAGTTCTCCCTGGGTGGAGCCAGCCTGCAGGAGCTACTGGCGAACCTGTAGTGCAGGTCCTACCTTACATCTCCTATTACAGTGGATCACCACATTCACCCCCTGTTAAAAATTAGTCCGGCGGCGGTGATGTGAAACTATATACAATTAGTGGAATTATGTACAGTGGTAGGGAAAGAAAAGTCCATGTTGACGGTCCGGAGTCCGTCAAAGGTTCAGCCGGTCCGGTGCTTTGGTGCTTCGTTGGGAGCGGCGGAACGGTGGCAGCGATGTCGGTGCTGGCGGTGGTGGAGGTGGCAGCGATGGCGGTGCTGATGCTGGCCAGTCATCTGGGAACTCCAGGAGCGTGCAGAAGTCCTCTTCGTCCTCTTGTGCGGAAAAGGGGAGGTGGAGGTGTGGTCTGGTGGGGTCAATATTGGCGGTGCATTGGTGAGGGGGTGTGTTGGGGTAGAACCTGACGGTGCCAGGTCCCTGAGTGAGACAGTATCTTGGCAACCGTCGGGGAACTCAACGTAGGCATATTGAGGGTTGGCGTGGAGCAGGTGAACCCTGTCCACAAAGGGGTCCGCCTTGTGGCGTCGGACGTGCCTTCGGAGAAGGACCGGTCCTGGAGCAGCGAGCCAAGTTGGGAGCGACACACCGGATGTGGACTTCCTGGGGAAGGTAAAAACACGTTCATGAGGTGTGTTATTAGTGGCGGTGCACAATAGTGACCGGATGGAGTGCAGAGCGTCAGGGGCAGCACGGTAGCATTGTGGATAGCACAATTGCTTCACAGCTCCAGGGTCCCAGGTTCGATTCTGGCTTGGGTCACTGTCTGTGCGGAGTCTGCACATCCTCCCCATGTGTGCGTGGGTTTCCTCCGGGTGCTCCGGTTTCCTCCCACAGTCCAAAGATGTGCAGGTTAGGTGGATTGGCCATGATAAATTGCCCTTAGTGTACAAAATTGCCCTTAGAGTTGGGTGGGGTTACTGGGTTATGGGGATAGGATGGAGGTGTTGATCTTGGGTAGGGTGCTCTTTCCAAGGGCCGGTGCAGACTCGATGGGCCAAATGGCCTCCTTCTGCACTGTAAATTCTATGAAGAGGGAGGACCTCCTGCCAGCGAGAGGCTGGGAGGTTCCTGGACCGTAGGGCCAGCTGGACGGCCTTCCAAACCGTCCTATTCTCCGGTTCTACTTGCCCGTTTCCCCGGGGGTTGTAGCTGGTCGTCCTGCTGGGGGCTATACCCCTGTTGAGCAGGAACTGACGCAGCTCATCGCTCATGAATGAGGATCCCCTGTCACTGTGGATGTAGGCGGGGAAACCAAACAGAGCGAAGATGGTGCTGAGGGCCTTGATGACGGTGACAGACGTCATATCGGGGCATGGGATGGCGAAGGGGAATCTGGAGTACTCATCGACCACACTGAGAATATACGTGTTACGGTCAGTGGAGGGGAAGGGCCCTTTGAAATCCACGCTGAGGCGTTCAAAGGACTGGGAAGCCTTCACCAGGCGCGCACGGTCTGGCCGGTAGAAGTGCGACTTGCACTCCGCACAGAACTGGCAGTCCCTGGTGACTGGCCTTACTTCCTCGATGGAGTAGGGCAGATTGCGAGCTTTGACCAGATGGTACAATTGGGTGACCCCCGGGTGGAAAAGGCTGTCGTGTAGGGCCCGGAGTTGGCCCACTTGTGCACTGGCACATGTACCTCGGGAGACGGCGTCTGGAGGCTCGTTGAGTTTACCGGGGCGATACAAGATCTCGTAATTATAGGTGGAGAGCTCGATTCTCCACTGCAAGATTTTATCATTTTTGATCTTGACCCGCTGTGTGTTATTGAACATGAAGGTTACTGACCGTTGGTCCGTAAGGAGAGTGAATCTCTTACCGGCCAGGTAATGCCTCCAATGCCGCACAGCTTCAACGATAGCTTGAGCCTCCTTCTCGACGGTTGAGTGTCGAATTTCAGAGGCATGAAGGGTGCGGGAAAAGAATGCCACGGGTCTGCCTGCCTGGTTTAGGGTGGCGGCAAGGGCGACGTCTGAAGTGTCGCTTTCTACTTGGAAAGGCAGTGACTCATCCACTGCACGCATCCCGGCCTTGCCGATGTCTGCTCTGATGCTGGCGAAAGCATGTTGTGCCTCGGCCGCAAGGGGGAATTGGGTGGACTGAATGAGTGGGCGGGCCTTGTCCGCATAGTTTGGGACCCACTGAGCATAGTAGGAAAAGAACCCCAGGCAGCGTTTGAGGGTCTTGGGGCAGTGGGGTGGGGGAAGTTCCATGATGGGGCTAATGCGCTCAGAGTGAGGCCCGAGAAGTCCGTTTTGGACGACATAGCCGAGAATGGCTAACCAGGTCGTGCTGAACACACACTTCTCTTTATTGGAGGTCAGGTTGAGAAGGGTGGCAGTGCGGAGGAATTTATCGAGGTTGGCATCGTGGTCCTGCTGGTCATGGCCGCAGATGGTGACATTATCTAAGTACGGAAAGGTGGCCCGCAAACCACACTGGTCGATCATTCGGTCCATCTCTCTTTGGAAGACCGAGACCCCATTTGTGACACCGAAAGGGACCCTAAGGAAGTGGTAGAGGCGACCGTCCGCCTAGAAGGCAGTGCATGGCCGGTCCGACTTCCGGATGGGGAGCTGGTGGTAGGCGAATTTCAGGTCAATTGTTGAGAAGACCCGGTACTGCGCAATCTGATTGACCATATCAGATATGCGTGGGAGGTGATACGCGTCGAGCTGCGTGTACTGATTGATGGTCTGGTTGTAGTCCATGACCATCCTGTGTTTCTCCCCAGTTTTAACCACTACCACTTGGGCTCTCCAGGGGCTGTTGCTGGCCTCGATAATACCCTCCTTAAGCAGCCGCGGGACTTCAGGCCTGATAAAGGTCTTGTCCTGAGTGCTGTACCATCTGCTCCTAGTGGAAACGGGCTTGCAATCCACAGTTAGATTTGCAAAAAGGGAGGGGGGGATCGACCTTGAGGGTCGCGAGGCCGCAAACGGTAAGGGGGGGTAAGGGCCGCCGAATTTGAGGGTGAGGTTGTGGAGGTTACACTGGAAGTCCAGGCCCAACAGGAGTGCAGCGCAGAGATTAGGAAGGACATCGAGGCGGAAGTTACTAAATTCTACACCCTGGACCGTGAGAGTGACTGTACAAAAGCCACGGATCGGGACGGAGTGGGATCCGGAGGCTAGGGAGATCCTTTGATTGGCCGGGTGGACCGCGAGGGAGCAGTGCCTTACCGTATCTGGGTGAACCAAGCTTTCGGTGCTTCCGGAGTCCAGCAGGCACGAGGTCGCGTGGCCGTTGATTTTAACCGTCGTCGACGCGGTGGCCAGGCTGTGCAGGCGAGATTGGTCCAGCGCCATCGAAGTGAGCTGCGGGTAGCCATCAGATGCTTCAGGTGGCGAGCGGGTGCGGTTCCGATGTCGAGATGTCCGAGGACCCTGTGGGGAACAAGGTGGCGGCGCCCATGGTGCGCACATTGCGGGGTCGGGACAAGATGGCGCCGCCCATGGTGCGCACATTGCGGGGTCGGGACAAGATGGCGCCGCCCATGGTGCGCACATTGCGGGGTCGGGACAAGATGACGGCGCCCATGGTGCGCACATTGTGGGGTCGGGACAGGATGGCGACGCCCATTGGTTGCACATGGACCCGGAAGGAGAAGATGGCGGCTCCCATTGTGCGTCTGGCGTGGGGGAGGGGGCGATAGCGGGTGCGATCGCAGCGACTGCGTGGGCCTGGCACACAGCCGCAAAGTGGCCCTTTTTACTGCAGGCTTTACAAACTGCAGTGCGGGCTGGGCAGTGTTGGCGGGGGTGCTTCTGCTGACCACAGAAGTAGCAGCGGGGACCCCAGGGGTGCGCAGATCAGCGTGCGGTGCAGGCGTATTGCGAAGGCAGGGCCCCGGCTGAGGAGGTCGTCGGCGGGGTCCAGGAGGGGTAGGAAGGGGTAGAAGGGTGGGCAGCGTGGCGGGAGAGGTACGATTGTACGTTACGGGATGCGACCGTCATGGAGAGCACCAAGGTTTTCGTCTCCGCCAGTTCGAGCGTGGCCCCTTCCAGCAATTGTTCTCGGATGCGGTCCGACACAATCCCCGTCACAAAGGCATCGCGCATGAGGAGATTCGCGTGTTCGGCGGCCGTGACGGCCTGACAGTCACAGTCACGGACAAGTGGAATTAGGGCCCGCCAGAAGTCTTCGATGGACTCACCGGGAAGTTGCGAGCGGGTGGCAAGTACATGTCTGGCGAAGAGCATGTGTTCTTTGAGGAGTTCCATCGCTTTTGTGTAAGCCGTGGCGTCTTGGATCAACGGGAACACGCTGGAGCTCAGTCTGGAGTACAGGACGTTTATCTTCTGAGCCTCCGTTGGCGCGGGGTCCGCCGTATTGATGTAAGCCTCGAAACATGCTAGCCAGTGAGTAAAGTCTTTCCTGGCTTCGGGCGAGTGAGGATCCAGCTGCAGGCGATCGGGCTTAATTCGGATGTCCATTCTGTGGAAAATCTGACTGTAATAAATTGATGCACGATCAATTGCACAAAGACTAAAGTTGGGTACAACTGTGGCTTTATTACAGTCAGATGCGAGGCCTCCTGCTGCAGCTGGCGAAATGGCAGGGCACTGGAGGTCATGCATATTTATACAGATCTCCCTGGGCGGAGCCAGCCGGCAGGAGCTGCCAGCGAACCTGTAGTGCAGGTCCTACCCTACATCTCCTATTACAGTGGATCACCACAACTTCGTACAAGAAGCCATATTTCTGCGAAGGGACTGTGACGATGAGGAGCATGGAAATCTATCCTGGTTCACTCATGGCGACGCTACCACCAAGAAACCACAACAGCGCCTATACTTCCTCAGTAAACTAAGGAAATTCGGCATGCCCACATTAACTCTTACCAACTTTTACAGATGCACCATAGAAAGCATCCTATCTGGCTGCATCACAGCCTGGTATGGCAACTGCACGGCCCACGACCGCAAGATACTTCAGAGAGTCGTGAACACCGCCCAGTCCATCACACAAATCTGCCTCCCATCCATTGACTCCATCTACACCTCCCGCTGCCTGGGGAAAGCGGGCAGCATAATCAAAGACCCCTCCCACCTGGCTTACTCACTCTTCCAACTTCTTCCATCGGGCAGGAGATACAGAAGTCTGAGAACACGCACGAACAGACTCAAAAACAGCTTCTTCCCCACTGTCACCAGACTCCTAAAGGACCCTTTTATGGACTGACCTCATTAACACTACACCTCTGTATGCTTCATCTGATGCCAGTGCTTATGTAGTTACATTGTATACCTTGTGTTGCCCTATTATGTATTTTCTTTTATTCCCTTTTCTTCCCATGTACTTAATGATCTGTTGAGCTGCTCGCAGAAAAATACTTTTCACTGTACCTCGGTACACGTGACAATAAATAAATCCATTCATCCATCCACGGTGGCACAACGGTTAGCACTTTTGCCTCACAGCGCCAGGACCGGTTCAATTCTGGCCTTGGGTGATAGTCTGTGTGGAGTTTGAACTTTCTCCCCGTGTCTACGTGGGTTTCCTCCGGGTGCTCCGGTTTCCTCCCACAGTACAAAAATGTGCAGGTTAGGTGGATTGACCATGCTAAATTGTCCTTAGTGTCCAAAAAGGTTCGGTGGGATGACAGGGTTATGGGGATAGGGCGGAGGTATGGGCCCAGTAGGGGGCACGTTCCAATGGCCAGTGCAGACTCGATGGGCCGAATGGCCTCCTGCTGCACTGTAAATTCTATGATTCTATGTGCAGATTAATTGGATTGGCCACTCTTTTTAAAAAATATATTTAGAGTACCTAATTATTTTTCCCAATTAAGGGGCAATTTAGTGTGGCCAATCCACCTAACTTGCACATCTTTGGGTTGTGGGGGTGAAACCCACGCAGACACGGAGAGAATGTGCAAACTCCACACGCACAGTGACCCAGGGCCAGGATTCGAACCCGGGTCCTCAGCACCGTAGGCAGCAATGCTAACCACTGTGTAACTGTGCTGCCCTGGATTGGCCACTCTTGAGTATCATGATATTTAGATAAACATCATGGTGCAAACACAGATACACACTGATGGACAGATCAACGGACCAATCAACACACACGCAACATCACAGCCAATCACAAGCAAGAGCACACGCAATATAAAACGGGGAACACCACAGTTCCCGCTCATTCCAGCAGAACACAGCTCAGGGCACAGAGCTCACAGCAAGCCACTCAGACATACACCATGTGCTGAGTGCCTCTCGATGACAGTGTAAGGGCTGGGTCCACAGGTTAAAGGGTAAAGAACGAACCACAGTCATAAGTTAACAGATGTTGTTATTGATAGTAATAAAACAGAGTTGTACCATCTGCAACCGTGTTGGTTCGTCTGTATGGTGGAACACCCAACACGACATTGACGTCAACCAAATAGAAGAAAGGAAACAAACTTAGCGACAAAGCAAAATGGGCCGTTCCTGTTTGGGGTACTGCCTGACCATTGGAAAGATCAACAGAAACTTAAAAACCTCTAATGAGAGTGCAATTAAAGGGGTCAATAAAAATCTCCAACTCCTGGGCTGCCCACTGGGCATGGAAGACCTCAATGGTGCCCGCGACCACCGCATGCTCCCTTTCGAGGGACACCCGGCCTCGAATGTAGCTGCAGAAGAGGAGCAGACAGTCTGGTCGGGCAAACCCTCGATCGGCCGTTGCCTGCATCTACAAATGGCGTGCTTCGCAGGAGCAGGTTCACAAGGAGGTCCTCCACCTTCCTTGCCCCTCTTCGCGAGTGCCGTGGATCGTACACACAAGCTTCAACAAATGATTTGTCAGAAAACTCAAAAGAGAGTGCCGTCTATAAAATGTAGCACAGACATGGTCCACGGACTCCGCAAGTCCGCAAAAATGGCAGGTTTCTTGGGAGTCGGTGAATCAGTGCAATCAGTGATTATACTGCACTGTTGCATGCAACTGCACCCCAGGTCCCCAAGACTGAGGGGGAGGACTCCTCCATAGAGGGACCTCCAGTGGGGATGTCCACCGCCTGATAGCAAGAAGGCATGCCATGGCATGTCGAGGCGACGCGCGAGGTTAAGCAGGTGATGGATGTGCAGCAGCAGCCTAATCAGGAAACTGTGCGAAAAGGCACAGAGGGAATTTCCGTGAGGCGGCTAGGATCGTGTGCGATGTGGGAGCTGAGGGACACGTCCACTGTCCCTGGCTCCTTCACGTGCAAGAAGTGTGTCCAGTTGCAGCTCCTGTTAGACCGCTTGATGGCTCTGGAGCTGCGGATGGACTCACTTTGGAGCATCCGCGATGCTGAGGACGTCGTGGATAGCACATTTAGCGAGTTGGTCACACCGCAGGTGAAAGGTACTGAGGGAGATAGAAAATGGGTGACCAAAAGACAGAGCAAGAGTAGGAAGGCAGTGCAGGTGTCCTCTGCGGTCATCTCCCTGCAAAACAGATATACCGCTTTGGATACTGTTGAGGGAGATGGTTCACCAGGGGAAGGCAGCAGCAGCTAGGTTCATGGCACCGTGGCTGGCTCTGCTGCGCAGCTGGGCAGGAAGAACAATGGCAGGGCTATAGTGATAGGGGACTCAATTGTAAGGGGAATAGACAGGCGGTTCTGCGGACGCAATCGAGACTCCAGGATGGTATGTTGCCTCCCTGTTGCAAGGGAGGGATTCAAATTCCTGGGACATTGGAACCGGTTCTGGGGGAGGTGGGACCAGTACAAACCGGATGGTCTGCACCTGGGCAGGACTGGAACCAATGTTTGCTAGAGCTGTTGGGGAGAATTTAAACTAATGTGGCAGGGGGATGGAAACCGATGCAGGAAGTTGGAAGGTAGTAAAACAGGGACAGAATCAAAAGGCAGTAAGGGGGAAAGTGTAAGGCAGAGAAGCCACAGTCAAAAATCAAAAAGGGCGACAGTACAAGGTACAGTGACTGAGGGGAGCTCAGTGAATAGGACGGGAAATACTAAAAGGAATAAAACGGGAAGTGAAAACATTAATGGTAAGCGACGCGGCAGGGTGTTACATGAAGATATGGGTTCAACGACAAGGAAAATTAGGAGAAAGGTTAAGAGGAAATATAACTTAGGAGAGGTTACTGATCGAGGTGTTAAGATTCAGAACAGAGGTAAAAAAGCCAACATAAGTGTACTTTACCTGAATGCTCATAGTATTCGGAATAAGGTAAATGAGTTGATGGCGCAAATCATCGTGAATGGCTGTGATTTAGTGGCCATTACTGAAACATGGTTAAAGGATAGTAAGAAGTCTTACAACACCAGGTTAAAGTCCAACAGGTTTGTTTCGATGTCAATAGTTTTCGGAGCGCTGCTCCTTCCTCAGGCGAATGCAGAGGTATGTTCCAGAAACAAATATATAGACAGATTCAAAGATGCCAGACAATGCTTGGAATGCGAGTATTAGCAGGTGATTAAATCTTTACAGATCCAGAGATGGGGTAACCCCAGGTTAAAGAGGTGTGAATTGTGTCAAGCCAGGACAGTTGGTAGGATTTTGCAGGCCAGATGGGACCTGGGATTCATGTCGCATTACATTCTTCCACCACCATCTGGCCTGCGAAATCCTACCAACTGTCCTGGCTTGACACAATTCACACCTCTTTAACCTGGAGTTACCCCATCTCTGGATCTGTAAAGATTTAATCACCTGCTAATGCTCGCATTCCAAGCATTGTCTGGCATCTTTGAATCTGTCTATATATTTGTTTCTGGAACATACCTCTGCATTCACCTGAGGAAGGAGCAGCGCTCCGAAAGCTAGTGACATCGAAACAAACCTGTTGGACTTTAACCTGGTGTTGTAAGACTTCTTACTGTGCTCACCCCAGTCCAACGCCGGCATCTCCACATCATGGTTAAAGGATGGTCACGACTGGGAGTTAAATATCCAAGGGTATCAAACTATTCGGAAGGACAGAGTGGATGGTAAGGGTGTAGCTCTGTTATTTAAGGATGACATCCGGGCAACAGTAAGGGATGACATCGGTGTTATGGAGGATAAGGTTGAATCCATTTGGGTGGAAATCAGGAATAGTAAGGCGAAGAAGTCACTGATAGGAGTAATCTATAGGCCACCAAATAGGAACATTATGGTGGGGCAGGCAATAAACAAAGAAATAACTGATGCATGTAGAAGTGGTACAGCAGTTATCATGGGGGATTTTAATCTACATGTCGATTGGATTAACCAAGTCGGTCAAGGCAGCCTTGAGGAGGAGTTTATAGAATGTATCCGCGATAGTTTCCTGGAACAGCATGTAATGGAACCTACGAGGGAACAAGCGGTCCTAGATCTGGTCCTGTGTAATGAGACAGGATTGGTTCAGGATCTCATAGTTAGGGATCCTCTCGGAAGGAGCGATCACAATGTGGTGGAATTTAAAATACAGATGGAGGGTGAGAAGGTAAAATCAAGCACTAGTGTTTTGTGCTGAAACAAAGGAGTTTACAATGGGATGAGAGAAGAACTAACTAAGGTAGACTGGGAGCAAGGACTTTATGGTGAAACAGTTGAGGAACAGTGGAGAACCTTCCAAGTGATTTTTCACAGTGCTCAGCAAAGGTTTATACCAACAAAAAGGAAGGACAGTAAAAAGAGGGAAAATCGACCGTGGATATCTAAGGAAATAAGGGAGAGTATCAAATTGAAGGAAAAAAACATACAAAGTAGCAAAGATCAGTGGGAGACTAGAGGACTGGGAAATCTTTCGGGGGCAACAGAAAGCTACTAAAAAAGCTATAAAGAAGAGTGAGATGGATTATGAGAGTAAACTTGCTCAGAATATAAAAACAGATAGTAAAAGTTTCTACAAATACATAAAACAAAAAAGAGTGGCTAAGGTAAATATTAGTCCTTTAGAGGATGAGAAGGGCGATTTAATACTGGGAGATGAGGAAATGGCTGAGGAACTGAACAGGTTTTTTGGGTCGGTCTTCACAGTGGAAGACACAAATAACATGCCAGTGACTGATGGAAATGAGGCTATGACAGGTGAGGACCTTGAGAGGATTGTTATCACCAAGGAGGTAGTGATGGGCAAGCTAATGGGGCTAAAGGTAGACAAGTCTCCTGGACCTGATCAAATGCATCCCAGAGTGCTGAAAGAGATGGCTAGGGAAATTGCAAATGCACTAGTGATAATTTACCAAAATTCACTAGACTCTGGGGTGGTCCCGGCGGATTGGAAATTAGCAAACGTGACACCACTGTTTAAAAAAGGAGGTCGGCAGAAAGCGGGTAATTATAGGCCAGTGAGCTTAACTTCGGTAGTAGGGAAGATGCTGGAATCTATCATCAAGGAAGAAATAGCGAGGCATCTAGATGGAAATTGTCCCATTGGGCAGACGCAGCATGGGTTCATAAAGGGTAGGTCGTGCCTAACTAATTTAGTGGAATTTTTTGAGGACATTAACAGTGCGGTAGATAACGGGGAGCCAATGGATGTGGTATATCTGGATTTCCAGAAAGCCTTTGACAAGGTGCCACACAAAAGGTTGCTGCATAAGATAAAGATGCATGGCATTAAGGGTCAAGTAGTAACATGGATAGAGGATTGGTTAATTAATAGAAAGCAAAGAGTGGGGATTAATGGGTGTTTCTCTGGCTGGCAATCAGTAGCTAGTGGTGTCCCTCAGGGATCAGTGTTGGGCCCACAACTGTTCACAATTTACATCGATGATTTGGAGTTGGGGACCAAGGGCAATGTGTCCAAGTTTGCAGACGACACTAGGATAAGTGGTAAAGCAAAAAGTGCAGAGGATACTGGAAGTCTGCAGAGGGATTTGGATAAGCTAAGTGAATGGGCTACGGTCTGGCAGATGGAATACAATGTTGACAAATGTGAGGTGATCCATTTTGGTAGGAATAACAGCAAAAGGGATTCTTATTTAAATGATAAAATATTAAAACATGCTGCTGAGCAGAGAGACCTGGGTGTGCTAGTGCATGAGCCGCAAAAAAGTTGGTTTACAGGTGCAACAGGTGATTAAGAAGGCAAATGGAATTTTGTCCTTCATTGCTAGAGGGATGGAGTTTAAGACTAGGGAGGTTATGCTGCAATTGTATAAGGTGTTAGTGAGGCCACACCTGGATGTATTGTGTTCAGTTTTGGTCTCCTTACTTGAGAAAGGACATACTGGCACTGGAGGGTGTGCAGAGGAGATTCACTAGGCTAATCCCAGAGCTGAAGGGATTGGATTATGAGGAGAGGTTGAGTAGACTGGGACTGTACTCGTTGGAATTTAGAAGGATGAGGGGGGATCTTACAGAAACATATGAGATTATGAAGGGAATAGATAGGATAGATGTGGGCAGGTTGTTTCCACTGGCGGGTGAAAGCAGAACTAGGGGGCATAGCCTCAAAATAAGGGGAAGTAGATTTAGGACTGAGTTTAGGAGGAACGTCTTCACCCAAAGGGTTGTGAATCTATGGAATTCCTTGCCCAGTGGAGCAGTAGAGGCTCCTTCATTAAATGTTTTTAAGATAAAGATAGATAGTTTTTTGAAGAATAAAGGTATTAAAGGTTATGGTGTTCGGGTCCGAAAGTGGAGCTGAGTCCACAAAAGATCAGCCATGATCTCATTGAATGGTGGAGCAGGCTCGAGGGGCCAGATGGCCTACTCCTGCTCCTAGTTCTTATGTTCTTATGATTGTGAGGCATCAGCCCCCAAGGGTGGTTTCTGGGTTTGGGGCCAATGTGGAATTCTGTCTGAGCAGGGGTTCGCTCAGACGGGATACCACCACACACCTGCGCGTCCTCCAGACTACGGGTGCCATCGGGTCCGAGTACAATACTGTAGATCTATGAAGAGAAGCTGCAAGCCATAATTCAGGTCGTGCCCCTGGCGGGAGAAATGCGTCACCAGGGCACACCATCATGGAAAGGGCTCAACGTAAAGGTATGACTGCAGGGTCTGAAAGCAGAACGGCACCACATGGGAGCGAAGGTACTACCTGCCGCCCTCCCTAACCGGGAGACTCACAACCTCAACAGTGACACATTGCAGTCTGTTGTCCCAGAAGAACTTTGTGACAAAGTCAGGGGGAGGGGTCAAAGTGACCAGCCGGTACCACAACATTAAAGCTATCAGCTGGTTTATGATGAGAACTCGACCCTTGTAAGACAGCATTCGGAGCAGTCCTGTCCAGCGTCTCAAGCCAGCGGTGACTTGGCCTCCAGCTCCTACCAGTTAGCCGGCCTCCAGCAGCTGGTTGTTAAAATAACAGTACGCTGACCGCAACTGTGCTCGAGACAGGGCGAGCCCCGCGACCCATCACTGAGCAGACATCCTCCTCTGGGCAGTCGCCGCCTGGGACCAAGTTCCCCGCCTCATTGAGTGTAGCAGACAGCACGGACCCACCAAATAGAACATAAGAACATAAGAACTAGGAGCAGGAGTAGGCCATCTGGCCCCTCGAGCCTCCTCCGCCATTTAATGAGATCATGGCTGATCTTTGTGGACTCAGCTCCACTCTCCGGCCCGTACACCATAACCCTTAATCCCTTTATTCTTTAGAAAGGTATCTATCTTTTTCTTAAAAACGTTTAAAGAAGGAGCCTCAACTGCTTCACTGGGCACGGAATTCCAGAGATTCACAACCCTTTGGGTGAAGAAGTTCCTCCTACACTCCGTCCTAAATCTACTTCCCCTTATTTTGAGGCTATGCCCCCTAATTCTGCTTTCCCCGACTAGTGGAAACAACCTGCCCGCATCTATCCTATCTATTCCCTTCATAATTTTATACGTTTCAATAAGATCCCCCCTCATCCTTCTAAACTCCAATGAGTACAGTCTCAGTCTACTCAACCTCTCGTCATAATCTAATCCCCTCAACTCTGGGATCAACCTAGTGAATCTCCTCTGCACTCCCTCCAGTGCCAATATGTCCTTTCTCAGGTAAGGAGACCAAAACTGAACACAATACTCCAGATGCGGCCTCACCAACACCCTATACAATTGCAGCATAACCTCCCTAGTCTTGAACTCCATCCCTCTAGCAATGAAAGACAAAACTCGATAAGCCTTCTTAATCATCTGTTGCACCTGCACACCAACTTTTTGCGACTCGTGCACCAGCACACCCAGGTCCCTCTGCACAGCAGCATGTTTTAACATCTTACCGTTTAAATAATAATCCATTCTGCTGTTATTCCTCCCAAAATGGATAGCCTCACACTTGGCAACATTGAATTCCATCTGCCAGACGCTAGCCCATTCACCTAACCTATCCAAATCCTTCTGCAGACTTCCGGTATCTTCTGCACTTTTTGCTTTACCACTCATCTTAGTGTCGTCTGCAAACTTTGACACATTGCACTTGGTCCCCAACTCCAAATCGTCTATGTAAATTGTGAACAACTGCGGGCCCAACACTGATCCTTGAGGGACCCCACTAGTTACAGGTTGCCAACCAGAGAAACACCCATTTATCCCCACTCTCTGCTTTCTGTTAGTTAACCAATCCTCTATCCATGCTACCACTTTACCCTCAATGCCATGCATCTTTAGTTTATGCAGCAACCTTTTGTGTGGCACTGATAGCCCTTAGTCTGCCTCAATCTCACCAGATCCTTGCGGGCTCCCCTCCAGGTATCAGGCCAAAGGGAGATGGTGCTCAGACCACTGCTCCTTTTGCAACTCCGGGTCACCGGACAGGTCCGGGAACAATTCCGGGAAAAGCTCTGGAATGGAGATTGAGGCGCCCGGCGTCGGAAGTTGTTAAGTGAGGGGGTGTCCTCGACGCCACTGCCGCTCAATGACCCTGAGGGCAGGTGGCCGCCGCAGTCCTCCAGCATCTTGAAAATCAAGCTCCCGGGTTGCAATAGTGCACCGGATGGAACGAGCCCTCCGGGATCCCACTCTCACCCAGCCCCGAGATGTTCTGCTCGAGGGGCTGCAACAGCTCAGGGGTTGAGTTCTGCTTCACTTTTTATGTTTTCTTGCGGGGGGCAGGGTTCGGGGCATCACCCTCTCCTCACCGGGGAGATCGGGGTATTTATCTCCCCCCACCCCCCCTGCAAACAGTGGCATCACTTAGGGGGGTGGCTTGCGCCAAGGAAACCTCCATCCTCGTGTCGCCCCCCTCCCTCGACACACAATCCCTGGGGTCCTGATTTGGTCCATTTATGCACCGTCTCGGGGTCACGTGCATCACTGCACCCCCTCACTTGCTGACCCGTGCTGAAGCGATGCCAGGCCCAGTACCTGACGCTGAGGCATCAGTGGACCCCGGTTAAGGTGAAGCGCCTGTGGGGCAAGGTGTTTCCGTAGCCCCCGAACTGGTTTTCTTACTGGTCTTCTCTGCATCACCAGCTTTTTCAATTTTCAGTTTTCTAATGCAATGCTTCTTGTTGCGTCGTCATGTGCTTTCTTGACGGTCGGCCACATTGCCGATGGCGCCTTCTTCAGAACCGTGGGTGCGACCCACGGTATCCTCCACTCTCCTTCTCTTCCTCTTTTCATGGCACGGATCCTCTGACTGTGCTTCTTTTTCCTTTTTGCTTTGGTGATACCCATCATGCCACTGTACTGCGCCATGGGACTAGTTGCTTGTGGATCGCCTGCTGTGCAGCCTAACCCTGACTCTTCTGCCATCATGGCTGTTGTCAGAGCCTTAGCTGGATGGGCATGCAACTCAGCGTGTGGACACAACCCTGGATCAACCAAATGATGGACTCGCGTTTCCTGTCCACAATAGAAAATGGTACGATGTGACTTCTGGTGTGCACACATGCTTTGAGTTCACATTCACCCAGCATCACAATCTCCTTCCCATTGTAGTCTTTCAGCAGTCTCGTTTTGATTGACGACTTTCGGTTTAACCCACAGCCGTGCAAATCAGACAGACTGAGGAGGTTGGCCCTTGCTCCCCCGTCGAGCTTGCATTTCATCAATGTGTCATTCAGCATCACTGGAATTGTCAATCTGTCTTCGATGGACTCAGCTCCACCATCACTATTGTCACAACAGGTCAGTAAGACTTCTTCAGTTTTCATATTCGGACTCATCGTGTCTTTCATTGAAATCAGATCAACTAAAAATAATTCTTCAAGGGGCATCTCATCAATTGGGTTGACTGACCCTGTTTGGTCTACTGTTGGAGGCGAAAAGCATTGCTTCACAAAATGATGTGTACGGGCACACTTGGAACATACTTTCCCATATGTTGGACATTGCCATGGCCCATGGCGATTGCCGTATCGCTGGCATAAGATGGCGGACCCAATCAGCCACTACAAATGGCCGCCCACACTGAGACCACGTTTTTTCTTGAACTGCTTCACAGTGCTGATGGTACTGGCGTCTTCTTCCAGATTGGTGCCAAAATGTTTCACATTGAGTGTACTGATCTACTATGCAGCCAGCTCACTTGCATGGCAGATCTTGACAGATTTTCTAATTTCAGGTCTTCTTCCCGTAGCAATCTCTCATGGAAATTGTCATTCAACATCCCAAATACTATCTGGCTGTGCATCATTGATGACTTCAGATTACTAAAATTGCAGGACTGCGCCTTCAGCCGCAAGTTGGTTACAAAGCTATCAAAAGATTATCCTGATTTTTGGGTACGCGTATGAAATAGGTAACGTTCAAATGTTTTGTTTCTCTTCGGAGAGCAATGCAAAGTACTTTATTACCTCATCGCAGCTCTTGCTTTCCTCTTCGCTGTCGAAGGCAAAGGTATTGGATATTTCCATTGCTTGAGGACCTGCTACATTGAGCAGCAACAGCAAATCACCTCTCATCAAGCTGTGCCTGCAGGGCAAGGGCTGCAACATGGATAGAGCAGGGACAGGAATGGTTGTTTCATGTGCCGGGGTTTAGATATTTCAGTAAGCTCAGAGAAGGTGGTATAAGAGGGGGAGGGGTGGCAATGTTAGTCAAGGACAGTATTACGGTGGCAGAAAGGACGTTCGATGAGGACTTGTCTACTGAGGTGGTATGGGTTGAGGTCAGAAACAGGAAAGGAGGGATCACCCTGCTGGGAGTTTTCTATAGGCCTCCGAAAAGTTCCAGAGATGTAGAGGAAAGGATTGCAAAGATGATTCTGGATAGGAGCGAAAGTAACAGAGTAGTTGTTGTGGGGGACTTTAACTTTCCAAATATTGACTGGAAACGCTATAGTTCGAGCACGTTAGATGGGTCCTCTTTTGTCCAATGTGTGCAGGAGGGTTTCCTGACACATTGTATAGATAGGCCAACGAGAGGCGAGGCCGTATTGGATTTGGTACTGGGAAATGAACCTGGACAGGTGTTAGATTTGGAGGTAGGTGAGCACTTTGGTGATAGTGACCACAATTCGATTACGTTTCCTTTAGTGATGGAAAAGGATAGGTATATACCGCAGGGCAAGAGTTAAAGCTGGGGGAAAGGCAATTATGATGCGATAAGGCAAGACTTAGGATGCATAGGATGGGGAGGGAAACTGCAGGGGATCGGCATAATTGAAATGTGGAGCTGGTTCAAGTAACAGCTACTGCTTGTCCTTGATAAGTAGGTCCCTGTCAAGCAGAGTGGAAGTGGTCGAGAGAGGGAACCATGGTTTACTAAAGTAGTTGAATCACTTGTTAAGAGGGAGAAGGAGGCTTATGTAAAGAAGAGACGTGAAGGTTCAGTTAAGGCGCTCGAGAGTTACAAGTTAGGAAGGACCTAAAGAGAGAGTTAAGAAGAGCCAGGAGGGGACATGAGAAGTCTTTGGCAGGTAGGATCAAGGATAACCCTAAAGCTGTCTATAGAACAAAGAACAAAGAACAAAGAAATGTACAGCACAGGAACAGGCCCTTCGGCCCTCCAAGCCCGTGCCGACCATACTGCCCGACTAAACTACAATCTTCTACACTTCCTGGGTCCGTATCCTTCTATTCCCATCCTATTCATATATTTGTCAAGATGCCCCTTAAATGTCCCTATCGTCCCTGCTTCCACTACCTCCTCCGGTAGTGAGTTCCAGGCACCCACTACCCTCTGCGTAAAAAACTTGCCTCGTACATCTACTCTAAACCTTGCCCCTCTCACCTTAAACCTATGCCCCCTAGTAATTGACCCCTCTACCCTGGGGAAAAGCCTCTGACTATCTAGATATGTCAGGAATAAAAGAATGACTAGGGTAAGAGTGGGGCCAGTCAAGGACAGTAGTGGGAAGTTGTGCGTGGAGTCCGAGGAGATAGGAGAGGAGCTAAATGAATATTTTTCGTCAGTATTCACACAGGAAAAAGACAATGTTGTCGAGGAGAATACTGAGATACAGGCTACTAGACTAGAAGGGCTTGAGGTTCTTAAGGAGGAGGTGTTAGCAATTCTGGACAGTGTGAAAATAGATAAGTTCCCTGGGCCGGATGGGATTTATCCGAGGATTCTCTGGGAGGCTAGGGAGGAGATTGCTGAGCCTTTGGCTTTTAAATTTATGTCATCATTGTCTACAGGAATAGTGCCAGAAGACTGGAGGATAGCAAATGTTGTCCCCTTGTTCAAGAAGGGGAGTAGAGACAACCCCGGTAACTATAGACCAGGGAGCCTTACTTCTGTTGTGGGCAAAGTCTTGAAAAAGGTTGATAAGAGATAGGATGTACAATCATCTGGAAAGGAATAATTTATTTAGAGATAGTCAACATGGTTTTGTGAAGGGTAGGTCGTGTCTCATAAACCTTATTGAGTTCTTTGAGAAGGTGACCAAACAGGTGGACGAGGGTAAAGCAGACGATGTGGTGTATATGGATTTCAGTAAAGCGTTTGATAAGATTCCTCACGGTAGGCTATTGCAGAAAATACAGAGGCATGGGATTCAGGGTGATTTAGCAGTTTGGATCAGAAATTGGCTGGCTGGAAGAAGGCAAAGGGTGGTGGTTGATGGGAAATGTTCAGCCTGGAGTCCAGTTACTAGTGGTGTACCACAAGGATCTGTTTTGGGGCCACTGCTGTTTGTCATTTTTACAAATGACCTGGAGGAGGGCGTAGAAGGATGGGTGAGTAAATTTGCCGATGACACTAAAGTCGGTGGAGTTGTGGACAGTGCGGAAGGATGTAACACATTACAGAGGGACATAGATAAGCTGCAGAGCTGGGCTGAGAGGTGGCAAATGCAATTAATGCAGAAAAATGTGAGGTAATTCATTTTGGAAGGAATAACAGGAAGACAGAGTACTGGGCAAATGGTAAGATTCTTGGTAGTGTGGATGAGCAGAGAGATCTTGGTGTCCATGTACATAGATCCCTGAAAGTTGCCACCCAGGTTGAGAGGGTTGTTAAGAAGGCATACGGTGTGTTAGCTTTTATTGGTAGAGGGATTGAGTTTCGGAGCCATGAGGTCATGTTGCAGCTGTACAAAACTCTGGTGCGGCCGCATTTGGAGTTTTGGGTGCAGTTCTGGTCGCCGCATTATAGGAAGGATGTGGAAGCATTGGAAAGGGTGCAGAGGAGATTTACCAGGATGTTGCCTGGTCTGGAGGGAAGATCTTATGAGGGAAGGCTGAGGGATCTGAGGTTATTTTCTTTCGAAAGAAGAAAGTTAAGAGGTGACTTAATTGAGGCATACATGATGATCAGAGGATTAGATAGGGTGGACTGTGAGAGCCTTTTTCCTCGGATGGTGATGTCGAGCACGAGAGGACATAGCTTTTAATTGAGGGGTGATAGATATAAGACAGATGTCAGAGGTAGGTTCTTTACTCAGAGAGTAATAAAGACGTGGAATGCCCTGCCTGTAACAGTAGTGGACTCGCCAACATTAAGGGCATTTAAATGGTAATTGGATAAACATATAGATGATCAGGGAATAGTGTAGATGGGCTTTAGAGTCGTTTCAAAGGTCGGCGCAACATCGCGGGCCGAAGGGCCTGAACTGCTCTGTAATGTTCTATGTTCATAGAGTCTGAATTGTTGCTTGAAAACACCCCAATTTTCATCTTCATTCCCCGAATCTTGAAGCTGGTGGGGTGCCTTCAAAACTTCCATCTTTAACTTCACCGTCTTTCGTTGCCTAGAGTTTTAGATGGCCAAGGGTGGCATGGTGGCACAGTGGTTAGCATTGCTACCTACAGCGCTGAGGACCCGGGTTCAATCCCGGCCCCGGGTCACTGTCTTTATGGAGTTTGCACATTCTCCCTCTGTCTGCATGGGTTTCACCCCCACAATCCAAAGATGGGCAGGTTAGGTGGATTGGTCACACTAAATTGCTCCTTAATTGGAAACAAATAATAGAGTACTCTGAATTTTAAATAAAAATAAAAAATAAAAGAGTTGCAGATGTCCGTAATTCATAAGGTCGGCAGAAGAATCTTCACTTTCCATTCTGCAGCCTATTTCGCCCCATCTTCGCTGTTGTTATGTTTAAATGTTCTGTACCCCTGGTACCATGTTGTGTTCTGTGATATAACCGTTGTAATAATGTACACAGAACATCGACTTGTTTCACCAGAAAGATGATTTATTAACAAACACATGGAAAGATGACTAACAGACTATGATACTGACAATGGCTACTCAATTCAGTAAATTCTCCTTTAATGCGACCATCTTCTCATACATCTTACTACCAACGGGCGGGTATCTCAAGTCACGTGATAAATGTCTTCCACCACCAGTTGGTTGGAGGTCACATTAATAACTAGAGACAGAACTGTGTACAGGCATATCACCGCATCCCTTTGTGGGTTTGGATGGTATCGTCAGTGGGAGGAGCGGGAACAGCGAACGTGCCCCACCTTCTTGCAAGCATGGCACCACATGCCATCCCAAAACATATGGCAAGTCTCCCCTTGATGGGAGACTTAGAATCCCCCCTCTAACAGCTCCTTTTGGGCCAGGCGGATAAAACCCAAGTGCCGGAAGGAGTAGATGTGCCTGAGGCGGGAATCCTTCAGGCCAAGAGGGGGCGGCGCCTCCTCGGATCGTGGATGCGGGGGACGAGGAGGTAGGGCCGGACATTTGAAAGTATGACCCTCTCGGTGGTGGTCTCAAGCGTGTCCACCGCCACATAGGTTTTGCCCACCTTGAGACCCTTTTCAAGGGTAACATGGACCGCTTGCTCAGCCCTCAGGAAAAACACAACCTTCCCGTACGTGCGAGAGGTGGCTACAACGGCCAAGGGGTCGATGACCCCGACCATTGCACGAATGCGCACGTCTGTGGTCATGGTGAGGTGAGTGTAGCACTTGACCTCCAGCCTCCGGGTTAGCAACCAGAATGGTGGGAGTTTTGGAGGCCGAGGAGGCTACCACCCCCACATATGTGTGTTTAGATGGCCCCGCCACCAGCATGAGTAGAGTGCCCATTAGAGCAAGTGTCATGCCCACCCCAACGTGGGCTTTGTCATGTCCGCAGTCTTAAAATAGACGGGGTAGGGGGGGGGGGTGCGGAGGAGAAGGTGATATTAATGCACTCTTTCCCCAGAAGGTAAGCGGAGGAACGAGAAAAGGAAGGGGGGAGAGAGAGAGAGCAAGGGACACAGCGAAAGGAGGAGGATTGTGGCACAGGAGGGGTGGGCACCGTGGATGGGCTGGTGCCTGAGATGGGAGGCTCATGTGAAGCTGGTGGGTGGGAGGGTAATGGAGCAAAAGTAGATCTTCAGCCCGGGAGGGACCCAGCAAATTCACAGTCTGTACTCCCGCCCTAGGTCGATCACACTGATGGAAAGTAGGTGCCGTTGTGCAAGGTCTTCAGTCCAGAAGGGGCCTAACAAACACGCCAGGCCGGATTCTCCGCAGCCCCGCGCCGAAATCGCGTTTGGCACTGGGGCGGAGAATCGAAGTTCGCGGCCGAAACAGGCCCAGCACCTCTCGGCCGATTCTCCGCGAATTACGATGCACGGCTGGGGGGCCATTACCGGAGGCCCGGCCACTGAT
This sequence comes from Scyliorhinus torazame, assembly GCF_047496885.1. Lineage (NCBI taxonomy): Eukaryota > Metazoa > Chordata > Chondrichthyes > Carcharhiniformes > Scyliorhinidae > Scyliorhinus > Scyliorhinus torazame. The sequence goes on from NC_092727.1 coordinate 52,273,394, forward strand.
ACACCGCTCTCAACCGGCCGAGTTCCCGACGGCGTGGAACTAATGTGGGATGGCTGTTCGGGACTCTCGCATGGCGGCTGCGGACTCAGTCTGCGGCCGCCCTGGTGGGGGGCAGGGGGATCGAGCATGGGGGGGGCCTTACGGGTTGCCGGGGTAGCGATCGGGTCAGTCCGAATCAGCGGCGCGCGGCCGATCGATGGGGCGTAGATTATTTGTGTTGGCCCGCGGTCCAAGGCCGCTCGTGCGGCCACTGGAGGCCGCTGCTGTGCACATGCACAGACTCGGAACCGGAAGTGTGGGAGCCCGTATCCGCAACCAAAGCTGCATGAAGCTCCCAGGGTCCCTGCTAACTCTCTGCAGGTAAGTGCCTTTTATTTTTTGCAGAAAACTGGGGAGTGAAACACCAGCATTTTTATGCCGGTGTGGGGATATAGCCCCATTTTGGGAGAATCCAGCTCACAGTCTGTAATCCCACCCTGGGATGACCACACTGCTGAATGAAACCTATGGTGTGCAAGGTCTTCAGCCCAGGAGGGGCTCAGCAAATACACCGTCTACTAGATCCCCACACTGGGACAAGCACACCTGATAAAAGAAGAAAAAGGCTTCATCCTTGTCATGATATGCACTCATGCACATAATGATGTGGAAATGCCGGCGTTGGACTGGGGTGAGCACAGTACGAAGTCTTACAACACCAGGTTAAAGTCCAACAGGTTTGTTTCGATGTCACTAGCTTTCGGAGCGCTGCTCCTTCCTCAGGTGAATGAAGAGGTATGCTCCAGAAACATATATATGGACAAATTCAAAGACGCCAGACAATGCTAGGAATGCGACCATTAGCAGGTGATTAAATCTTTACAGATCCAGAGATGTGGTAACCCCACGTGAGTGGGTTTGTGATTTGTAGCCCTTTCGGGATCTTGTCTGCTTTCTTGCATCTTTGTAGAAACTTAAGAAACTTAACATAACTCTTCATTCACCTGAGGAAGGAGCAGCGCTCCGAAAGCTAGTGACATCGAAACAAACCTTTTGCACACAATGAGATACGGACAGGCAGTGACAGACACCCAGTACAGCCAATCAACACACAGGACAGAACACAACCAATCACCAGGCAGAACACTGGAAGGTGGTCTCCCACTATAAAACATATGAGGCATCAACACTCTGCCTCTTTTTCACTGGTGACAACTGTAGTGACAGTCAGGGTGTAGATATCAGTTAGCACTTTCTGGAGCAAGCCATCGTGTGGGCATCATCACTACATGTGACTATGCCTCTTCAAATTCAGCAAGACGCCTATCTATCCTCAATGTGCATTCTGCGGACGAATGGCGTGCTGTCATACACGTAAATCAATGCAGCAACCGGTTCAAGCTGGTCACTAGTGCTTCAGCCAATCTCATCTCTCAAGCTGATTTTGACCACATTAAAAAGCAACCTAAAATTCTTCCGCCAGCCTGCCAGCTCCTCAATTATAATGGCAATGCCATAACTGCACTAGGATCTTGTCATCTATTCGTCTCCAACAAGACCATCAATGTCACACTGCGATTCAAAATCGTCAAGCCTGATAAGGCATCCCTGCTTGGTGCCCATGCATGCAAGCTACTCAACCTCGTACAGTGAGTCCATGCCATGTCCTCTTCCAATGTGGATCTTCAGGCTGACATTGATGACATCCTTGCTCAATATCCGGATGTGTTTGATGGAATGGGCACTCTGCCATACTGCTACAAGATCCTACTCAGGCCTGATGCCACACCTGTAATCCATGCACCATGCCGGGTGCCGGCTCCTCTGAAGGAACGTTTAAAGGCACAGCTACAGGAGCTCCAAGACCAGGGCATCATCTCCAAAGTGACGGAACCGACTGACTGGGTCAGCTCAATGGTCTGTGTGAAGAAGACCTCAGGACAGTTGCGGATATGCATAGATCCCAAAGATCTTAACCAGAACATAATGCGGGAACACTATCCGATCCCGAAGCGGGAGGAACTGACCAGTGAGATGGCACACGCATTGTCTCAGCCTCTGAATTCTTCCACAGGATCATGTGGCAGATGATGGAGGGCATTGAGGGTGTGCGTGTCTACGTAGATGATGTAATCATATGGTCCACGACCCCGAGGATACTCGTATCTCGTCTCAAACAAGTCTTTTGACATGTCCATGCAAATGGCCTCAAGCTGAACAAGGCCAAGTGCTCCTTTGGCATGTCAACCATCAAGTTCTTGGGCGACCAGATATCCCAGCAGGGTGTGCGACCAGATTTGGACAAGGTCAAGGCCATTAACGCCATGAAGACCCCGGAAGACAAGAAGGTGGAACTACACTTCCTCGGCATGGTGAACTTCTTGGGAAAATTCATTCCCAACTTGGCCTCACACACCACGGCTCTCAGCCATGTGGTGAAGAAGTCCACGGCATTCCAGTGGCTACCCACACATCAAGCAGAGTGATTTGAGCTCAAAGCAAAGCTCACCACTGCTCCGGCACTAGCGTTTTTTGACCCGGACAGGGAAACAAAAATCTCCACGGACGCAAGCCAGGACGGCATTGGTGCGGTGCACCTCCAGAGGGATGACTCCTCGTCCTGGGCTCCAGTTGCTTATGCGTCAAGGGCCATGACTCCTACTGAACAGAGGTACGCCCAAATAGAAAAAGAATGCCTGGGCCTCCTAACCGGCATTGTCAAGTTCCATGACTATGTCTACGGTCTACCTACCTTCACAGTGGAGATTGATCACAGACCCTTGGTCCATATCATTCATAAGGATTTGAAGCCCAGGCTTCAACGCATTCTCCTTCGACTCCGAAGGTACGATTTTGTGTTAGTATACACACCAGGAAAGGAGCTGATAATTGCGGATGCCCTGTCCCGCTCCATCACCTCGCCCTGTGAACAGGTTGACTTCATCCGCCAGATTGAGGCACAGGTGTAGCTGTGTGCCAGCAACCACCCGGCCTCAGATGAAAGAGTGATCAGCATTCGTGAAGAGACTTCCAAAGACCCTCTTCTGCAGCGTGTAATGCACCACCTTGCAAATGGCTGGCAAAAAGGGCAATGCCCTCAGTTCTTTACTGTCAAGGGCGACCTGACAGTCGTCGAGGGGATCCTCCTCAAGCTAGATCGTATTGTTATTCCTCACAGTCTGCAGAGCTTAGTGCTCAAACAAATCCACGAGGGACACCTAGGTGTCGAAAAGTGTAGGCGCAGGGCCCGGCAGGCTGTCTATTGGCTTGGATTCAGCCAGGACATATCCAACATGGTCCTCAATTGTGCGACCTGCCAGCGTTTCCAGCCTGCTCAAACAAAAGAAACACTCCAGCAACACGAGATCGTGACCTCTCCGTGGTCCAAGGTGGGAATCAACCTTTTTCACGCCAATGGGCGTGACTATGTGCTCATCATAGATTACTTCTCAAGTTACCCGGAAGTTGTGAAGCTGTCAGACCTCACATTAAGAACAGTCATCAAGGCCTGCAAGGAGACATTTGCCAAGCATGGTATTCCACTCACTGTCATGAGTGACAATGGTCCCTGCTTCCACAGCCAAGAGTGGTCCAATTTCGCCAAGTCGTACCAATTCAACCACATCACCTCAAGCCCACACTACCCGCAGTCCAACGGGAAGGTTGAGAAAGGGGTCCATGTAGTGAAGCAACTGCTCTGCAAGGCTGCGGACTCTGCTTCTGACTTCAACCTTGCACTGTTGGCGTACAGGGCAACCCCTCTGTCCACCGGTATGTCTCCGGCACAGCTCCTCATGAATAGAGACCTGCTGACGACTGTTCCAGCCATACATTTACCAGACCTGGATCACCTCCCAGTGCTGCAGAAGGTGCAGCAACTCAGGAACCGGCAAAAGCTGACGTACGATGCTCATGCTATTGATTTGCCTGTGCTATCTCCGGAAGATGCTGTTCGGATCAAGCTACCTGATGGAGGCTGGTCAGCTCCAGCTGTTGTTGTTCGACAGGCTGTTCACAGATCGTTCGTAATTCGTATGGCCGATGGCTCCATTGTCAGGCGCAACAGAAGGGCACTGCGCAAAGTTGCCTGCCCACCACCAGATCCTACTTTTCCATATGTTGTTGTGCCTCCTCCGGACACTTCGCACCACAAGGTCACCAATCTGGCAGCAATCCCGCCTGTCAAGGCGCCGTCGTCCCCACCTCCATCTCTCAGGCGGTCGACAAGGATCAGACCAAGCCCCAAAGATTGGACTTATAGACATTTATCTTGTAAATTTAGTTCTGTATCTGCACACTAGACACCTCTTCTGTATATATTCATCCACTCGCTTTCATCCACTCGCCATTTAATGTAAATAGTTCTACAAGTAAATACAGTTGCATATGCTTCAAACAACCAACATTTATTTTTAATAAAAGGGGAGATGTCATGTTATGCACTCATGCACATAATGAGATACAGACAGGCAGTGACAGACACCCAGTACAGCCAATCAACACACAGGACAGAACACAACCAATCACCAGGCAGAACACTAGAAGGTGATCTCCCACTATAAAACACACAAGGCATCAACACTCTGCCTCTTTCCACTGGTGACAACTGTAGTGACAGTCAGGGTGTAGATATCAGTTAGCACTTTCTACACGTGGCTCAGAGCTAGTCTGGTCTAGTTAGTTATCCTAAGCACGCTTAGATTAGTAGAGTTTCAAGCCCACAGCGGACTGTGTGCACTGCTTAACAAGTTCAATAAAGCGTATTGAACCAACACCAAAGTTTGGAGTCTACTTCCAAGTACAACTGCATCCAGTTGCAGTCCGTGTTACCCCAGGGTGATTAACACGACAATCCTCACTTAAGTCAGTTGTTGATGGGTGGGAGGACCATGCTGGGCATGGCCCTCAGCCGGGAGGAACTCCGCAAACAAGCAGTTCAGAGGGTTCCGCTCCCACCTTGGTCTTGAAGTTTCTTTCTTCTCCTTCTCTCCTCTCTCCTTCCTTCCCTCCCTCTTCCCTCCTTTCTCCAGTCAGCTCCGCAGCAAACAGCCCTGGGAACAGGCAGCAAACTGATAAGCAACAGCAGCAGCAACACAGAGAAAGAGAGAGAGAGAGAGACTGGCAACAGCCACTCTTTTCGATAGCAACAACTTCACAACTCCAAAGTCTGCAATGGGAGTGCCTGTTTCGGATTGGTAATGCTTAATTGCACTGATGTGACCATCAATTCACTGAGAGACACGTTGAGAAGTAAACCGTTGTTTTAATCAGCTTACAACTGAGCCTGCCTGTGACCAGTACAACAATGAATGCGGCCTGCAGGTCAGCTGCCTTTATACTTCCTGTAAGTGGTGGAGCCATGGGCGAGCCCGTACATGCCCCGACATAGCCCCCTGTGGGTGAAGCCGTACAATGGCCCATAGGTGGAGCCCACAGGGTTAAACACATAACGTAACACGATGCAGCAGTAACATGATATCACAGTGCACTGGTGATTTAACAGTAGTTCCATTCACCACATTCACCTCCTGTTTAAAAAATGAAGTCCGGCGGGGGTGACGGGTTTACAGATTCAGTCGGTCTGGTGCCCGGATCATACGTTGCGACCGCCGAAGCACTGGTGTTGCAGCCGTTTCGGGTGGCTGTGGAGCTGGGCCCGGAGCAGGCACAGGCGTGGACTCCTGGAGCGGCTCTTCCGGAGCTTCATTCCTGTGGACCGGTGCGGCGGGTGGGAGGGAGCGCGACAACCATATAGAGGTAGGTGCACTGAACATGGGAGGTTGGATAGGGGTAGGTACGCTGAACATGGCAGGTTGGACGGGACCTAGTGTGGGGGATGCAGTAGTGGTCGTGGTGTCGGAGCCTGCGGGTGCCAGGTCCCGGAGGGAGACGGTATCCTGCCGGCTATCGGAGTGTCTGATATACGCACAGTGTGGGTTGGAGCACAAGAGCTGGACCCTCTCTACCAGGGGGTCGGTCTTATGGCTCCAAACAGGTTTTCGGAGGAGGACTGGACCCGGTGTCATCAGCCAGGGTGGAAGCGAGGCCCCTGAGGTAGCTCCCCTAGGTAAAACAAACAAGCGGTCATGAGGGGTCTGGTTTGTGGCCGTGCAAAGGAGGGACCTAATAGAGTGGAGCGCATCGGGGAGGACCTCCTGCGAGTGAGAAACCGGGAGATTCCTGGACGGTAGGGTCAGGAGGACGGTCTTCCAGACCGTCGCGTTCTCCCTCTCCACCTGCCCGTTTCCCCTGGGGTTATAGCTAGTAGTGCTGTTCGAGGCGATGCCCTTACTGAGCAGGTACTGACGCAGTTCGTCGCTCATGAACGACGAGCCCCTGTCACTGTGGACATAGCTGGGGAAACCGAACAGGGCGAAGACACTATGCAGGGCTTTGATGACTGTGGGAGTGGTCATATCGGGGCAGGGAATGGCGAACGGAAAACGGGAGAACTCGTCTATGATGTTCAGGAAGTACGTGTTGCGATTATTGGAGGGGAGGGGCCCTTTGAAATCGATACTAAGGCGTTCAAAGGGCCGGGACGCCTTTACCAGGTTGGCCTTATCTGGTCGATAGAAGTACGGTTTACACTCTGCACAGATTTGGCAGTCTCTGGTTACAGCTTTGACCTCCTCGATGGAGTAGGGCAGGTTGCGGGCCTTGATGTAGTGGGCGAGCTGGGTGACCCCCGGGTGGCAGAGGTCATCGTGGATAGCACGTAATTGGTCACCTTGCGCACAGGCGCACGTGGCGCGGGACAGGGCATCTGGGGGCTCGTTGAGCTTCCCAGGACGATATACTATATCGTAGTTATAGGTGGAGGGTTCGATCCTCCACCTCAAGATCTTGTCATTCTTGATCTTGCCCCACTGCGTATTGTCAAACATAAAGGCAACCGATCGTTGGTCGGTGATGAGGGTAAACCTCCTACCAGCGATGTAGTGCCTCCAGTGCCGTACGGCTTCCACGATGGCATGGGCTTCTTTTTCGACCGAGGAGTGTCGAATTTCAGAGTTGGTGAGGGTGCAGGAAAAGAACGCTACCGGTCTGCCTGCTTGGTTGAGAGTGGCGGTGAGAGCGACCTCTGAGGCATCGCTCTCCACCTTGAAGGGGGCGGACTCGTCCACCGCGCGCATTGCAGCTTTGGTGATGTCCTTACATAGTTCGATCGGACCCCCGCCACGTAAACGTCTCGGATTGCGAGCCCCATATGCTGAGGGGCCGTAATGGCCTGGTAGTTACAGTTGTGCACGAGGGCTTTGAGGTCGCGTAGGTAGTCATCTAGTGACTCTCCGGGGCGCTGGCGGCGAGTGGTGAAGATGTGTCGCGCATAGACCTCGTTCACGGGCCGTACATAAATGCGTTTGAGTAGTGCGAGGGCCTCTGTATAGGGCGCGGCGCCGTCGAGCTGGACAGAAATACGATGGCTCACCCGTGCGTGGAGAAGACTCAGTTTCTGTTCGTCCGTGACGGATGACGTATTATCATCCATATGTTTATCCAATAAACTTTTAAATGCCCCCAATGTTGGCGAGTTCACTACTGTAGCAGGTAGGGCATTACACGGCCTCACTACTCTTTGCGTAAAGAACCTACCTCTGACCTCTGTCCTGACATCCTTATCCCCTTTCCTACCTATGTCATTAGTGCCAATGTGGACCACGACTTGGGGCTGCTCCCCCTCCCCCTTAAGGACCCGGAAAACACGATCCGAGACATAACGTAACACGATACAGCAGTAACATGATATCACAGTGCACTGGTGAATTAACAGTAGTTCCATTCACCACATGCACCTTAGTGTCCAAATATTAGATTGTGTTCCCGAAATTGGTGTGGATCTCGGTGGGGTGCTCTGGGTAGCACAGTGTTTAGTGATGTGTTGGGTAAGCTGGGTCTGCGATGACTGCGTTTACTGTAGCAGAGAGAGAGACAGGCTTCCAACACTTGAAGAAATGCAACTCTATTTTATTAAACTCTTAACTATTAAACATGCTTGAACTGTGGGTTGACACTATGCTGAGCTGACTGGAGACCTGAGGCTAACCTGACCAGACTATCTTACTACCACATGGTGGATGTTCTAGTTGTTGCTCACAGGCTCTGACTGTCTCAGAGGCTGCATCCCCAGAGAGCGGGAAAACTAGTGCCACCTGGTTATATCATGGCCTTGTCCTGTCTGGTGATTGGCTGCTGTGTTCTGGATGTTCATTGGTCATCCTTTGTGTCACTCACTGTCTGTCTGTGCACCATCATATACTCTTGTGTATAATATGACATCTCCGCACTTTCAAAAAAATGTGTGTATGTGTCAATAAATAGTGTGTGTGTGTATGAGCCTGATTATGTGCAAAGTATGTGAGCGTATTTACATGAGTAGAAGCTGAACTATATACAAAATACGTGAGCGTATTTACATGGGAAGGTGTCGAGTGCAGATAGAGGGCATACAACAAATTAGGAAGAAACAATATGTACAGATGTGTAAATGAAGCACAAGGCAATGCAACATTCAGTCTATAAGGTCAGTCTCTGTGGCGGGCGACAAATTCTGGTTGACCGTCTCAAGGGTGGGTCAGGGGCCGCCTGCACTGGAATGGGCGGAGCTGCGTCCAATGTAGTCGGTGGCAAAAGAAACGGCAGATCGGTGACCTCTTGGAAGGGTGTGTCCTGAGGAATCAGCGGGCGAGGCGGGACATCACGTTCAGGCGGCGGGCGAAGTAGCCGCAGTGCCCACCTATTATGCCGAAGAAAGGAGCCCATCATGCACGCGAACGAGAAAGGATCGGGGGGCCACTTGCTTGACCACCACAGCTGTGGCAGACCAGCCACCGTCAGGTAGCTGAACACGAACTCGGTCAGCAGGGACCAGAGCAGGGAGATCTGTGGCGTGGGCATCATACGCCGACTTGCATTGGGCCCGAGAGAGTTGCATTCTTTGCAGGACCGGAAAATTGTCAAGGCCCTGGACGTGGATAGCCGGCACCATCGTCCGTAGTGTGCGGTTCATTAGCAGCTGTGCTGGGGACAGGCCAGCGGACAAAGGAGTCGCCCTGTAGGCTAACAGCGCCAGGTTAAAATCCGAACCCGAGTCAGCAGCTTTACACAACAGGCGTTTTACAATGTGTATCCCCTTTTCTGCTTTCCCATTTGACTGGGGGTAGTGGGGGCTTGAAGTGATGTGTGTGAAATTGTACCGTCGGGCAAAATCCGTCCACTCCTGACTGAAGAAACAAGGGCCATTATCAGTCATAACTGTAAGTGGAATGCCATGACAGGCAAAGGTCTCTTTGCACGCCCTGATGACTGTTGCTGATGTGAGCTCATGCAGTCTGACCACCTCGGGGTAATTTGAAAAATAGTCCACGAGGAGGACGGAGTCCCGGCCTTTTGCGTGGAAGAGATCAATGCCAACCTTGGTCCATGGGGACGACACCAGTTCATGCGGCTGCAAAGTCTCTTTCGGCTGAGCCGGCTGGAACCGTTGGCATGTTGGGCAATTTAGGACAGTGTTGGCGATGTCGTCATTGATGCCAGGCCAATATACTGCCTCTCGGGCTCGCTGACGACACTTTTCCACCCCCAGGTGACTCTCGTGGAGTTGGCCGAGGACGAGCTCTCGCATACTCTGTGGTATCACTATCCTGTCCAGTTTCATTAGTATGCCATTGACCACTGCCAGGTCGTCTTTTATATTGTAGAACTGTGGGCACTGGCCCTTCTGTCAACCATCTGTGAGATGGCCTGTGGTCCGTTTTGACCGTAAATTTGGGGAGTCCACACACATAATCATGGAATTTATCAATCCCCGTGAGGAGGCCCAGGCACTCTTTCTCGATTTGAGCATATCGCTGCTCAGTAGGGGTCATGGCTCTAGATGCATATGCGACTGGGGCCCAGGAGAAGGATTACTCGCGCTGGGGGAGTACTGCCCCAATGCCAGCCTGGCTCGCGTCGGTGGTGATCTTCGTCTCCTTGGCAGGGTCGAAAAACGCCAGGACCGGGGTCTTGATGAGTTTCGCCCTGAGCTCATGCCACTCTCGCTCATGAGCGGGGAGCCACTTGAAGTCAGTGTTTTTTTTCACAAGATTGCGGAGAGCTGTGGTGTGAGATGCGATGTTGGGGATAAACTTCCTGAGTAGGTTAACCATCCCTAGGAAGCAGAGGACCGGCTTCTTGTCCTCCGGTCTCTTCATGGCGTTGATCGGCGACACCTTATCTGCGTCTGGCTGCACACTGAACTGCGAAATATGGTCGCCGAGGAACTTTATTTCTGCTTGACCGAACGAGCACTTGGCTCTGTTGAGTCGGAGGCCATGCTCGTGGATCCTATGGAACACTCGCTTGAGGCGATCGATGTGTTCCTGAGGAGTTGTGGACCAGACAATGATGTAATCGATGTACACTCGCATCTCCTCGATGCCCTCCATCATTTGCTCCATTATTCGGTGGAACACCTCCGAGGCGGAGATGATGCCAAAGGGCATCCGGTTGTAACAGTAACGATCAAATGGGGTGTTAAAAATGCAGAGCTTTCGAATGGATGCGTCTAGCTGTATCTGCCAAAACCCCTTGGAGACATCCAGCTTCGTAAATAACTTGGCGTGAGCCATTTCGCTAGTGAGCTCTTCTCGCTTAGGGATGGGGTAGTGTTCCCTCATGATGTTACGATTCAAATCTTTGGAGTCGATACAAATTCAAATTTCCCCTGATGGTTTTTTGACACAAACCATGGAGCTAACCCAGTCTGTGGGTTCCGTGATCTTAGAAATGACGCCCTGGTCCTGGAGGTCTTGCAGCTGCTGCTTGAGGCGGTCCTTAAGGGGTGCTGGCACCCGACGCGGTGCATGAACCACAGGTGTGGCATTCGGCTTCAGCAGTATCTTGTATGTATAGGGGAGTGCCCCCATTCCCTCGAAGACGCTGTGGTATCGTGCTATGATGTCATCTAATTGGGTTTGAAAGTTGGCATCTGGGGAGGCTGATGCCTCAGCGGGCGACATGGAGTGAACCCACTGCACAAGATTCAGGATTTTGCAGGGCTGAGCACCGAGCAAGGAAGCTTTCTATTATTTTGAAACGCACGGTGGCTCTTGCGGAGCGATGAGAAACCACAAGCTGGCATCAGCCACTGGCAGCAATGGCATTGCCATTGTTAATCGATAAGCTGGCAGGCCGATGGAAGAATGCTTGGCTGGACGTGGATGGTATCCAGGTCAGACTTCGACATGAGGTTCGCTGAAACGCCGTTGTCCAGCCTGAAGCATTTGCGAGATTGACCACTCGTCGTCCGGATTAATGCTCAGCACTGGGAGTGGATTATCCTTTTTCTTGGAAAGCATCGTATGCTTGGTGATGATGCCCACCCGGAATGGGGATGTGAGATCCACGGTGTCGGGATCTGAAACCTTGTCGGAGTCGGAGTCTGCAACGGGTTGCTGTACTGACCGGACGTCCCTGCGCTGCGGCTGGGATCGCTGTGTGGTGGGCAGTTGAGCAGACCTGCACAGGGCTGCGTAGTGGCCAAGCTTGCCACACTGGAGACAGCGTCGAGATTTCGTGGGACATTGCTGCTTTAAGTGGGCGGAGCCACAGTTGGTGCACGTAATGACGCTAACATCAGGACGGTCCGTGCACCACCGCGCATGTGCAGTGCGGTCAAAAGATGTGCGCACATGCGCAGTTCGATCCTTGGCCTCGCCGTTCCCTCGGTCGTTGTGCGCATGCGCAGGAGCCCGGGAAAAGCGCGCGAAATGGCTGCCCTCATCCAGACTCAGGCCCTGGAGCTGTTTTACGGCCTGCACCCGCTCCGCATCGTGGGGGCCTTGCCGCGCCATCTCTGTCGCCTTGATATGGGAGTACCGGTCATTAGCGTGCTCATGTCGGACGCAGGTTTCGATGGCGATGGTGAGGATGAGCTGCTTAACTTTGAGGAGTTGCCGGCGAAGGGGATCCGAAAATGATCTGGTCGCAGATCATGGAGTCGGAAGTGGAGCCGTAGTTGCAGGATTGCGCGAGGATATGGAGATGGGTTAAGAAGGACTGAAAAGGTTCATCCTTACCCTGAAGCCTCTGCTGGAACACATAGCGTTCAAAGCTCTCGTTGACTTCGATGTCACAGTGGCTGTCGAACTTCAGCAGGACTGTTTTGAACTTTGTCTTGTCCTCGCCTTCAGCAAAGGTGAGGGAGTTAAAAATGTGGATAGTGTGGTCCCCTGGCTGTAGAGAGGAAGAGGGCAATCTTTCTGCTATCAGATGCGGCCTCGAGATCGATGGCTTCAAGATACAGCTGAAACTTCTGCTTAAAAATCTTCCAGTTCGCACCGAGGTTGCCGGCGATGCGGAGCGGCGGGGGAGGGCGGACGCTGTCCATGTACCGGATGGCTGATCGCTGGTCAAAGGCAGACTATCTCAAGGTAGGTCCGTCAAATTCAAACATAACTCATTGGTACCATGATGTGTTGGGTATGCCGGACCTGCGAGGACTGCATTTACTGTAGCAGAGAGAGAGACAGGGTTCCAACACTTGAAGAATTGCAACTCTATTTTATTAAACTCTTAACTATTAAACATGCTTGAACTGTGGGTTGACACTATGCTGAGCTGACTGTAGACCTGAGGCTAACCTGACCAGACTATCTTACTACCACATGGTGGATATTCTAGTTGTTGCTCACAGGCTCTGACTGTCTCAGAGGCTGCAATCCCAGAGAGCGGGAAAACTAGTGCCCTCTGGTTATATCGTGGCTGTGTCCTGTCTGGTGATTGGCTGCTGTGTTCTGTGTGTTCATTGGTCATCCTTTGTGTCACTCACTGTCTGTCTGTGCACCATCATATATTCGTGTGTATTTTATGACAGTTAGCATTGCTGCTTCACAGGACAGGGGACAAAGTTTTGATTCTGGCTTGGGTCACTGTCTGTGCAGGGTCTGCATGTTCTCCCCATGTCTGAATGGGTTTCCTCCGGGTGCGCCGGTTTCCTCCCACATGTCCCGAAAGACATGCTTGCTGGGTGAATTGGACATTCTGAATTCTCCCTCTGTGTACCCGAGTGCTGGAGTGTGGCAACTAGGGAATTTTCTCAGGAACTTCATTGCAGTGTTAATGTAAGCCTACTTGTGACACTAATAAAGATTATGAATAGCCTCTTTCTGCACGGCAGGGATTCTATGGGCAGGATTCACCGACCCCCTGGCGGGTCGGAGAATCGCGGGGGGGTGGCGTAAATCCCGCCCGGCCACCCCGCATTATTCTCTGGCCCCCCCAAAAATCCCGTTGACGTGAATCGCGCCACGCGCCTTGGAGAATGTCGAGGACCGGCGCGACGCAACTGGCCCTGGGGCCGCCCCAATTCTCTGGGCTGGATGGGCCGAAGTCCCACTGGCACGACCACGGGTCATGCCGGCGTAAATCAAACCACCTATTTAACGGCGTCAACCAGTTGTGCTGGTTGATGCCGGCCAGGGTGGTGGTAGGGGTCGCCGTGACAGCACGGCCGCAGGTGGTGGGGGGGGGTCGCAGGAGCCGTTGGAGTGTGCGTGCCGGGGGGGGGAAGGGCTGGGGTGGAGTGGAGGGAGGGTTGGGGAGGGTGCGTGATGGAGAGGATACGTGCCAGGGAGGAGAGGGGGGAGCCGGGGAGGGTGAGTGATGGAGAGTGATTTGTTATGTTGTAGGTGTAACATAAGCGGCTTCCTTATGGTGCACTTGACAAAGGAAGGTTCAGACATGGAGATAACTTCAACACGTTTATTAAACTATTTACACTTCTATTACTCGGGTTCGACACTACTGCTAATCCTACTATCCTACTATAGCTACCCAGACTGACTAACCAGTTGCTGCAATCCACGTGGTAGGTGTAATATTGAATCAACCCTGTGTCTCTACTCACTGGCTGTCTCCACTGTAAAGAGGCAGATCATGTGTGTGGTGTCCTTTATATATGGGTTGGTGTAATGCCCTCCTGTGGTTGTGTCACCTTTGTGTGTATCGTGAATGTCCATTGGTCGTGTCCTATCCACTGATCTATTGGATGAGTGTGTGTGTGTGTGTGTGATGTCTCTTGTGCTCCCTCTAGTGTCTAGCTAGCCTACATGTATTTACATTGATGCACATCACCACATCCCCCTTTTGTATATATTACATATTTTCTGCACACTTTGAGAAAATTGAACAAAGAACAGGTAGATAAGATAAGGTATATACAAGTCATGGGAACAATGATTAAACAATAAGTCCAAATCATTCGTGTGAGTCCAAAAACCATCAATTATCATGGTCAAATGTCTCTCTTGGTTATGAACGCCATCAACGTCCCTGACATTGACCAAAAAGTGGTCAAATCACTTCGCTGTCTGATTTGGACTCCCTTTCTTTTTCGATGTTTGTGATGGTGATGTTGGATGGCATCTTGTAGCTGATAAGGTGTTGACGTTGAAGAGGTACCATCAACAGTATCATTCGAGGTCATGAATGTGCCATATATTGAAGTTGGATAAGACTGTACATACTGGTTGTGGCCACGTGCTGTGCAGGAAGGGTGATCCTGCTGAGAACCGTTGAAGCTTGTCGAATTGGAAACAGAATTGCTGCTCGTATAAATACTTTGTGATGGTGTGAAACTAGAACCTTGCATCTGATAGGAATATGCCATCTGGCTAGGCTGGGGTGCAGCAAATCCTGGGCTGTAACTAAGGCATCCAGTCTGTAGTGCATATTGCACTTGCGGTAGTCCTCCTTCGTCTTGATTCCATTAGTGGGCAATCTGTAGTGCTGGCCTGTTTGAGAATACGCTGCATAGACTGCTGGCTGCTGCATGCCTGAATACTGGGTTTGTCCAGCATGAGCTGTCATTGGCTGCACTGCTGGTGTGGAAACAAATGTGTGGATATAGCTGTGGTGAATATTGGTGTATTCCTCTTGGAGTGTAGCCGCTGCTTGTTATTACTGACCCAGTGTAATTGTTAAGTGATCCATCTCCTGTCATTGAGGCATCTGCTGTCACCCTGAGCGTGCCATCACTGAGGTTGCAGCACTCCCTGTCTAGAGTAAAGTCCGGCTTACGTGAATCAGAGTCGGCGTTTGGTTGCTCCCCATCTGGAGTCTGGTTTTAACTGAGGCAGTGTTGGTTTGTTGATGCTCCCCGTCCGGAGTCTTAGCAGGTTCACTGGAGTCAGCTGAGATTTCTTGAAGCTGCACGTCTGGAGTCGAAACATGCAGGAATGCATTGACTTGTGGAGAGGTTCGAGCAAATGAGGGTGGAAGTATCATGGTGTCACCGGAGTCACCAGTGGTCTCACAGTGATCGTCGAGTGCCTCTGTACACTAGCTGAGGTCTGTCACTTTGCACATCTTGCATGGGAAGTGGGATGATGTCGTCACTCGGCTCACATACCGTGGGTAGAGCCTCAGTAGCTGCTTGTTGTTCACTTGGGTTGGGTAAATTGTCAGAGTCTTCATCTGGTGGTGCAAACAATGTGGGTGGACTGTCATTGTCTTGCTGTTGTCCTTCATTTGGGCTTGGACTGTCATCGTCGCTTTGTGCTTCACTGTAGCATGATAGACCGTCATGGTCGTCCTGCTGTGCACTGGAGCGTGGTAGACTGTCATAGTCTTCCTGCTGTTTACTTGAGCATGGCAGACTTGCATCATCTGCCACTAGTTGGTCAGAGGAGGTTGCTAGACCCTCATGGTCTTGTTCCTGCAAGGACTGCGCGTCGGAGTCTTGCATTGCTTCTATTGTGGAGGCTGTCCATGAGCTCGCTGCGGAAGCTTGTGACACTGGAGTCACATCTTGTTCGTGCAAGGACTGCGCTCTGGAGTCTTGCGTTTCTACAATTGCGGAGTCTGTCCACGAGCTCACTGTAGAGGCTTGTGACACTGGTCCTCAAATCCTCAAATCTGAAGAACTCGTCGTCGGGGTCGTCAATGTGCAACACGTCTAGTTGCGGACCAGATTTGGTACTGGGGTAGCCTCCCAAGGTGAAAGGTTCGTCTGAGTCGTTGTCTTCTAGGACCATATCATCACTATTTGTGACGGAGCTGGCATTGGGCTCGTGAGGTCCAGAAAAAATGCAAAAGTCGGTATCGAAGTATTCAAGGTCGGAATCATCAGTTTGGGCGTAGGTAACTGCTTATTGCAGTGTTCTTCGGAGGTTAATTTCATTTCCTGGTTCAATTTGAGGCATTGTGCTGTCATTCCAGGTGAAGGAAGGTTGTTTTACGGCTTTAAAAGATTTTTTCTTTGATTTGGGAAGTTTCCCCTTTAAATGGGTGTGGTCCGGGGCCTCTGACATTATAACGCATGTGACATCATATGTAGGAAGCGTTTGCACATGCGCAAATCGCTTTTCCTGTACCGATGGCCGTTGTCGTGATTGCACAGTGCGGCGTCTTCCCAACTGCGCAAGTGCAGTCCCTTTAGAAAGATGGCCGCCGATCAAAATTGTTCTCTGCTCCGGGACCTCGGCCTCGTGGTGACTACTGCCGCTTCTCTTACCTTTTCTTGCTGGTTGGAGTGTGTTTCCCTCACAGTATTTGCCGAATTTGTCCAGGACTGCCTGGAAGTCGCTCCTGTTTTGCCCTTGCAGAACTTGAATTTTTTGAAGGTTTCTTCTGCTCTGGCACCGGTGATGGTGAGGAGAAGCTCTGTCTTTTCAGCATCGGCCACATCTTCTAGTTCGGCTGCTACCAGGAAGATTTCAAACATTTGCCAAAATACCCGCCAGTTTTCGCGGAGATCGCCGTGGCACTGGAGCTGCTGCGGGACCCGGATCTCGAACATCTTGCCTGGGTATCGTTGCTGGTACTCACTGTACGCTGAGGTATGGCTTTCTGGATTGAAACAGTTCACTGCTGGTACCATGATTTGTTATGCTGTAGGTGTAACATGAGCGGCTTCCTTGTGGTGCACTTGACAAAGGAAGGTTCAGACGTGGAGAGAACTTCAACACATTTATTAAACTATTTACACTTCTATTACTCGGGTTCGACACTGCTAATCCTACTAAACCTACCCAGACTGAGTAACCAGCTGCTGCAATCCACGTGGTGAGTCTAATATTGAATCAACCCTGTGTCTCTACTCACTGACTGTCTCCACTGGAAAGAGGCAGATCATGTGTGTGGTGTCCTTTATATATGGGTTGGTGTAATGCCCTCCTGTGGTGGTGTCACCTCTGTGTGTATCGTGAATGTCCATTGGTCGTGTCCTCTCCAACTGATCTATTGGTTGAGTGTGTGTGTGATGTCTCTGGTGCTCCCTCTAGTGTCTAGATAGCCTACATGTATTTACATTGATGCCCATCACCACAGAGAGGGTGCGTGACGGGGAGGAGAGGGGTGGGTTGAGGAGGGTGCGTGCCGGGGAGTGGGGGAGTTGGGGCGTGTGTGTGCCGAGGAGATGGGGTAGGTGGTTGAGGAAGGTGTATGCCCGGGGGTTTGGGGAGGGTGTTTACCGGGGGGTGTTCGGGAGGAGAGGGGTGGGTTGAGGAGGGTGCGTGCCGGGGATGGGGGGGGGGGGGAGGGGGGGGGGGAGATGTGTGCCGGGGGGGTTTGGGGAGGGTGCGTACCGGGGGGTGCCGGGGAGAGCGAGTGATGGAGAGGATGCGTGCTGGGGAGGAAAGGGGGTGGGGAGTTGGGGAGGGTGCATGCCGGGGAGGAAAGGGGGGATGTTGGGGAGGTGCAAGCCGGGGAGGAGAGGGGGGGATGTTGGGGAGGGTGCGTGCCGGGGAGGAGAGGGGGGTTTGGGAGGGTGCGTGCCGGGGAGGAGAGGGGGGTTTGGGGAGGGTGCGTTCCAGGGAGGGTAGGGGTGGATGGGGTTGGGGCAGGCGAGTGATGGAGACGCACGATGAGGCCCAGTGTGTACCGGCCCCGCTCGTCGTACCAGGACCTCAGGGATTGGGCATGCAGGAGGAGACTCCGGATGAGCCGGGAAACCGTGGCACACATCTGCCACCTGATGACACATCTGGCACCGTGAGGCACTGGGGGTGGACACCCTCTCCCCGTGGCCGTCAAGGTTACGGTGGCCCTGAACTTCTATGCCACAGGGTCATTCCAGGCAACGAGTGGGAATCTGTCCGGCATCTCGCAGGCATCGGTGCACCAGTGCATCCATGCAGTGACAGACGCCCTATATGCCATTGCGGACCGCTACATCCAGTTCCCTGTGCACTGGGCCAGCCAGGATGCCCGGGCAGTGGGCTTTGCTGCCGTGGCCAGGATGCCCATGGTCCAGGGGGCGATCGATGGGATGCACGTCGCCGTGCGGCCACCTGCGGATAACAGGGCCGTGTTCACGAATAGGAAGGGGACCTATTCCATGAACATGCAGTGGTCTGTGACCACCGCATGAGGATCCTGCACATCTCTGCCTGGTACCCGGGCAGTGTACATGACTCATTCGTATTGGCGCAATCTTTCATCCCCACCATGTTTGAGGGACGCCTCCGCGGCTGAGGGGCTGGTTGCTCGCTGACAGGGGTTACCCGTTGCGGTCGTGGCTGATGTATGCCTAGACAGAGGCCACTGACAGACGTGGAGAACCGCTACAATGATGGCCATGCAGCGACCGGGGGTGTGATAGAGTGGTGCTTTGGGCTGCTGAAGATACGCTTCAGGTGCCTGGACCGCTCTGGATGGGCCCTCCAGTACCCGTCAGATAGGGTTGGCCGCACCGTTGTGGTCTGCTGCGTCCTGCACAACATCGCCCAGCAGAGGGGCGATGTGCCGCAGGCAGAGGAGGGGGTAGGGGAGGAACAGCAAGACGAGGCGCAGACCACCCCAGATGAGGTCAATCAGGGCAATGGTCAGGATACACGGGTTGGACATCGACGGGAGGCTGCCCACCGTTACCAGCTGGGCTAAGGGGCACGGGACAGACTGATAGCCGCCCAGTTCACGGACTAGGGGGACGTGGGAATCGGTGAGTATGGACACATACTGCACACTACGACACCAGTCTACCACCCTCACCCCACCCACCCAACACCAATCACCCACACCCCACCTGTGGTAAACCATTTTGGTATATAATATGTGTATTGTGGTAAACGGCTACTGTATTATATGTAATGTGGTAAACCACTGTCGATGGCTCTGCCTCCCCTCGGGGCTGGTATAAAGGTGGCTGGTCTCCGCCTCTGACCCAGTTCGGGATCAGAGGCCAGGAGGCTTTCTGTTTCGTTTATTAAAGCCTCAGTTAAGTTCACTACTCGTTTTGTGTTCATTGATGGCAAATCACCACCCACCCAACACCAACCACCCTCGCCCCGCCCACCCAACACCAACCAGCCGCACCCCACCCACATGCACACCACCCCTCCATTGCACATCCACCTCCGGCACAACAGGCCGGGCTCACACGGTCGCCGGTGGAAGCGTGTCTATTGCAGGCCATGGAGGATGATGACAACCCGCCCTGCGATCAGCTCTGGGCTCCACATCGTTGGACAATGCCTGACCCACGGCCACAGTACCACCCTCCACCCGGACTGTTCCTGCATGCGGCCGTGACACTGCAACGCACGGTCCCGTCGTCTGCCCGGGGGGATGGCAAGGGCGACTCGGTGGGGGAGGGCACACTCACCTGAGGCCGATGTTCTATCACTCCTCACACACCAACTCGCACTCACCTCACACCACACCCCCGCATGCATCGGACAGAGCACAAAGACAGCTTCTGTAGGTGTGGAAGTGATTTTAATAACAAACAGTTCACACCCGTGCCCTAGCCCCAGAACTAATCTGTGCCCTGCACCCGTGCCAACTTACTCAGTGTCTAATTTTTGGGCCTTACTACGTCTAGGTGGTTCCCCAGACGGTGCAGCAGACCTGGAGGTGGACTCCTGTGATTCCTGCCCTGTGACTAGGGACCCATTTGGCGGCCGTTTCCTGGGGCGGCCTGGCTTAGATGGGCCAGGCTGATTCGGGTGACTTATCAACTTAAGTACAAACAGTCTACTTAATAACTCCTCTGAATCAATTTTTAGCCCATCCAGTGTCTCAATTACCTCCTATTTCTCTATGACTTTGGCAGCATCTCCTTCCTTGATAAAGACAGATGCAAAGCATTCATTGGGTACCATGTCCCTTTTTTGGCCCCGAATCAGCTCCACGTCTCCATTTACAATATTTTCACTATTTATTTGCCTACAGAAGATTTTTGGATGTCCATCAGTTGCTTACACTAATCATTGGATGTGAGAGTTGAGGAGAGAGACAGCAAAGAGAGATTTAAGAGTGTATGATAAAGTCGAGAAAAGAAGCCGCAGTTTTGTGTGCTCCAGGATAATCCTGGAACAGTGAGCAGTTTTACCAGCTGATTGCATGACCTGATAGTGCATTGTATGGCCTCGCTAGATCAGCTGATGAATGGTTAAACTAGTTGTCCACCCTATCCTGCTCAAATTTGCATCCGCTGATCTTAAGGGAGTGGAGCAGAGGTCGATACTGGCCAAACAGCCAGGCTGGGAGTGTCATGTGAGAGTACCTTTAAGAAATGGGTGTTTTTTATAGAATAACTGTCGTGGGTGTACCTTTAAAAATGGGTGTTTATTACTGCAGTGATGTCAGAGTGTGGGTGGAGCTGGGCTGTCTGTCAGCTTTTAGCTTCACTTTGAGAAAAACTTGGGTGTGTCTGTGTTTGTTTGGTTTCGTTTTAGTGTTGGAGCTGCAGGCAGCCACGGAGAAGGTGTAATGTTGTTCCCTTTGCCATGTAAAGACTATCTCTTGACCATTTCGTGAATTCAGAGTGATAACTGTTCTCAGTAGTGAATTTAAACCTGATGTGCCTCTGTTACAAGGTTTTTTTGTCTTATGGATGTTAAAAAAAAATGTTTAAGGATAATTGTATTCTTTGGGGGGTGTATTTGAATTGATGGTTACTAAGATGTCCACCCTTCCCCCAACGCTAGCGCAGGCCACAATCTCACTAATACCCAAAAAAGATAAAGACCTGACGGAATGTGGATCATTCAGACCCATTTCACTGCTGAACGTGGATGCAAAAATACTCGCAAAGGTCCTGGCCAAATGGCTGGAGGCTGCGTACCAGAGGTGGTCACAGAGGACCAAACCGGCTTTGTCAAGGGTAGGCAGCTCACAGCGAACATCAGGCGACTGCTGAATGTGATATTGACCCCCCCCCCCCCCCCCCACCCGGGGAGTGAAGGAGTGAACACCAGAGGGGATCGTCTCTCTGGATGCAGAATAGGCCTTTGACAGAGTCGAATTGAGCTACCTCCTCGAGGTACTGGAACGGTTTGGGCTAGGAGCGGGATTCACCGCCTGGGTGAGGCTCCTGTACAACGCTCCCAAAGCGAGTTTCCGCTCTGAATACTTCCCGCTACAGAGAGGAAGAAGACAGTGCTGCCCCCTGTCCCCACTCATGTTCGTGACGCAAAAAGCTGGAAGGGAATCTGGAGAGGAGACAGAGAGCACAGAGTCTCACTCTATGCAGATGACCTGCTCCTCTATGTCTCAAAGCCACAGGAGGGACTGAAGGCAATACTGCAAATACTGAAAGAGTTTGGAACCTTCTCGGGCTACAAACGTAACCTGGGCAAAAGCGAGACCTTCCCAGTGAACCCAAAAGGGGGAGGGATAGATTCCATTACCTGGGGATCCAGATAGCCAGAGACTGGACACAGATCCACAAGTGGAACCTGACCAGCCTGGTGGAGGAAGTAAGAAAGGACCTTCAACGGTGGAGCTCACTCCCACTCTCCCTGGCAGGGAGAGTGCAGACGATCAAGATGAACGTACTGCCAAGGGTCCTCTTCCTGTTTAGATCCATTCCGATCTTCATCCCCAAGGCCTTTTTCCAAACATAGACAGTCTCATCATGCCGTTTGTGTGGGGGGGCAAGAACCCGAGAATTCCCAAACCGACACTGCAAAGAGGGAAAGTCAGAGGGGGCCTGGCTCTCCGAACCTACTATGCTACCACTGGGCAGCAACGGCAGAAAAAGTGAGGGGATGGGCACAATATCCCGACACAGATTGGGTACAAAAGGAGGAGGCATCCTGGAAAAGGAACAACCCTCCGGGCCCTGCCTACAGCAGCACTCCCACCTTCCTCAACAAGGTACACAACGAGCCCAGTGGTAGCGGCCGCGCTGAGAACGTGGATCCAGTTGAGCCAGCACTTCGGGATAGCCAAAATATCCCGTATGGCCCCCATCTGCGGCAATCACAGATTCCCCCCAGTCATACTAGATACCACCTTCAAAAGATGGAGGCGGGACAGGGGCACACTGACGGTCGGGGACTTCTACGTAGGGCGCAGGCTGGCAACACTGAATGAACTGACGAGGAAGTGGAAACTAGCAAAAGGACAGGAATTGAGACACCTCCAAACAAAGCACTTCCTCCGCACAGAGACAGTAGGGTACCCCGGGGCCCCAGAAACCATACTACCAGAGGACCTGATAGGCACAAGCAGCGAGAAGGGGGGGCTATGTGGGAAAATATACAGACAGCCACTGGACAGAGCCGAAACACCACTGGACGGGACCAGACAAAAATGGGAGGACGAACTGGGGACAGAGGTAGGATGGGGAGTCTGGAGCGAAGCACAAGGCAGGGTGAGCTCCACCTCCTCGTGCGCAAGGCTAAGCCTAATGCAGCTCAAAGTGGTGCACAGAGCGCACCTGAACAGAACCCAAATGAGTGGTTCTTCCCGGAGGTGGAGGACAAACGTCAGCGGTG
Source organism: Scyliorhinus torazame (assembly GCF_047496885.1). NCBI lineage: Eukaryota > Metazoa > Chordata > Chondrichthyes > Carcharhiniformes > Scyliorhinidae > Scyliorhinus > Scyliorhinus torazame. Next base: position 52,296,082 of record NC_092727.1, read on the forward strand.
CCAGAGGGGCCCGGCCAACCACACCCACAAGCTTGCCCCAAGCTTGCTGGGTTCTGGACAGCCTTCTCCGAGGCAATGTCCAAGGTTGTGGGGGTGAGGTTGAAGCCATGCCCAATAGTGGCAATCTTCGGGGTATCGGAGCAGCCGGAGCTACACATGGGGAAGGGGGCCAGCGCCCTCGCTTTCGCTTCCCTAATCGCACGCCGGAGAACCCGGCTCGGCTGGCGATCGGCAGCACCACCCACAGCTGCAGACTGGCTCGCTGACCTCTCAGAATTTCTCCACCTGGAGAAGATTAAGTACATCATCCGAGGGTCAGAGGAAGGCTTCCTGGATACTTGGGCGCAGTTCGTCGGCCTGTTCCAAAACCTGTTCGAGGCCAGCAACGAGGAGTAAGCCAGGGAAAATTTAAAAAATGAAGAACCAAAGGACTGCGCAACCTGAGGGGGCAGGTGGGGGGGGGGGGGGGGGGGATGGGGAAACCACAAGAGAAGAGGAAGGTGCTGAAACCAATGTGGAGGGGAGGAAGGGGGGATATCATAGACTGATCCAGAGGGCAGCAAAATTTGCGTACAGTTAGTCAAATGAAAGACAAAACAAATCTCTCTGTAAAATAAAGCAAATTAGCGCGGGCAAGAAAAATGTATATAAGTAGCCAACTGTTTATAAATATGAGAAAAGCCAATAAAAAGATTTTTTTTAAAAAGGCTATACACAATGTAGATGTGGGAAATGCTGTTCCAATCAAACAACATCCATATAGACTTAACCCTTTAAAATTGGCACAGGTTACAAAGAGATTGAGAGTATGCTTAAAAATGGCATAATTGAAGTGGGTTGCAGCCAATGGAGTTCACCCATAGTGATGGTGCCTAAACCAGACGGTACACAACAGTTGTGTGTGGACTATAGAAAGGTGAATGCAGTTACAAGAACGGACTCTTGTATCCTATCCCACGTTTGGAGGATTGCATTGAGAAAGTGGGGCAATCAGCTTTTATTTCCAAACTGGATTTACTTAAAGGTTACTGGCAGGTACCTTTGTCCGAAAGGGCGAAGGAGATTTCAGCTTTTGTGACTCCAGATGGTATATACCAATTCCAAGTTATGCCATTTGGCATGAAAAACACCCCTGCCACATTTCAACGGTTAACTAACAAAGTTGTTTCAGGATTACCCAATTGTGCGGTATACATCGACGATCTGGTAATTTTCAGCCAGACATGGACAGAACATTTGAAACATCTGATGGAGTTATTCAATCGACTTCAGGAGGCGGGTTTGGTGATAAACCTAGACAAAAGTGAATTTGGAAAAGCCCAAGTCACTTTCCTTGGCAATAGAATCGGACAGGGTCGAATGGTCCCACGGGATGTGAAAACAAAAGTTATTGGGGAGTTTCCGATACCCTCGACACAACGGGAAATAATGCGATTTCTTGATATGAGTGGATTTTACCGGAAATTTGTACCAAATTCGCGCAGTGTGGTCGCTCCACTGACGGACTTGCTCAAGGAGCGTAACAAATTCCAGTGGACAGCGGAGTGTCAACAGACATTTGACGGCCTGAAGGCTGTGTTAACCACTGCTCCTGTGTTAGCCATCCCAAATTATACGAAACCATTCAAAGTGGCGGTTAATGCGAGTGATGTGGGCGTCGGTGCAGTGCTTCTACAAGACGAGGACAAAGGGCTAGAGCGGCCTATTGGTTATTTTTCAAAGAAATTGAATTCTCACTAGATAAAGTATTCAACGACTGAGAAGGAGACTTTGAGTTTGGTGCTGGCTTTGCAACATTGTCACATTTATGTGACCAGCAATCTGTCTGACACCATTATATATACTGATCATAATCTGTTGACGTTTTTGGAGCGATTCCAGAATAATAATGCACGACTGTTTCTCTGGGGTTTATTGTTTAAAATAAACAATTTCATTTAAAAATAGTACATGTGGCAGGACGAGAAAACATGATAGCCGATGCTCTGGCACGAATGTGATGAACAGAAGCAGGTTCGGTGGAGGAAGAAGAACTAAAATGGATTATATTATTATAAATGTTTCCATGTTTTGTTTTGTTTAAAAAAGAGGAAATGTATATTCACTGTCCATATTTCTTAAAGGAAAGTGAGAAGGTGAAAAATGAAACCACCGTGAAGTTGATGGTTCACTTTTTTCTCTTGGGGGGAGGTGTCATTTGAGAGTACCTTAAAGAAATGGGTGTTTTTTTATAGAATAACTGTAGTGGGTGTACCTTTAAGAAATGGGTGTTTATTACTGCAGTGATGTCAGTGTGTGGGTAGAGCTGGGCTGTCAGTCAGCTTTTAGTTTCACTTTGAGAAAAACTTGGGTGTGTCTGTGGTGTTTTTGGTTTCGTTTTAGTGTTGGAGCGACAGCCAGTCAAAGAAGGTGTAATGTTGTTCTCTCTGCCATCTAAAGACTATCTATTGACCATTTGATGAATTCAGAGTTATAACTTCTCAGTAGTGAATTTAAACCTGAGTGCTTTTGTTACAAGGTTTTTTGTCTTATGGATGTTAAAAGGAAAGGTTAAGGATTAATCACAATGTTGTATTCTTTGGGGGGGGGGGGGTGTATTTGAATTGATGGTTGCTAAAATGTTCACTGTATGTTTTAAAAAGGTTAACTGAGTTCATAGAATAAACATTGTTTTGCTTTTAAAAAATGCTGCTAGATGTCTGCTGCACCACACCTGAAGAGTGGACCGTGTGCTCTCCATACCTCAATCTATTAAAAGTTGTGGGTCAGGTGAACTCCATGATACACTTTGGAGTTCTTTAATTCTGGCCCATAACAAGAGTCAGTAATGTGTTTTTTTTCATATCATTTATTCCAAACACAGTCAGATACAAACAAAAGAAAGCACCTCAAAATACACAAATTACATACAGTTTGTAATGTTTTCCATTTTTTGCCCCTAAAGCACATTCCCCTCCCCTCTGGCGACAAACAAGTCCACAACTATGGACAGAAGCAGCCTCCATTGTGCGTAAAACCCCTCTTAGAGTCATAGAATATCCACAGTGCAGAAGGAGAATGTTCAGTTCAAGGGCAATTAGGGGTGGGCAATAAATGTTGGCTTGGCCAGCATCACCCACACCCCCATGAAAGAGTAAAGGAAAAAAAGTGATCAGCAAGGCCTGAATCACTCAGACATTGAAGCGTGTTCTTTATTCCAACAACCTTGGCCAAAATTAGACGAGTCACACTAAAGTAAATGATCTGTGTATGCATATATTCATCGGCAAGAAACATATTTAGCCTGTGTGCGCTTTATTTCAGAATTCACAATCAGACTTTGGTTGCATTAAGAAACCCAGGTTCACCTCATGCACATGAACAGTGGATAAGCAGAATATGGTTTAAAAACACATTAAGATGGAATCCTGCTTGTTGACCCTCGTCACTTTGTTCAGGAGAGGAGGGCTGTGGTTAATGCTGAGTGAAGCATTTATCAGAAACAGCAAAAAACGATTCTTTTCTTTAAAAAAAAAGCTTCTTCTTTGTGAAAAACGAGCCTCCTGTGGTGACAGCAGCATTCTGTTGCTAGTGATTTACTGGGAACTTCACTGCAGTGAGATTCCTCATAGCCAGACTGCAAGAAAGGAGAGTGTGACCCTGCATCTGGCAGCACTGATGGGAACCAGATGTTTCAACGCAGTGCATGAACGCTGAAAGCCAAATTCTCAATGAGAAACCTTTCTCTCACACTCCGAACACGCCAGTCAGTCGGCAGTGGCCTGTCTGCTCTCTGCCCTCCTCCCTACCCCCCAGCCCCGCACCCACCCCGACGCTGTACTGAACGTCACAGCTCTAGTATTTTATATTTTATAAATATTACTTGTCTACTTGAGGCATCCGGTGAGTGATTATCCTTCAACTCTTCATTTTCCCCAAACTTCAACCAAATCCCCTAAAGTCAGCAAAAGACATCCGAATTGTGTCGGAGGTGTAGGTCAGTTTCTCTTGGATATGGGCCAGCAATCTCCTGACAACATGGTGTACTAATTTAGGGAATAAAGCAAAAATGATAAAAGCTTCAGAAATCATTAACTCTTTTAATTCCTGGACATCTCACATATTTCGCCCAATAGTATATATACTGGTTCTTCGAAGTTACAATGCATAAATACATTCCATTATAATTATGGCACAACCAATTATGATTCTGTACTTACAGTTAAAAAAATTAGAGGAACATAGATAATAGGAGCAGGAGAAGGCCATTCAGCCCTTCGAGCCTGCTCCGCCATTTATTACGATCATGGCTGATCAACCACAGTATCATAGAATTTACAGTGCTGAAAGAGGCCACTCGGTCCATTGAGTCTGCATCGGCCCTTGGAAAGAGCACCCTACTCAAGCCCACACCTCCACCATACCCTGGTAACCCAGTAACCCACTCAACCTTTTTGGACACTAAAGGGCAATTTAGCGTGACCAATCCACCTAACCTGCACATCATTGGACTGTGGGGGGAAACCGGAACACCCAGAGGAAACACACACAGACACGGGGAGAACGTGCAGACTCCGCACAGACTGTGACCCAAGCCGGGAATCGAACCTGAGACCCTGGAGCTGCGAAGCAACTGTGCTAACCACAGTGCTACCCTGCTGCCCAACTCACTAACCTGTCCCTGCCTTCCCCCGCCCCTCCCACATATCCTTGGATCCCTTCAGCCCAAGTGCTATATTAACTCCTTCTCAAAAATATACAATGTTTGATTTCAACTTTTTTCTGTGGTCGCGAATTCCACAGCTGACCACTTTCCGGGTGAAGAAAGTTAGACCATAAGACTATAAGACATAGGAGCAGAATTAGGCCACTCGGCCCATCGGGTCTGCTCTGACATTCAATCCTTCTAAACTCCAATGAGTACCGACCCAGAGTCCTCAACCGTTCCTCATATGACAAGCTCTTCATTCCGGGGTTCATGCTTGTGACCCTCCTCTGGACCTTTACTAAGGCCAGCACATCCTTCCTTAGATATGGGGCCCAAAACTGCTCACAATACTCCAAATGGGGTCTGACCAGAGCCTTATACAGCCTCAGAAGTACATCCTTTATCTTGTATTCTAGCCCTCTCGCCATGAATGCTAACATTGCATTTACCTTCCTAAATGCTGACAGAACCTGCACGTTAACCTTAAGAGAATCATGAACAAGGACTTCCAAGTCTCTTTGTGATTCCGATTTCCTCAGCATTTCCCCATTCAGAAAATAGTCTATGTCTCCATTCCTCCTTCCAAAGTTCATAGCCTCACACTTTTCCACATTGTATTCCATCTGCCACTTCTTTACCCACTCTCCTAGCCTGTCCAAGTCCTTCCTCAATACTACCTGTCCCTCTACAGATCTTTGTATCATCTGCAAACTTAGAAACAGTGCCTTCATTTCCTTCTTCCAGATCATTAATGTATTGTGAACTTGTGAAAGTTCTCCACCTCTCAGTCCTAATTGATTTACCCTGTATACTTAGACTGTGAACCCTGGGTCTGGACTCTCCTGCCATCTGGAATAACCTTGCTGCATTACGGTGCCTGGTCCTTCTGCACCCCACATTTTTCTAAACTCCATTGAGCATATTCGTAACTAACTCAATCTCCTCGTACATCAGTTCCAACACCCCAGGAATCAGTCTGGGAAACCTTTGCAGCACTCCCCCTGAGTAAGAACACCCTTCCTCAGATAAGGAGACCAAAACTGCGTACAATATTCCAGGTGTGGACTCACCAAGGCACTCGATAGTCGAAGCAAGACATCCCTGCTCCTGGACTCGAATCCTCTCACTGTGGAAGCCAGAATATTTGCCTTCTCTACCACCTGCTTTTCGGGGTGATTAATCTCTTTGCTTTCTCCAGCACTCTTAGCATCCAAGTTGTCGAGGAAAGTATGAGTTTAAGTTCCAGACTCGGGCCAATGTCTTCAAAATTTTTGTTTTGCTATTCATTTGCAGGATGAGGCTTTCGCTGGCTGGACCGCTTTTATTGCCCATTCCTAATTGCCCTTGAGAAGGTGGTGATAAGTTCCTGGGTGAGTATATAGCACTGCAGAAATGCACATCACTATTTAAAGAAAAGGGAAGGAATAAACCTGGAAGGTTCAGCTTGTCAGTCTAAAACTTTGATCGATAATCACCCCAGAGTAAATACATTGTCATTTGGAATGGCTTGGGTTAATCAATGAGTACCGGGACGGAATTGTTAAAGGCAAAGTGTGTTTGCCTAGTTTGAGTTTTTTTGGCACGTTTGATGTGGGCAGTGCGGTCAAAGATGTGGAGTGATTTTTCGAAAAACCAAGTGCCTCGTAATAGATTTGTTCACAAAATTGAAGCTCATGAAATGAAAGGGGCACTGGTTGCGGAGATACAGAATTGGTGAAGCGAGAGAAAGCAGGGTAGCACAGTGGCGTAGCGGTTAGCACTGCTGCCTTACGGCGCCGAGGTCCCAGGTTCGATCCCGGCTCTGGGTCGTCTCCCCATGTTTCCGTAGGTTTCGCCCCACAACCCAAAAGATGTGCAGGGTAGGTGGATTGGGCACACTAAATTGCCTCTTAATTGGAAAAAATCAATTGGGTACTATAAATTTATAAAACAAAAAGAGAGAGAAAGCAGAGTTTGTTGCTGAATGACTGGTCTTCAGGCTGGAGGGAGCTTTATTGCGACGCTCACTAAGGATTAGTATAAAGACCAGGTAATAATACCAAGGTTTGCAAATGTTCTGAAACTCAGAAATGTGGTAAAATAGGCAGCCATATGACAGATGAACTTAAACACAAAGAAGTGTAAACAGAATGGTATAATTTTGCAGCAAGTGTAGAAATAGAGAGAACCGGAGGCCTTTGTACACAATTCCTTGGACAACCTGAAAACACTGTTAAATAGACATCTGGAGCACTTGGCATTTTAATAAAGGAACAGAGCAGCATATCCAAAGATATGCAGGTTAGGTGGGGTAGTGGGTTTGTGGAATTGTTTCCCGCAGAGGACTGTCGAGGCTGGGTTGTTAAGTAGATTCAAGGCTGAGATATACAGAATTTTAATCAGAACGGGAATCACAGGTTGCGGGGATAAGGCAGGAAAATGGATGTGAGGGTTATCATATTAGAGCAGTCATTATTTCATTAAAAAGACAGCAGACTCAATGGGTCGAATGGCCTATTTCAGCTCCTACTTCTTATTGTCTAATAGACAAGAGTTTGCCTGTGAATGGTTCAAACTCATTCCCCTCACTCTCAAAACCATGTATGATAGGAACAGGCGTAGGCTATTCAGGCCCTTGAGCCTGTCCCGCCATTCTATGAGATCATTGCTGATCTGTGACCTAACTCCATAACCTGCCTTTGGCCCATATTCCGGTGGCTCAGTAATGGTGTCCTCCAACTGTACATGCACCTCTTTGACCTCACAGAGAGCCTCGCCGATGTCTCCTTTGCAAGTACTAATCCATCAATTGCTGGGAGGTGAAGCTGGCCAACCGTCTGCGAAAAGAATATTCACATGGATCCATACAAGCAAGAAACCCATCATGTCTGTGACAAATTCTGATCTGGCAGACACTTTTTGGAGAATCTCAGCCTCTGTATTTAAATTATTTTCACAAAATACTGCTGTTTATTTGGGAAGAATGAATGTGAACAGCAGCACCCCTTCATCGTCAATGAATGTTGCTATTAATTTATTGGCTCAGATCTAGCGATAGAAATGACAGCAAAATAGTCAGTACTAATCATCATTACTCCCTTGTGAAATGCATGACAATGTCTGGAGTCCACACATCTACATTTAAACACTAAAATCCAGAAGTTACTATAAGTGATACTGTGCATCTCAATAGGATATCCACTGTTGCCATCTTCCAGATTGTAATCAATAAAAATCACTAAACTGATTAAAACTTGCCCTTTACACAATTAGTCTCACTGTTGCTTGGAGATTCTCTTGACTTGGCACCAGATTCAAACTGACATGAGGAAATGGGAAGTCCCCACTGCAGAGATCTTTGTGAGGTCTTTGAGAGCAGCACCCTACAACACCTCCACGATAATACCCAATACCGGGGCCCCGCAAGGCTGCGTACTTAGCCCCCTACTGCACTCCCTCTACACACGCGACTGTGTGGCAAAGTTTGGCTCCAACCAACTCCATCTACAAATTTGCTAATGACACAACCATACTGGGTCAGATCTCAAACAACGATGAGTCAGAGTTCAGAAGGGAGATAGAGAACCGAATGGCGTGGTGGAACAACAACAATCTCTCCCTCACGTCAGCAAAACTAAGGAGTTGATCATTGATTTCAGGAAGCAAAGTATCGTACACACCCTTGTCTGCATCAACGGGCCGAGGTGGAGATGATTGGCAGCTTCAAATTCCGAGGTGTGCACATCACCAAAAATCTGTCCTGGTCCACCCACGTCAGCGCTATGACCAAAAAAGCACAACATTCTCAGGAAACTAAGGAAATTCAGCATGTCCACATTGACTCTTATCAATTCTTACAGATGCATCACAGAAAGCATCCTATCTGACTGCATCATAGCTTGGTATGGCAACTACCCGGCCAAAGACCGTAAGAAACTACAGAGAGTTGTGAACACTACCCAGTCCATTGAGCAAACCCGCCTCCCATCCATTGGCTCTGTCTACTCCTCCCACTACCTTGGAAAATTGGGCAGCATAATCAAAGACCCCTTCCACCTGGGTTATTTTCTGGTCCACCTTCTTCCATTGGCCAGAAGATACAAAAGTCTGAGAACACGTACTAACAGGTTCAAAAAAAGCTTCTTCCCTGCTGCGACCAGACTCCGGAATGACCCTCTTGTGGACTGATCTGATCTCTTCACACATCTTCTCTACTAACAGTATTGCACTCTATATGCTCCATACATGCCTCTGCCTATGTATTTACATTGTATATTTATGTATGTCCTATGTTTTTTCATATATAGAACAATCTGTCTGAGCTGCATGCAGAGCAACACCTTTCACTGTACCTTGGTACACGTGACAATAAATCAAATCCAATCCAATCCCTTTGCCACTGATGGAAAAATTCAGGTCATTAATTTTTAATCAGCAAGTTTAATTGTGAAGGTCTAGCCATATTATAGAGTGTCTTGGTGTGATGAATGTAAGAATTTCAGATATGGTTAGATATTTGGTGCAGTAAGGGCTAAAAGCCTGGGTTGGTGGGTTTGGGACTGCTTCAGTAGTGCTTTTAAAGAATCCTGAATTGAAAAATTTTGGGAGCCAGGTGTGCAATTACAGCATCATTTAAAGCTTGGGATAATGGAATGTTGTTTGAATTAAGGGGATTCCCTGTGGAGTTAATTAGATTTCAGCTTGGTGAGATGATGTCTTTCCTGGGAGGAGCCAAGGTGTCAGGAATTTTGTTAACTCGAAATGTGAGCTGGATTCAAGCATCTCAATTCAGGTAAAAAAATATGTCTGTAGCTAGATTAGCAGTTTCATTCCAAGATGTTCAGAAGAGACTAGTTGAAAGGTGAGCTGAAACAAACTGCAGCAGCTTCTGAAGAAATACAGCCAGTGTTTCTGCATGGTTCTGACAGGATTCAGAACTTTTCTTTAAAGCAATGTTGAAAGATCTCTGTATCAAAGTAGAGTGTCCAGACACCTCTGTCAAGCAGGTATTCCTGAGGGTTAACTGTATTTAACAGTGGATTGAGAGCTGAGATTTTGTTTTCGTTTGAATGGGAATAAAGAAAGCAGTTAAGGGTTACTGTATTCACTGCACTATAGCGTGGCCAATCCACCTATCCTGCACATCTTCGGGTTGTGGAGATGAGACCCATGCAAAGATGGGGAGAATGTGTAAACCCCACACGGACTGTGACCCGGGGCTGGGATCGAACCCGGGTCCTCGGTGCTAACCACTGCGCCCCATGCCGCCTCGCTTTGTGGGAATAATGGCAGAGGCCAGCTGAACCTAAAGGACTTAGCTTTGATTTCTAGCGGTGCACTGCATTAGTTAAGATTAGACAGGGCAGCATACGAGGTCCCTGCCACACATCGTGGAAAGAGAGGGGCAATCAGGCACGCCTGTCATTACTGACCAGTCTCCACCCCCTAAACTGGTAAATAAAAGTTTGTGAGACGTTGATTGAATTTGACAGCAGGGTGTGCTATTTCCACGGTCAAGTTGGCTGACACTCCAGATTTATCTCAATCCCCCTTTCTCGTAGAGAAGGCTCAGCAATGGTCTCCTTTCCTCCCCATTTGGCTTTAGATCTTTAGACCATGAACCAGAGCAAGGCCTAAAAGCTACAGATTTCTCTTGGATCTCTTAACCCTCTCCAGGCTGCTGACATTCCTACACTGCCAGTATTTGCTCCTCGGGCAGGTGTATGTCCGCCCTGGTAACAGGAATCTCAGGAGCCCACTCTAAATAATTGAAATCCCAACCATAAAAAGTGGATCAGAGGATCACACCAAGGTGGGTATCTTTGATGGATGGAAAGAAATACTTGTGTTTATACAAACCCTTTCATAACCACCGGATGTCTCAAAACATTTTAGAGCCAAAGAAAGATTTCTAAAGTGCAGTCACCATTTAATGTAGAAACACGGCAGCCAATTTGCACACATAAAGCTCTGACAAACAGTAATGTGATAATATACCAGTTAATTTGGTTTTGTGATGTTGCTTAAGTGATAAATATGGACCAGGATACCCACAATAACTCATCGACATTTCTTTGTAATTATGTCCCCAGTTTTTTTATGTCTACCTGAGAGAGCAGAATTTGGTTTCACATTGCAACCCCTGATGGTGCAGCACACCCTCAGTACTGCAGTGGATTGTCAGCCTTGATTTTAATTATCATGTCCTGGATTGGGACTTGAACACACAACCTTTTGGACTCAGAAGTGAGACTGCCACACATTGAATCATGCCTGACACGTAAACCTGCAGCCTAATCCTTGGGGGAGATGAAAAAGACATCCGCCCATCTCCCTGGACTTCCAGAAGAAGAATAGCCACCTGGGTAGGGCAATTATTGCCCCTGAAACAGTATTCTCAATATTGATGTTTTTATAGAATGGGCAATCTGCTTCATTACACCTTCATTTTTCTCCACATGTTTCACCTAATCTAATCCTCCCTCCTGCTCACTCATCATTTGTGAGTGAAAGAATGAGAGGAAAAAAATGAACAAGCGAGAGGAAATATGCTCTCAACTTTCAGTGCTCAAGGAATGCCACAGGATTTGGGGCAGTTACTTCCTCTTGAGAGACCCAGGTCATTCCAATGGTCACTCGGGGAGCTGTTTATTCATGTATCCTCTCCAGCAGTGAAATTCATCGCCAATAATGCTGAAATAGCGAAAGCAAATATCCTCAGAGCTCTGTTAAACCATCTAGTTATTCAAAGCAAAATGTAGAGGCGCAGTAAACAGAATCTGCGCTTGGATTCTTCCACTGTACAACATAGGATTTTAATCATTATCTTGCAATGCTCAGGCATCTGGTGAAGAAGGTTAGAGTTTCGATGGGAAGGAATTTTCCATGATGTAATAAAAAGCTTAGAAGACTTGGGCAGAAAAGCAAGAATGTCATCTGTCAAAGACCAGGCTGGAGTCACTGAGGGAATCTCAGCTTTGATTTCGTAGTACATACAATGTACAGCACAGAACCAGAGCCATTCAGTCCAACTCATCTCTGCTGGCGTTTGGGATGCATACCACTTTACTTCACCTCACCTTCTCCAACATATCCTTCTATTCCTTTCTCCCTCATCTCATTATGAAGCTTCACTTTAAAAACATCGATGGTGGTTGCTTCAACTGCTCCGTGTAATGGTAAATTCAATGACCTAATCACTCTGTGAATAAAGAGATTTCTCTTAAATTCATTGTTGGATTTATTGATAACTATATTAGATTTATGGTTATTTTTTTGGGTCTCCTCCACAAGTGGAAACATCTTCTCTATAATCTGTCCTCTCCAAGCCCAAAGTAGTGATGGGTAACCCAGGCTAGTGAGTGGTGGCACCGTGGTTAGCTCTGATGCCTCACAGCGCCAGGGACCCGGGTTCGATTCCAGCCTTGGGTGACTGTCTGTGGAATTTGCACCTTCTCACCGTGTCTGCGTGGGTTTCCTCCTGTTGCTCCGATTTCCTCCCACAGTCCAAAGTTGTGCAGGCTAGGTGGGGTTATGGGGATGGGGCGGGGGACTGGGCTGATGTGGGGTGCTCTTTCAGAGGGTCAGCGCAGACTCGATAGGCCGAATGACCTCCTTCTGCACTCTCGGGATTCTATGTTCTAAGATTGAAATTGGGCTTGTTGACGAACCATGACCCCATGAATAAGGTGAAATACATTTAATACATGCCAAATATTTCATAACAAGTTATAGAAAATGCTTAATCATCTTTTTAAATATTAATAGTACTAACATCAACATCAAATGGTAAAAACAAAAATATTTACTCTTTGGACACAGTCAATGTTGTGCGTCATTGAACAGGTTCTTCCCGGAGGTGGAGGACAAATGTGAATGGTGCCAGAGAGGCCCGGCCAACCACACCCACACCCACATATCTGGGCTTGCCCCAAACCTGTTGGGTCCTGGACAAAAAATACCATAAAAAAGACCGGGAGACATAGGGGGCATAGCCGCAGTGAACATGCGCAAGGGCAAGTGGAGAACCAGAGGGAGAAGCAATACAGGGGGAAATACACGCTCAGGCCAACACCAGGCAGAACTACTGAGGCAGATTGACCAAATGGGGCACAAGCTACAGAGGGGGGAAACATGGAGATGTAAATATTTATAGTGATCCTCGTTTGTTTGCATTATGTGTTTCATATTCTTTGGTCTATCTCTCTTTTATAACTTTAATTTGGCCTTGGTTGCTTTTGTTTGACATTATGTGTGGTTATGACACACTTGTCGGCCTACTGAGTGTCAATTGCGAATCTGGAAAATCTGGCACCGTGTCTCATTGGAATCGATTGTGTTCCACGTGGCATCGGTGCTAGTCCCTTAACAGTCGCCGAATCGGGCCAGGTGCAGTGGCAGTTTTGCAGTCGTGGAAATCGATGAATCCTGCCCCGGTGTCAAAACGTAGGGCCAGATTCTCTGATTCTGGGGCTAAGTGCGGAGGATGTGTGGCGTTGTCCGTGGAAAAAATCTGTGGCGCCCCCTCACCGGTGCTGCAACGGGTGACAGGCTAGCAGCCATACCACATAAAACTCCCAGACTCCACAAAATAAACAGCTGGAAAATTGCCGGGTCCATGGGTGTGCATTTGCATGCCGACGATCTGCAGTGGACGCGCCGTAAAGCATGGTGCCGGCCGTGCGCGGACCTGACCTTCCCCCACCAGTTCCCCCAGACATCACGTAAGATCCCCAGCCAGCAGTATGGCTCCCTCCTGACTGTGGCAGCACTGGACACAGTCTGCAGCCACCACGCCAGGGTTCCCGCACGGCTGAGACCATGGGTGAACCACAGCGTCGTGAACCCGTGGGAGGGCCTTAGGGTGACACGCTGAGGCAGTCCCAATGGTATGCGGCACGTGCCGTGATGACATCTTTTCGGAGGCGGCAGAGCATATGAAACCTGCGTCAAACAGGCGCCCCCAATTTCGGCATCAAAAGGGATTCCCCGCCCGATCGCCGATTGCGAAATCGGATTCAGGGAACAAAGAATCCCGCCGTTAGCCTCAGAAATGGAGAATCCAGCCGCAGAACTAGGCAAAGTTCTCCAAGTGTGGGTTACTAAGTTTCCATCTAAGTTTAACATGTCTTCTTTAGAATAAACTGCATTGTATATAATTGAGGGCACATGGATTTAGCTGCCCCAGTGCTTGGAGGGTGGGGGTTTGGCTACGTCGGGGGGGGCTGAAGCCTTCCTGGTTGGTGGGCATCCCTGGGTCGGGGGTAGGGGGCTGAAGGATTTTGTGTCGGGAAGGCCTGCAATATTGCCTATTGCCTGCAATAGCCATAGCCAACAAGGAGTCAGTCTTTCAGGAGAAGAGGGGCAGGGAACTGGCAGCAAAACAAATCATAGAATCATAGAAATTATTCGAGCAGAAGGAGGCCATTCGGCCCATGGAAAGAGCACCCCACTTAAGCCCACACCTTCACCCTATCCTTGTAACCCAGTAACCCCACCTAACCTTTTTGGACACAAATGGCAATTTTATCATGGCCAATCCACCTAACCTGCACATCTTTGGACTGTGGGAGCAAACCGGAGCACCCGGAGGAAACCCACGCAGACACGGGGAGAACGTGCAGACTCCGCACAGTCAGTGACCCAAGCCAGGATCGAACCTGGAGCTGTGAAGCAACTGTGCTAACCACTGTGCTACCGTGCTGCCCCCATATTTTATCATGGCAGTGTTTCTGAACGTAAAATATATTTATCATGGCAGTGTTTTGTGAGGGGCAACAAAAGGAATCCACACTGTGTTGTAGAGAAAAGCAAAACGTATTTTTGTGTAACATGTTAATATCACATACAGCTCCTGTAGTTCCCAACTGGGTCTTCTCTAGTAGGTACCTGGCTGGCCGACTTTATTTATACGAAGGCATATGAACTTAGTGAAAGGTCCCCCACCCCCTTATCGGGGGTGCTCGTATTCTGCAAGCTCCACAAGGTAGTGGATCGTCCCTACCCCGTAAGACCGATGTGCGTTATAACACTGTAGTTTTAAGTTGATGGTTTCACCCAAGTTGACACTCCACCATGAGATTTTCCTGCAATGCTGACTCTCTCGGTAAAGGCAACTATCTCCTGAAAAATCTCTTCGAGTTAGACTGGTGGCAACTGGTGAATATTTGCATGAAGTTGAGAACAAAAGCATTTTTAGGAAAAGCAAAAGTCCCAATAAGTGCACAACTATTTGCATTCCTGAGATGTGGGCCCAGAAGTTCAAAGACACCATGCCCATTATTCAAGCACAAAACAGACACCTTAACATCCAATATGGCAGGAAGGAAGTACACACACCCCCCATGCTGGCGATGCAACACGTTATCCATAGCTAAAACAGGCATTAGGCTATTCTGATGGAAATTGGTGTATTCAAGTCTGTTTGAAGCAACCACTGCAAAGTTGGGCTGTTTTGAATGCACTGGGGTCTCATTGGATGAAAACATGGATCAACATTCCATCTCAATTAACCAGCACATTTAATTAACCGGCAAATCCCATTCCTGGAGCATGCTAGATTACAGAGATATTCATGTGGTAAAGAAATAAATGTTGAGTACACAAGAGATATAAATTTCCAGACAAAAAACACCTGGATCTGCATGAAGGGGTAAAGAAAGAAACAAAATGAAGATTGACCCAGCAACACAAAAGGGACTAAAACATACTAAACAAGATGGAGGCAGAAGTGAGGATCTAAAGTTGGTGAACTCAACATCGAGACCAGAATGCTGTAAAGTGCTGAGTCAAACATTAATGGGCTGGATTCTCCTCACACATGCCCACGGGTTTTCCGGCGGTGTGGGATGGCGACAATGGGAAATCCCATTGGCCAGTGGCAGGAACGGAGAATCCCGCTGTCAGCCAGGGTGGGTTGCCGAGGAACATGTGGCTGACGGACCGGAGAATTCAGCCCAATGTACTTTATTCAGACACAAAGTGGTCACCCATTCTCCCATTTTCAGACTTAGTGCTGTGGCGGGGGTGGAAGCGTGGAGTGTTTCCCGTTGCGGCGGCCAATGGAAAAACACACCAAATCTTCCAGCCCCGACCTCAATAATTACACACGTGGCACAGTCGGCTGCCATCCTGTCTGAGTGCATTTTAAAAAGGTACCCAACACCACTGACCCACTATTGAAGAAAGCAGATGGACCACCTGAAAATGAAGATAGATCTCTGGGAGCACTAAAGAACAGAAAATAGACCTCTTGAGAATGAAGGTGGATCTCCAGGAACATTCTGAGGCTGGAAGATGGGTCCCCTCTTGGATAACTAATCTAGACGGTCCACCTGCAGATGCTCTCCTGACCTGCTGCTTTGGCATTCCAGAGTCCAGGGTTGCAGGTGGCATCCTTCCTGAACGCCGGAGGCAATCCCAGGCATTGGAGTGGCACGATGGCACAGTGGTTAGTACTGCTGCCTCCCAGTTCCAGGGTTCCGGGTTCAATTTCGTCCTCGGGTGGCTGCCTGTGTGGAGTTTACACTTTCTCCCCGTGTCTGCGTGGGTTTCCTCCGGGTGCTCAGTGTTCCCTCCATCATCCAAAGATGTGCAGGTTAGGTGGATTGGCTATGCTAAATTGTCCCTTAGTGTACCAAAAGGTTAGGTCGGGTTACTGGGTTTACGGGAATAGGGTGGAGCCCTAAGTACGGTGCTCTTTCCAAGGGCCGGTGCAGATTCGATAGTCCGAATGGCCTCCTTCTGCACTGTAAATTCTATGTTCCTGTGTTCAGATGAGTCCCGACATCTGCACGCCACGTTGTTCCGAATGTGATTCACAATGACATGTTTTCCCATCGGCGACATGAAGAATCTAGCGTGGGGCTGGCGCCTTCACCGGCATGTCATTTTAGCGACAATAGCAGGATTATACATTTATGATTAATACACTTCGCATTTTGGATAAAGGAGCCAGTTTTAAGTGCAAAGAATCAACACATGGAGATGGCTTTGCCATGACATAAACTGTAGAGGAAAAGAATCAAACATAACAATGTCTTAAATTTACATCCACAGCAGCTGTGTGCCACATGCTCTTTGCAGAATGTGTGGGCTTTTGGTGCAGAAAGTCACAAATTTTAGAACTGGAGGTGTGGATGGAGGGAACGAAGGGAGACTATTTTATTTTATTTCAGGACTGTGTGTTCTTGCGGTGGCAGGTGCCCTGAGCTCGGCAATCAGTTTATTCCTGGTCTGAGGATGGTTATCCTGCTCAATACAAACTGCGGGCTTGAACTTTGACCAACCTTGCTCAATACAGCCCTGAGTAAATCTCCAAATAGGAAAGAGGGCTGAGCCATAACGTACACTTTACTCGAAGTCTAGATTCTGGAAAATGAATGCAGGAGTTAATATTCCAAAGCCAAGGCCAGGTGACTCAAATCTCTGCCTTCTGCACAGACCGAGAGTGAAGGCATTCTTCAGGATGTATTTCAATCACAGAAATGTGACTTTTATCGGAATGACATTCTGCATACATTGAAAGTGAGAGATTAATATCAGTAAAGGGTGAAAGCATGTGTGTGCTTGTGTGGTACAAGGTGCATTGTTATTTCCAGGCAACTTAATGCGCATTTAGTTTCTCAGCTTTTGTATTTCCATAAGAATTGCGAAGAGGGGAATGGATGAAAAGAGTGTGAGCTTTCTTCATTACTGCTGACAGGAGTCAATGAGTTAGAGAAGGGCAGTCACACTCGGGAATGCTGTACAATATAGTGAGCTGTACAGGATCCATGGCCAGGAGATACTCACTGCTGCCCATGTGATTTCTATACATCTGTGCTCCAAGTGTTAGAAATCACGCTGTGGGAAAGATCGCGACTTAGAATCCATACAGTGCAGAAGGAGGCCATTCGGCCCATCAAGTCTGCACCCACACCCTGAAAGAACACCATTCCTAGGCCCACTCCCCTGCCCTATCCCTGTAACCCCACCTAATCTGGGCTGTTTAGCACAGGGCTAAATCGCTGGCTTTGAAAGCAAACCAAGGCAGGCCAGCAGCGCAGTTCAATTCCCGTACCAGCCTCCCCAAACAGGTGCCGGAATGTGGCGACTAGGGGCTTTTGACAGTAACTTCATTTGAAGCCTACTTGTGACAATAAGCGATTTTCATTTTATTCTCTGACACGAAGGGGTAATTTAGCATGGCCAATTCACTTAACCTGCACATTTTTGGATTGTTGGAGGAAACCGGAGCACCCGGAGGAAACCCATGCAAACTCCACACAGAGAGTCACCCAAGGTTAGAATTGAACCTGGGTCCCTGGCACTGTGAGACAGCAGTGCTAACCAGTGTTCCATTGTGCCATCCTTGTGAGTTGGTGAAAAACAGGAGATTGTGATTTGGCGCCCAGCTTTATATCACTCTAAAATTTAATTTCTATTGATGTCAAAATATACCTGCATATGTTGCATTTTGAAACATTCAGAGGCTTTACAATGGGTAACAACATAAGCAATAGAGCAGAAATGGGCCACGAGCCTGCTTCACTGCATCAAATCACTTGTGCAATCAGCCACTGGATAAGAAAAGATGCACCCAGTCTACACATAGACACCAACAGCTGTAACCCAGGCAAACACCCAGCTCTGCCACAGGTGGGTACCTATCCAGGAAAGGTGGTCCAGCTAATATATCAAATTGACAGTGGTTAGCACTGCTGCCTCATAGCGCCAGAGACCCGGGTTCGATTCCGGCCTTGGGTGACTGCCTGTGCTGTTTTTGCACATTCTCACTGTGTCTGAATGGGTTTCCTCCAGGTGTTGAGGTAGATTGGCCATGCTAAATTACCCCTTAGTGTCCAAATATGTACAGGTTAGGTGGGTTTAGGGCCAGGGAATGGGCTTAGGTCTGGTGTTCTTTCAGAGGGCTGGTGTAGACCCGATGGGCCAAATGGCCTCCTTCTGCACTGTGGGGATCCTATGGATTCTGGTAAATGTACACTCCACTCCATTCAAGGTATACCAAGGTGTGGTGCCCAGATCAGCTCAGAGAACTCCAGGTATTGTCTAGCCAAGATTTTATGTAGCTGAAGCATGACTTTCGCTATTTTGTGATGACCTTTGACCCAGATGCAATACAGTAAGAAAAAAATGTATTTCATTTAAAAGATCTGTGGAATCTATGATTGTTTACAAGAAGGTTTGAAAATAACCCTTTGAGGATCTATCGTAATATCCGTAATAATAAGAAATGCTGATGCACGTGACCTGGCAACTCTTAATCTGGAAGAAGTACCAACAGGGAGGAAGTTAAGAAAGAAACCAGGTAGCTGGTAGACGGCAAGGAAAGCTGCAAGTACAAAGAATGGCTACAACTATAGAGCGGGGGGGGGGGTGGGGGCCAGTGAAGGTGATCAGCATACAGATGCAGACATAAAGAGAAAGCAGGCAAGAGACAAAAAAGGGACACAGAATTGTGACGAGACGAAGCCAACTACTTTCAAGAAGAAGTCAGTTTTGTTCTGTTGATCAGAAAAGGAGACAGAGCTCTTGGAGGTATTGTGTGAACTGGCTAAAAAGGTCTACAACCTGGAATGCTGTGTGAACAGCTTGGAGATGCTAAAAAGCTGAGTGGTTTCCCAGAAGTGGCCAAACAATGTAATGGGATGTTATTGGTTCATTGGTTGAAGAGGAACTCTGGAAAGTTACACCATCTGGACTGTCACGACCCGAGGAAGAGAGAATTCTTAGAAATGGTCCTTGCTGATGATGATCATATTCAGAAAATCTGAACGTGAAAGCTGGGTCGGAGAATGGCCAGCGGGCCGCGCAAATCACCCCGCCCTGATGCCGGGAGGCAATTCTACGCTCACTGGGGTCGGCGTGGTCGGTGCGGCGCCGGTTGGGGTATGCGCCGGCTCTCTGGCCCATGCCGGCACGGACCGGCGCACTGATTCTCTGGCCCGAATGGGCCGAGCAGCCATCACCAAAAAGCCGAGTCCTGCCAGCGCCGTTCTAACATCCTCTGAGCCGGCGGGACCTTGGCGTTGAAGGGTCCGGGGGCGGCCTGCGTGGGGGGGAGGGGGGGTCCGACCTGGGGGGGGCCTCCATAGTGGCCTGGCCCGCGATCGGGGCCTACCGATCGGTGGGCCGGCCTCTCTGTCGGGGGGCATCCTTTCCTTCCCGCCGGCTCCTGTAGCCCTGGCGTGGGGCCGGTGTGGGGAATAAGGCCACTGCGAATGTGCTAGTTGGCGCCGGCCCAACTGCGCATGCGCGGACCCCTTGGCGCCGGGATCGGCAGCTGGAGCGGCGTGGGCCGCTTCAGCGCCGTGCTACCCCACTGTGGCCCGGAGAATCGGGTCTCAGAACGGGCACCGACGCCGGAGTAAAACACTCCCGTTTTTACACCGGTGTCGGTACTTAGCCGCCCGATGGGACAATCGCGCCCGTTATCAGATAGGACTCCTCACCTACCGTGCATGAATGAACAACAGAATATCGTGGAACCGAGTAACTATGTGGTGCCCCATATCTGTGAGGACTGATGCAGGTGCCTGTGGTCGCATAAAACATGTTCTTTGCTATATCATCCTGGTCAAACGTCATCACAAAATAACTGAAAGTCATGCTTCAGCAAATAAAATCTTGTGTAGACAACACCTGGGGCAGTATTCTCTGGCCTCCTAGCCGCGTGTTTTTTGACAGGGGCGGGAGGCGCGGTGCTCGCTAGCGGCGGGATTCTCTCTTCCCGCCAATGTCAATGGGAATTCCCATTGAAGACACCCCACGGTGCCGGGAAACATGAGAATCCCACTGCCAACAAATGGCCGGAGAATTCCAGCCCTGTAGTCCTGTGAAATATACCTTTTTATTTAAAGTATCATTTACCTATTAACCTCACATGTAATTTGTGTTGGTCCTGATTGGTGCCCGTATTAACATCCTACATTCTAGTCCTCTAGGTATAAAGACAAGTATTCCCTTAGTCTTTCATAATTATTTATTTGCTATACTTGTTCACAACATTTTAATAATATATATCTGCATCCCAGGTTTCTTAGAACTTCCTCTGTTTCTTGTTTTTCACCAATTAGAAAATGTAATTGACTTTTCCCACATTGAAATCCATTTGTTGCCATTTGTCCATTCACTTAATCTATCAATGTTTCATCATAATTATGTCTTCATTACACTGCTTACAATGTTGTCGATCTTTGTGTCATTGACAAACAGAAATGGACACTTTCATCCCCTTTATCTAAGTCATTAATAAATATGATGGATAGTTGAGGCCCCACCATTAGTCACATCCTGCCATTCGAGTTCCTCCCCATTACCCCTAAACTATACACCCCCCACCTCCACCCCCACCATCACTAGCAATTTCCCAACCAAGTCAATCATCTGTCTCCAATTCCATGAGCTTCAATCTAGCAAACAGTGTCTCCACGGGAACTTTATCAGATGCTTTTTGGAAGTCCATATAAAGAGCATCCATCGGCATTCCCCTGTTCACTATTTCACTCACCTCTTCAGCAGCCTTTTCAAATCTAACATTGAAAGTGCACATTATGATCGATGTTAAGTAAATATTGGACCATTGACTAAGATTGGCTTATTCCTCATTTCTGAATCTGGTATGGCCTGGCCAGGCCTCTTGGTTTCTGAACACAGTGTTCCAGAAAACTGTCTTGAATGAAAAGTTTCACTGCTTCCCTGACTGGAACTATTCTGTTCTTCACAATCCACATGAAAATGAAACTTCCCATCAAAACAGATTTGCTTTGGACTTCCGGTGACGGCGGGCGGGAGGCGGCCACACAATGGAGGGCTCCCATTCGGGAATGGCATTTTCGGGGCTTTAAGCCCGGTTCCAGGGTCCACGGAGGCAGCAAAAGCAGAAAGAAACAGTGAAGGCACAGTGAAGAAAAATGTCGAGGGTAAGCAAAACATCGTCCGTAAAGAAAACAGCTGAAGGTCCGTCGGGGAGTGGAAAGGTCACCGCAGGGTCACCAAGGAAAATGGAGGCTGGAGCACCAGGGGAGGCCACATTGTTTACGGCTGGAGAAATAACTAAGGTGATGGCTGCGGAATTCGGCAGTTTACAAGATACATGGAGACAGTGAGGAAGGAGATGAGAGAGGTTTTGAGTGCACTGGTGGAGGAGGCGATTTCCCCAGTGATGACGGAGGTGGCGAGCGCAGTGGCGGAGTTGCGAGAGCAAGGGGAGGCGCTGAAGGAAGTGGAGGAGACATTATTGCAGCACGGTGATCAACTTGCCTCGATGAGGAAGAAGATGCGGAAGGTGATGGACATTAACAAGGATCTGCGAGGAAAAATGGAAAACCTGGAAAACAGATCCAGGCGGCAAAATTTGAGGATTGTGGGGCTGCCGGAAGGAGTTGAAGGACCGAGGCCGATTGAGTATTTTGCCGCGATGCTGGCGAAACTATTGGGGGAGGGGGAGAATCCCTCCCGATATGAACTGGATCGGGCTCATTGGTCGTGGAGGCCTGTACCAATGGCGAGTGAGCCGCCAAGGGTAGTGACTCTATGCTTCCGTAGGTACAGTGTGATGGAGAAGGTCCTGAGCTGGGCCAAGTAGAAGCGGGTGGTGCAGTGGGCTGGAGCTGGTATCCGTGTATACCAGGACTTTACGGTGGAGCTGGCGAGGAGGCGAGCTGCCTTCAACCGGGTGAAGAGGGCACTGTACATTAGCAAGGTGCAGTGCGGCATTGTATATGCAGCGAAGCTGAAGGTGACTTACAAGCTCAGGGACATTTATTTTGGAACGGCGGAAGCAGCGGAGGAGTTTGCGAAGGCAGAAGGACTGTGGCAGAACTGAGAAATTGAGAAATGGCCATGTGCCGATGTGACCTCATGACTGACTATATTTTCTTCTTTTTTTTGTTTCACTGCGTGCAGGTGTATGGGCTAAAGGAGCCAATGATGTATATATTTGGACAAGGGAAGTGATGGGACTTTCACTCAAAATGAGGGCTCTTTGGGGTGTAGGTGGATATGCGGGGTTTGTGTGCTAAAAGGGGATTTCTGGGCTTTCTTAGGGTCGGGCAAGGGGGAAAGGAACCCAGGCAGGGGCCTCCACACTGGCCGGTTTAAGCCGACCAGTGAACGGGAGTGAGGTGGGGGGAGGGGCTGCGGCAATTGGAGCCTGGCAGAACAGGGTCCGAGTGGTCTTGCTGGGGTGGAAAGTTTGGGGGGGAAGGAACCGAGGTTGGGGGGAGGAGTTTTACAAGAAGCAGTGGACGGGAGGAGTTGGAGACTGGGAAGGGGGGGGGGAGGTGTACAACTCTTGGGTATCATGTACGGTACTCTTTCAGAGGTTGGATGGCGGTGAGTGTAGGGGGGGGTGGGGAGTGGACTCTATAGGTCAATGGTGACCATGGGCGGTCCCGGACTCCTTTTTCTTTTTCTCTTTTGTTTTTTGTTTCCACCGTGGGAGGGTTTGTTTTATGGGATGCATATATTGACAGGTGGACCGTTGTTTGGGGTGGTGGGAGGATGGGATCGTTGGTATTGTTAAGGGGATTGATTTTGTATTTGTTACCGTTTACTGTTTGTGGGTGGGGTGTAAATTTTGAAGGAAAATGTGAAAATAGAGAATAAAAACATTTTAAAAAAAAAACAGATTTGCTTTTGCTTTAAACCCCTCTAACGTCTGAACTAATACATCCTGCCACTTTATTATGGTTATTAGGAAGCCCGTAGTTTTCTATAATTCCTCAAATTTAAGCATAACATCTCTGCTGAGTGCTTTCCTTTATTCCATTATCCTCTATGACAAATACTTTAATAGGATATTTAATCAACAAAGCTACCCTTAATGTTACTTGGTAGCACAGAATTTAAGTATTGATGAAAAAGAGACATGCTGTCGAAGTTTTCATCTTTCACTCATCAGGACAGTTGACAAAAATACCAAGAGAAAAGGGAACAACCATTCATACTGCATTAGAAGACAGTGCTGATTGGTTGACAAGTGGACTCTGATTGGTAGAAGTATTGCCAAGGAGAATGCATCAGTTAACAGATGACTGCCCAGCTTTTGTTCAAATTTAAACTAGACAGTTCAATGCTGATCAATCAAGGCATTGCCATTGATAATGAATGAGGGAATGGCTGTCCCCATGCTTTTGTTTAGTTTCAAAAGGTACATACTCCTTCTGTCACTGTGTGGCTTACTTAACCATGCTAGAAGCTACATATATTCACGTACAGGTCCCTGACATTTGCAGAAATGTACACACATTGTACCTTTTTCAGCTAATGAAAATGAGCGACAACCATTCGCTAATTCATTCCTGGTTTAAATTTCAAACAATGCTTGGCATCTATCTGTCAGTCACCATCAACTGGTGTGTTCTCCACGATAATGCCTCTACCAATCAGAGTCCACTTGCCAACCAATCAGCATTCCTGAGGTTATTCGTGAAGGCCCGCCTTCTCAACCTTGCCTCTCACCTGAGGCGTGGTGATCCTTTTTTAAAAATAAATTTAGAGTACCCAATTCATTTTTTCCAATTAAGCAGTGATTTAGTGTGGCCAATCCACCTACCCTGCACATCTTTAGGTTGTGGGGGCGAAGCCCACGCAAACATGGGACAATATGCAAACTCCACAAGGATAGTGACCCAGAGCCGGTATTGAACCTGGGACCTCGCGCCGTGAGGCAGCAATGATAACCACAGCGCCACCGTGCTGTCCGGCGTGGTGATCCTTAGGTTAAACCACCACCAGTCAGCTCTCCCCCTCCAAGGAGAAAGCAATCTTTGGTCATCTGGGACTATGACGACTTTACCTTACCTTACCTCTTTTCATATGATGTAAATTGTTGTTTTCCCCTTGTCCTGGTATTCTTGTGAAGTCCTGATGAGTGCAAGATGAAAAACTTCAACATTTCTCTTTTCTCAGCAACACTCAAGTTCTGTGCTACCAAACAACTAAAAGTTACCCCCCTTCATCTACCAATTGCCCTTTACTTCAAAAGGGCCTCTTAACCCAGAGTAATTAACTTCCACTCATGACCATCTTGCAGCCATATCTCTAGCAGCCATATCTCTAGCAGCCATCATGTGATGCCGTCGAAGTAACACTCAAACTCCTAGTTCACTCAGTTGATTTTTTTAGTCAGGGAAATGCATGAAATGTAACTTTTCAATGAAACTATAATGTCTATATTTTTAAAAAGTTTTTATTCTCCATTTTCACATTTTCCTTCAAAATTTACACCCGACCAACAGGCAGCATACGGTAACAAATACAATGTCAATACTCTTAACATCAACAGCGATCCCATCCTCCCACCACTCCACCCAACTGTCAATGTATGCATCAAATAAAACAAACCCTCCCACGTTGGAAAAAAAAAAAAGGCGAAAAAGAGAAAGGAGTCCGGAATCGCCCATGGCCACCATCAACCTATAGGGTCGTGTGCCCCCCCCCCACCCACGACGACACTCAATGCCATCCAACCTCCAATAGAGTACCGTAAATGACACCCAAGAGTTGTAAACCCCCCCTCCCCAACTCCTCCCCCTCCACTTCCTCTTGTAAAACTCCTCCCCCCAACCTCGGTTCCTTCCCCCCCAACATTCCAACCCGGCTAGACCCCTCGGACTATGTTCTGCCAGGCTTCGATGCTGCAGCCCCTCCCCCCACCACCCCCCCCCATTCACTGGCCGGCTTAAACCGGCCAGCGTGGAGGCCCTCGCCCGGGTCTCTTTCCCCCTTGCCTGGCCCCAGGAAAAACACAGAAGTCCCCTTTAGCACACAAACCCCGCATACACACCCACACCCCAAAGAACCCTCATTCCGACTGAAAGTCCCATTTCTTCCCTTGTCCAAATCTATACCATGTTGTCTCCTGTAGCCCATACACCAGCACACAGTGAAACAAAAAAGAAAAATACAGTCATGAGGCTACATCGGTACATGACCATTTCTCAATTCTGCCACAGTCCTTCTGCCTTCGCAAACTCCTTTGCTGCTTCCGCCGTCCCAAAATAAAAGTCCCTGAACTTGTCGGTCACCCTCAGCTTCGCTGTATATACAATGCTGCACTGCACCCTGCTAACGTACAGTGCCCTTTTCACCCGGTTGAAGGCAGCACGCCTCCTCGCCAGCTCCACCGTAAAGTCGTGGTATACACGTATACCAGTTCCAGCCCACTGCACCACCCGCTTCTGCTTAGCCCAGCTCAGGATCTTCTCCTTTACACTGTACCTACGGAAGCACAGAGTCACTACTCTTGGTGGCTCACTCGCCTTTGGTACAGGCCTCCACGACCGATGTGCCCGATCCAGCTCATATTGGGAGGGATCCTCCCCCTCCCCCCAATAGTTTCGCCAACATCATGACAAAATACTCAGTCGGCCTTGGTCCTTCAACTCCCTCGGGCAGCCCCACAATCCTCAAATTCTGTCGCCTGGATCTGTTTTCAAGGTCTTCCATTTTGCCTCGCAGATCTCTATCACCTTCCGCATCTCCTTCCCCATCGAGGTAAGTTGACCACTGTGCTGCAGTAATGTGTCTTCCAATTCCTTCAGCACCTCGCCTTGCTCCCGCACCTCCACCACTGCGCTCGCCACCGCCGTCCTCACCGAGGTAATCGCCTCCTCCACCAGCACTTTCAAAACCGCCCCCATCGCCTTCCTCATTGCCTCCATATGTTTTGTAAACTGCCTTTCGAATTCCACAGCCATCACCTTAGTTATTTCTTCAGCTGTAAGCAATGCGACCTCTCCTGGTGCTCCAGCCTCCATTTTCTTTACTGACCTTTCCACTCCCCGACGGACTTTCAGCTGCTTTTTTCACGGCCGTTTTTTTGCTGGTCTTTGACATTTCCCTTCTCTGTGCTGTCTCCCGACTTTTACTGCCTTCGCTAGCCCTAGGACCGGGCATTAACCCCCGACAATGCCGTTCCCGAACGGGAGCCCTCCAACGCGCAGCTGCCTCCCGCCCGCCATCACCGGAAGTCCTATAATGTCCATTTAAGTTGAAGTTCTGCAACATACTTATGCAACTTCTCCACATTGAAGGCTGACCAGGCCCTAAGCTCTCTCTCCTCTTCTTTGGAACTCTCTCCCTCTACCTATCTCTCCACCTTTAGCTAACACCACAAAACCTGTCTCGGTGGCCATGCTTCTGGTAATTTGTCCTCATATCCCTTCATGTGACTCTGGTGTCATTTCATGTGCGATAGAGCTCTTGTGAAGCACTTTTGGGACACTTGCAAACAATATGGGTGCAATAATAAATGCAAGTTAAAAGCAGATTACTCCGGATGCTGGAATCTGAAACAAAAACAGAAAATACTGGGCAATCTAAGCAGGTCTGACAACATCTGTGGAGAGAGAAGGGAGCTAATGTTTTGTGTCTGGATGGCACTTTGTGAAGAAGTACAAGTTGTTGTTAGAGATTCTCATAGCCACTTTTGGCTTTGAGAACAGAGGAAGAAGCATCCTGAGGTCACGGTGATTAACGAGACTGGAGATGTTTGGGAACCAAACACCTTGCTGATGTTTGATTCAATCTCTTGTTTAAAAAATGGTCACATCTTCAAGACAAGCCAAGGTGAGCATTTTAAATTCTCATCTCTGAAACTACAGGGGGAAGACTTAAATTCTGGCTGGTTTAGCACAGTGGGCTAAACAGCTGGCTTGTAATGCAGACCAAGGCCAGCAGTGCGGGTTCGATTCCCGTACCGGCCTCTCCGAACAGGCGCCAGAATGTGGCGACTAGGGGCTTTTCACAGTAACTTAATTGAAGCCTACTTGTAACAATAAGTTATTATTATCTGAAGGCATTTTGTAATTAGGATCAGTATATTAATGATGCATTTATTCCCAAATGCCTAATGATTTGTACAATGTAGTGGATTGAATCAAACTGGTTGCAGAGCTCTGTGTTGTCCTGACCATCACTGAGATATGATAAGAATTCTTGCAATAGGGGTAAAGGAAAGTACAGGAACACTGCCAATTAATCTTCATTATTTGACTGGCCATGCATTTAGCATGTAATCTGTGCTATTTTTGCACAACCGTTTCAACATGAAAGCACAGTGTGTATTGGGCCTATATTCATTGGCTGCATCTCTGAAACAGCTGTGTAAGCAATCTAGTAACCTGCTAGGGTAGGAGTTGTTCATAAATTCTCATTAACATTGTAGCTCTAATGAAAAGCAGATCCGAGGGGTTATTTTTAATGAATTCTTTGGTCCTTTGCAGATGCTGAGGTAAATTGATTCTAAAAAAAATGTGGCTTTCATTTGGAAAACTTTCTGGTAATCTCGCCACCCCATCGGCGCTGGGGCTGATTTTATTTGCATGTTGGAAAGTCCCCAGATACACCCTCAAACTCTCTCTCAAGTTTCAGTCAAATTAAAGTTTTTTTCCGCAACTTTTCAAGCTGATGTTTGTTGCAGAAGTTTATACAGTGGGATAATTTTTCTCTGTCCTGTTACAAGGTGCAGAATCCAAAGAATAATGTAAAGAACCCTTGCGGAATGTCCTATTACAGTCGATCTCGGGTATGATAGGGAAACTGTCTTCGGGGATTGTAAAACCTCGAGTGTATTCAAGAAGTGAGGGAAGTCATGTGGTATTTCAATACAATGATCTGTTGTACAAGTCATGTGATACAACAGAGGAATTGGTTTTATTCATCATTTTCTGACCTGAAATGCCCCAGTAACGGAACTAACGCAGTGAAACCATATTTTACCATTTTCTTTTCTAACACGGAACTACCAGAGAGGTTATGAGAGTGTTTGAAGAGCTGCAGAATGGGTGTAGTAGAACAAAGCTGATCCAAATCAGTGCCATTAAAACCTCACTCTGAATTAAATCAAGAAGTTGCCATGGTATTTATGACTTACGACATTGCATCTGTTGTCTCTGGAATGTGGCTGTAACTGTCCCCCAACTTGGGTACAGTATAAGAATACAAAACCTGCCTTTAGTGACCACAGATGACTCCGAGGCAAGTGGATAAAGAGAAACTAGTTTTATTGCAAAGTAATAAATGTACAATGCTCTTGAGATCCAGCCGGGACTCAGGTGTCGGTTCCAAGTCTGGCCAACTGTTGGATCAAAGTCTATTACCCTGTCCATGGACTCCACGCCCCTCAGCGGGAGAGCTTGTACTCAACAAGGCTTACGGGGAGACTAACTGCTCTAACCCCGTAGGTCTTGTGTGGGTTATAACACTCCCACACTGAAGTTTGATTACCCAGGGCAGGATGTTTGTCCCAATATGCAGGCTGAAATGCAGGTGGGCAGGTGAGTAATTTCCTTCTAGAGATTGGTGTACTGGTTTGCTGGCATCATTTTACCCCCGAGCCATTTTCCTGCAGGCAGGATTGGGGGCGGAGGGTGGGGAGGCGGGCAGTGTCAGGGTTACTTACCCACAAGCTGTAGGTCGTTCATTAAGATAAGTAAATGATAAGCCAGTGACCAGCAGTTGACTGATCACAGATCTGGGATGGGGCGAGGGTGGGATCAGTCTCCCAGGCTGTCTGTCAGCACCCCACACCACTAATCTGACCTAGTTATAGCCACAGGTGACCCTGTGGAAGGGTTGCCTCTCCTCAACAGTAGTCTGGCAACTGGGGCTTTTTTTTTCAAAGTTTCACTCATGTTTTTGGACAGCAATGCTGCTGCCCATGCCTCGAGGACCCTGAATGTTCCCACGCAGCTGGTGAGGGCTCTGACAGGGGTTGGGGAAGGGACATGGGTGCAGGCGAGTGAGGAGCGGAGTGAGGTGTCAGGTAAGGGCAATGACTTTAGGGATGGGGCAAGAGACCAGCAGAAAGGCCAGGGATCTTGTAATATGTGAAGAATCACGCGTCACATCAATCCTCCTGGAGTCACA
Source organism: Scyliorhinus torazame (assembly GCF_047496885.1). NCBI lineage: Eukaryota > Metazoa > Chordata > Chondrichthyes > Carcharhiniformes > Scyliorhinidae > Scyliorhinus > Scyliorhinus torazame. The sequence continues at coordinate 52,325,624 of NC_092727.1, forward strand.
AAGTCACTCTGCAAGCAGAGTGAATACCCGCTTTCCCTCCCTTTGTTCACCCATCCTGTACCCCTCTATCACATGGCCCTCCCTCCTGGGCATGTGCTGATCACCCTATTTTGTGTCATCGCTACATTGGATGTTGTGGGTCTCCCTCTGCTAATCTGTTGTCAAACACGTGCGAGACTCCACATCCCACACTGATCTCATTAGTTTGAAAGCCTCCAAGGATGAAGAATGTTGTTTCCCACGCTAGGAATCTCTGTCAAACCTTTGCCAAGGGAACTGAGACAGCAGCAATAAGTGAGATTTGATTCAGATGGGACAATGACAAGTTTAAATCCCCACCTGATCAGCTGTTCATAGACCCCTCTATTTCACTGCTCAGCTTCCTAAGCTTCAGGAAACTCAGAATGCTCCAGGTTTATTTGGATTGGCTGAGGTTTATATTTGAATCTGCTTCCACCGACCTTTCAGACAGTGCATTCCAAATTATAACAATATGCTCAGCAAAAAAGATTTCTTCTTATCATCATCTTTGCTTTTTCACCAGTTATTTAAAATGTCCATCCTCTGGTTACAGATCCTCTGCAAGAATCACAGAATCGTTACAGCTCAGGAGGAGAACAGTCGGCCCATCGTAGCTGCGCCGGAAACAATTTCTTCCTATCGGTTCTATCAAATCCCCATGTAGTTTTGATAGCCATGATTAAATCTTCCTTGTTCTGCTGCAAGGAGAATAATCCCAGCTTCTTCGTTATGAAGACTTTGAAGGCCCTTGTAGGTGAAAAAATGCAAATTTATTGTAGTCATAGAAAATGCCCGCCAAAGCGGTGTACACACAATAAGTCCCCATCGAGACTACCCGAATGCCAGTCCCTGTCCAGGCCAGTTTTCACAGAGCAAGGCAATGAGCTCTGTTGTGTTGGGTGCTCTGAATCCGCGGAACACATACAGGTCACCAACACTTGAAATACTGCAACATTATTTTATTGAATCATTAACTGTTTAACGTACTCTGATTGGGTTAATACGATAGTAGCTTTAACTAAAGACCTTTGCCTTGTCCTAACCAGTCGATGCACTCAACACATGGTGAATGTCTGTGCTGCAGGCTGTGAGCTGGCTGCAGCTCGAATGAGCGGGAACTCTGATGCCCCCTGTCTTTATAGTGCGTGTGCTCTAACTGGTGATTGGCTGCGGTGTTGTGTGTGTTGATTGGTCCCACTGTGTGTCCATCAGTGTATGTCTGCACCATGATATACTGGTGTATATTATGACATCCCCCTTTTATAAAAGAATGTACACGTGTGGCAATAAATAGTGTATCGTGAGAACATAAGAACATAAGAACTAGGAGCAGGAGTAGGCCATCTGGCCCCTCGGGCCTGCTCCGCCATTCAATGAGATCATGGCTGATCTTTTGTGGACTCAGCTCCACTTTCCGGCCCGAACACCATAACCCTTAATCCCTTTATTCTTCAAAAAACTATCTATCTTTATCTTAAAAACATTTAATGAAGGAGCCTCTACTGCTTCACTGGGCAAGGAATTCCATAGATTCACAACCCTTTGGGTGAAGAAATTCCTCCTAAACTCAGTCCTAAATCTACTTCCCCTTATTTTGAGGCGATGCCCCCTAGTTCTGCTTTCACCCGCCAGTGGAAACAACCTGCCCACATCTATCCTATCTATTCCCTTCATAATCTTATATGTTTCTATAAGATCCCCCCTCATCCTTCTAAATTCCAACGAGTACAGTCCCAGTCTACTCAACCTCTCCTCGTAATCCAACCTCTTCAGCTCTGGGATTAACCTAGTGAATCTCCTCTGCACACCCTCCAGTGCCAGTACGTCCTTTCTCAAGTAAGGAGACCAAAACTGAACACAATACTCCAGGTGTGGCCTCACTAACACCTTATACAATTGCAGCATAACCTCCCTAGTCTTAAACTCCATCCCTCTAGCAATAAAGGACAAAATTCCATTTGCCTTCTTAATCACCTGTTGCACCTGAAAACCAACTTTCTGCGACTCATGCACTAGAACACCCAGATCTCTCTGCACAGCAGCATGTTTTAATATTTTATCATTTAAATAATAATCCCTTTTGCCGTTATTCTTACCAAAATGGATAACCTCACATTTGTCAACATTGTATTCCATCTGCCAGACCCTAGCCCATTCACTTAGCCTGTCCAAATCCCTCTGCAGTCTTCCAGTATCCTCTGCACTTTTTGCTTTACCACTTATCTTAGTGTCGTCTGCAAACTTGGACACATTGCCCTTGGCCCCCAACTCCAAATCATCTATGTAAATTGTGAACAGTTGTGGGCCCAACACTGATCCCTGAGGGACACCACTAGCTACTGATTGCCAACCAGAGAAACACCCATTAATCCCCACTCTTTGCTTTCTATTAATTAACCAATCCTCTATCCATGCTCCTACTTTCCCCTTAATGCCATGCATCTTTATCTTATGCAACAACCTTTTGTGTGGCACCTTGTCAAAGGCTTTCTGGAAATCCAGATATACCACATCCATTGGCTCCCCGTTATCTACCGCACTGTTAATGTCCTCAAAAAATTCCACTAAATTAGTTAGGCACGACCTGCCCTTTATGAACCCATGCTGCGTCTGTCCAATGGGACAATTTCCATCCAGATGCCTCGCTATTTCTTCCTTGATGATAGATTCCAGCATCTTCCCTACTACCGAAGTTAAGCTCACTGGCCTATAATTACCCGCTTTCTGCCTACCTCCTTTTTTAAACAGTGGTGTCACGTTTGCTAATTTCCAATCCGCCGGGACCACCCCAGAGTCTCGTGAATTTTGGTAAATTATCACTAGTGCATTTGCAATTTCTCTAGCCATCTCTTTTAGCACTCTGGGATGCATTCCATCAGGGCCAGGAGACTTGTCTACCTTTAGCCCCATTAGCTTGCCCATCACTACCTCCTTGGTGATATCAATCCTCTCAAGGTCCTCACCTGTCATAGCCTCATTTCCATCAGTCACTGGCATGTTATTTGTGTCTTCCACTGTGAAGACCGACCCAAAAAACCTGTTCAGTTCTTCAGCCATTTCCTCATCTCCCATTATTAAATCTCCCTTCTCATCCTCTAAAGGACCAATATTTACCTTAGCCACTCTTTTTTGTTTTATGTATTTGTAGAAACTTTTACTATCTGTTTTTATATTCTGAGCAAGTTTACTCTCATAATCTATCTTACTCTTCTTTATAGCTTTTTTAGTAGCTTTCTGTTGCCCCCTAAAGATTTCCCAGTCCTCTAGTCTCCCACTAATCTTTGCTACTTTGTATGTTTTTTCCTTCAATTTGATACTCTCCCTTATTTCCTTAGATATCCACGGTCGATTTTCCCTCTTTTTACCGTCCTTCCTTTTTGTTGGTATAAACCTTTGCTGGGCACTGTGAAAAATCACTTGGAAGGTTCTCCACTATTCCTCAACTGTTTCACCATAAAGTCTTTGCTCCCAGTCTACCTTAGCTAGTTCTTCTCTCATCCCATTGTAATCTCCTTTGTTTAAGCACAAAACACTAGTCCTTGATTTTACCTTCTCACCCTCCATCTGTATTTTAAATTCCACCATATTGTGATCGCTCCTTCCGAGAGGATCCCTAACTATGAGATCCTGAATCAATCCTGTCTCATTACACAGGACCAGATCTAGGACCGCTTGTTCCCTTGTAGGTTCCATTACAAATGTCCCTAACTATGTGTGTGCGAAATATTTACAGGACTATGAGCATGAGAACTAAGCTATTTACATGGGAAGGTGCCTGGTGCAGAAAAACAGTATGTCACAAGAATAACGAGGTGAACACTATATACAAACCATGTAAATGATCAGACGGTAGAACAGAACAAATCAGAAAGTCCATGAGTCCACAAAGTTCACAAATTAAGTCTCTGAGGTGGGCGATGAATTCTGGTTGACCGCCTCAAGGGTGGGTCGGGAGCCGCCGGCTGAGGAGCGGGCTGGACTGCGTCAGAGTGAGGAGGATGCAGAGTGACCGGGATATCTGCATAGTCCATGGCAGGGTCAGCAGGAGGGCAAGGTGACAGTGGAGGATCACGTAGCGAGCGTGGAGCGAAACGAAGGGCGCGTCGATTGCGGCGCAGAACGGAGCCATCCGGTAGACGAACCAGGAACGAGCGGGGCGCCACCTGCCGAAGGACCACAGCGGTTGCAGACCAGCCACAATCCGTAAGATGGATGCGGACGTTGTCATCTGGAGCCAGAGCAGGGAGATCAGCTGCACGGGAGTCATGAGCCGCCTTGTGCTGTGCACGAGACCGCTGCATCCGGCGAAGGACCGGAACGTGGTCGAGGTCTGGGACATGAATGGACGGCACCGTCATCCTCAGGGTGCGACCCATGAGCAACTGGGCTGGCGACAGGCCAGTGGACAGTGGGGCGGAGCGATAGGCCAGCAAGGCAAGGTAGAAATCGGACCCAGCATCAGCAGCCTTGCAGAGGAGCCGTTTGACTATGTGGACCCCCTTCTCCGTTTTGCCGTTGGATTGGGGGTACAGGGGACTGGATGTCACATGTGCAAAATTGTACCGCCTGGCAAAGTTGGACCATTCCTTGCTTGCGAAGCAGGGGCCATTGTCTGACATAACCGTGAGTGGGATGCCATGTCGAGCAAAGGTGTCCTTACAGGCACGGATGACTGCAGAAGATGTGATGTCGTGCAACCGTATCACCTCCGGGTAATTTGAAAAATAGTCCATGATCAGGACATAGTCTCCACCCAGCGCGTGGAACAGGTCGATGCCCACCTTGGTCCAAGGTGATGTGACCAACTCATGGGGCTGCAGTGTCTCACGTGGTTGGGCCGGCTGGAAGTGCTTACATGTGGGGCAGTTGAGCACTGTGTTGGCTATGTCCTCATTAATACCGGGCCAGTACACTGCCTCTCGGGCCCATCGGCGGCACTTTTCCACGCCAAGCTGGCCCTCGTGTAGATGTTCCAGGACGAGCTGGCGCATGCTATGCGGGATGACAAGCGGTCCAGTTTCAGAAGAACCCCATCTACTACCGCCAGATCATCTCTGACATTATAGAACTGAGGGCATTGGCCCTTGAGCCACCCATCTGTTAGGCGGCGCATGACACGCTGTGGCAAAGGGTCAGCCACCATCTCGCGGCGAATTTGGACGAGGCATTCATCCGTGGCAGGTAGATTGGAGGCCACGAAGGCCACATGGGCGTCAACCTGGCAGACGAATCCCACTAGGTCACATGGAGTGTTGACTGCCCTGGAGAGAGCGTCAGCAACCTGGGGTGTATACCAGCTGGAAGTCATATCGCCGGAGCTTGAGAAGAATACGCTGGAGGCGAGGCGTTATGTCGTTCAAGTCTTTTTGTATTATATTGACCAGCGGGCGATGGTCGGTCTCGACGGTGAATTGAGGAAGTCCGTACACATAATCGTGAAACTTAACCACACCGGTCAGAAGGCCCAGGCACTCCTCTTCTATCTGCGCGTAGCGCTGTTCCGTGAGGGTCATGGCGCGTGACGCATATGCAACAGGGGCCCATGATGAGGCCTCATCGCGTTGCAGGAGCACTGCCTCAATGCCGGATTGGCTGGCATCGGTCAAAGTTTTGGTCTCTTTTGCTGGATCAAAGAAAGCTAAGACCAGGGCAGTGGTGAGTTTGGTTTTGAGTTCTCTCCATTCGCGCTCGTGGGCAGGGAGCCATTGGAAGTCTGTCATCTTCCTGACCAGGTTCCTGAGAGCCGTGGTATGAGAGGCGGGGTTAGGGATGAACTTCCCTAAAAAGTTGACCATGCCCAGATATCGGAGGACCACCTTCTTGTCCTCTGGTGTTTTCATGGCTGTGATAGCAGCCACATTGTCCGCATCCGGCCACACACCCAACTGGGAGATGTGGTCACTGAGGAACTTGAGTTCCGTCTGACCAAAGGAGCATTTGGCCCTGTTGAGGCATAGGCCCTGCTCCCGTATGCGTTTGAATAGGCGCTGACATGCTCCTTCAGGGTGGTGGACCAAATGATTATGTCGTTGACATAGACGCGAACACCTTCAATGCCTTCCATCATTTGTTCCATGATTCTATGGAACACCTCTGAAGCAGATATGTTCCCAAACGACATCCTGTTGTAACAATATCTACCAAAGGGGGTATTGAATGTACACAGTTTCCTGCTGGATTTGTTGAGCTGGATTTACCAGAATCCTTTTGAGGCGTTGAGTTTGGTGAAGAGCTTGGCGCGAGCCATCTCGCATGTGATCTCTTCACGCTTGGGAATTGGATAATGCTCCCTCATGATATTGCGATTTAGATCCTTGGTATCAATGCAAATTCTCAATTCGCCGGAAGGCTTTTTTACACATACCATGGAACTGACCCAGTCGGTTGGTTCCGTGACTCTGGAGATCGCTCCTTGGTCCTGGAGGTCCTGCAGCTGCTGCTTGAGGCGGTCCTTAAGGGGTGCTGAGACCCTGCGAGGTGCGTGCACCACAGGCGTGGCATTCTGTTTCAATAAGGTCTTGTAGGTATATGGGAGCGTGCCCATGCCCTCGAAGACGTTGTGGTGCTGGTTGATAATGGTGTCGAGCTGCGCCCTGAAGTCAGCGTCCTGGAAGGCAGACGTGTCATCAGGAGAGAGAGTGAACTCTCTGAACTAGGTTCAACAGCTTGCATGCCTGCGCGCCAAGCAGGGAGGCTTTCGAGGAGCCCACGATTTCAAAAGGAAGGATGGCTTTGCGTGACCTGTGCGTCACTTCGAGTTGGCACGAGCCGCTAGCAGCAATGACATTGCCATTGTCATCCAATAGCTGGCAGGCTGATGGAAGGATGGCTGGTTTGACATGAAGGCTTTGGAAGTCAGACCGCGCAATGAGATTGGCGGAGGCACCAGTGTCCAGGCGGAATCGCATTTGGGACTGGTTGACCATCAGGGTGGCACACCACTCATCGTCTGGATCGATGCTGTATACCGACAGCGGCTGGTGTTTTTGCTTCGGGGACAGCCTGTTTTTTGTCATGACACCGACTCGAAAAGGCGCCTTCGGGTCCTCGGTGTCACTGCTGTGTGGGAGGTCCGCATCGGACTCGGTAACCGTGGGTTGAATTGCCTGGACATTCCTGCGAGGCTGGCTGAAGCGATATGAATTGGCAGGCTGAGCTGCTCGGCAGAAGGCAGCATAGTGGCCAAGTCTGCCACATCTTAGGCATTGTTGAGATTTGGCAGGGCATTGCCGTTTTAAATGGGCAGAGCCACAGTTGCCGCACATCGTAGCGTCAACACGTTCGCTGCAACACCGCGCATGCGCGGTGCGGTCATGTGTGGTGTGCGCCTGTGCATTACGTTCTTCGACGTCACCGTCCCCTCGTTTGGCGCGCACAAGTGCGGGAGTCCGCGAAAAGCGCGCAAAATGGCCGCCCTTATCCAGGCTGAGGCCCTGGAGTTGCTCAATTGCTTGGACCCGTTCCGCCTCATAGGGACTTTGCCGCGCCGTTTCAGCCGCTTCGATGTGGGAATACCGACTCCTGGCGTTTTCGTGTAAGACACAGGTTTCAATGGCGGTCGCTAGGGTGAGCTGTTTTACTTTGAGGAGCTGCTGTCGTAGGGGGTCCGGCTGAACACCGAAAATGATCTGGTCGCGTATCATGGAGTCGGAGGTGGGCCCATAGCTGCAAGACTGCGCAAGGATGCGGAGGTGCGTGGGAAAGGATTGGAAAGGTTCATCCTTACCCTGCAATCGCTATTGGAACACATAGCGCTGGAAACTTTCATTCACCTCTACGCTGCAGTGAGTGTCAAACTTGAGGAGGACCGTCTTGAACTTTGTTTTATCTTCATCATCCGCAAAGGTGAGAGAATTGAAAATGTGGATGGCATGGTCTCCGGCCATGGAGAGGAGGAGAGCAATCTTCCTGGTATCCGAGGCGTCCTCCTTGTCTGTGGCCTCAAGGAAGAGCTGGAAGCGCTGTTTGAATATCTTCCAGTTGGCCCCTAGGTTGCCGGTGATGCGGAGCGGCGGCAGCGGGCAGATGTTGTCCATGTTGCAGGATGACGGAATGCTGGCGGAAGGCAGATCACTTGCACGTAGGTCTAAGAAGTGCTAATATCCCTCAACTCCTGGTATCATGTTGTGCTGGGTGCTTTGAATCCACGGAACACATACAGGTCACCAACACTTGAAATAGTGCAACACTATTTTATTGAATCATTAACTGTTTAACGTACTCTGACTGTGGGTTAACATGATACTAGCTTTAACTAAAGACCTTTGCCTTGTCCTAACCAGTCGATGCACTCAGCACATGGTGTATGTCTGTGCTGCAGGCTGTGAGCTCTGTCCTCCTAGCTAGCTGCAGCTCGAATGAGCGGGATCTCTGATGCTCCCTGTCTTTATAGTGCGTGAGCTCTAACTGGTGATTGGCTGCAGTGTTGTGTGTGTCGATTGGTCCCACTGTGTGTCCATCAGTGTGTGTCTGCACCATGATATACTGGTGTATATTATGACAAGCTCCAGCTGGGCAGGTTTCCGCCCACTCGTGGGAAAGCTCGTATTGCACAATATCCCATGAGGAGATCGATTAGAGTACCCTTGTGGGCCTTGTGATGGTTACTACATACAACGTAACTGAAGGCTCTGCAGGCTCTCCAAGGAGTTTGACTCGGGGCAGAAGACAATTCTCAACTAAACAATGTCAAACAGGTCAGCGAGCTGCTTATCTTATTGATGTTTTAAGGTTCCGTTAAGGGATAGCAACTTTACGGGAAGTGTGTCATTTGGTTCAGCCTCGGTTTCACTTTGACCTGGAACAGAACACAGCACACACAGCTCTGGAGCTCTGATACCCTCAGGTTTTCTGCCCGTGTATATCTGTTCACTTGTGCCTAGAATTAATAAATGAGTTTGCACAACCCCTAATAAGTAATTGGTACCTTTATATCATTATTATTAGAATGACATAGTCTGCAGCAGCGGTTCCTTGCCAAACAATATACTGCTCAATCGAGTAGCAAGATTGAAAACAAGTCCAACATGGTGAACACCATGCCGTGTGAACATGACGTGGAGATGCCGGCGTTGGACTGGGGTGGGCACCTGGTGCTTTAAGACTTCTTATCAAGAACGTAGCATGTGATGACGTTCAACGTTTTGGTCCGACCACAACAGAGTCAGAGAGTACTGAGAGAGTAGCGTGGTGACTGCGTGGCAAAGACGTAGTGGCAGGATAGTGCTCAGATAAAGAGCTGGGAGCAGACAGATCACTCGTGGTGAGATTGTAGTGCATAACCTGTCAATTCGGTGAGTGAGACAGCGCTTTGAGAAGACCAGCACCTGGTTAGATCAGTCAGGATATTCGAGTGACCAGGGTATGAGCCGGATTGATAGCGAGTGAGAGAGTCAAACAAAAAATGTCATAAAAATCAAGCCAAGGAAGGTTGCAATTATAATGAGTGGAGTTTCAGAGCAGTACCTGAAAGAGACGACAGCAAAATTCATCCCGGGTACTGGAGGAGAAGGAGGATATTGTCCAAATGTCCACAAAACCTCCCAGTCTGAATTGGGAAGCAGCTGACCTACTCCCCGAATTCAAAATGTTTAAACAAAGCACAGAACCCTACGGCAGGATTCTCCGTTTCTGAGACTAACTGATGATGCCAACGCAGAATTCATGGGCTTTCGTGACAGCAAAACTGGCGGCACACCTGGACCGATTCCGCTATTGTTAAAAGGTGTTGCTCGTTGTGTCTTTACTTAATTTGCTCTGTTTTATAACCTTTGCTCTAGAGTCGCCATGTATCTTTATGATACCACCACGAGGTTCAAGTTCAAGTGCTGATCAATAACTCAATACACCAGTTAGTAAGTTTCAAATCAAAACACATTTATTATGCACAGTCAATCACTACTTATGTATAAAACTCTACTTACTAGACTATCTCTAACACTAAGAGGCCTATACTTAGCTTTGGAACTGGTCCACCAGGTCAGGGGAACAAATGGCCTTTTGTTCGATTCTGAGTCTGCAGGCTTCAAAGCTGGTATAGGCTGGTAGCTAGGAGCGCCTATCTCGTAGCGAGCGTTGACTGGAGACTTACTTGGTTGGTGCAGCTTCTAGGCAGGTCACGGTCAAGGGTTGTTTCGAGCTGCTGAGAGGTCCTGCCAAGAAGGACGAATTGAACTTGGGGACTCTATTTTATAGTCCCCAGGGGCTGCGCGCCCTTTTGGGTGCACCCCGTACCTGGTTCCAAGTGATTGGACTAAGTTATGATCACTTGGATCGATTTCTCCAATATTGGAGCTGTTCCCTGATCGCTGGGCGGTTCCTAAGTGTCCGTTGGCCTTCCTTTGCCTTGGCTCCTGCTGACACCGAGGAGTCTGGCTTGGCCTTGTTTAGACCATAAGACCATAAGACATAGGAGCGGAAGTAAGGCCATTCAGCCCATCGAGTCCACTCCACCATTCAATCATGGCTGATTTCAACTCCATTTACCCGCGCTTTCTCCATAGCCCTTAATTCCTCGAGAAATCAAGAATTTATCAACTTCTGTCTTAAAGACACTCAACGTCCCGGCCTCCACCGCCCTCTGTGGCAATGAATTCCACAGACCCACCACTCTCTGGCTGAAGAAATTTCTCCTCATCTCTGTTCTAAAGTGACTCCCTTTTATTCTAAGGCTGTGCCCCCGGGTCCTAGTCTCCCCTGCTATGGAAACAACTTCCCCACATCCACCCTATCTAAGCCATTCATTATCTTGTAAGTTTCTATTAGATCTCCCCTCAACCTCCTAAACTCGAATGAATATAATCCCAGGATCCTCAGACGTTCATCGTATGTTAGGCCTACCATTCCTGGGATCATCCGTGTGAATCTCCGCTGGACCCTCTCCAATGCCAGTATGTCCTTCCTGAGGTATGGGGCCCAAAATTGCTCACAGTATTCTAAATGGGGCCTAACTAATGCTTTATAAAGCTTCAAAAGTACATCCCTGCTTTTATATTCCAAGCCTCTTGAGATAAATGACAACATTGCATTTGCTTTCTTAATTATGGACTCAACCTGCAAGTTTACCTTTAGAGAATCCTGGACGAGGACTCCCAAGTCCCTTTGCACTTCAGCATTATGAATTTTGTCACCGTTTAGAAAATAGTCCATGCCTCTATTCTTTTTTCCAAAGTGCAAGACCTCGCACTCGCCCACGTTGAATTTCATCAGCCATTTCTTGGACCACTCTCCTAAACTGTCTAAATCTTTCTGCAGCAGTTTATCTTAACTGTTTCCAATTGTTCCCGGGGATCGCTCATCAATATGTAGATGGTTGTTAGTTTCAGTGCTGTCTGGGTTCCTGCAAGTTCTGATATACAGGAAACTTTGCACCTGCTTGTTTTTCCTGCGTTTGACTGAATTTTCCTGCATTCTTAGCGGATCTACATTTTAAAGTCGGGAAGTGGCCAACCCAGGTGGCTACAAAGGCTAGCACCAGCGTCACGTGGAACACAATCAATTCCAATGAGAAACTGTGCGGGATTCGCCGGGTCCGTGATTGACACTTGGGAGGCTGGCAAGCTGCAGTCGCATATGCACATTACAATCCCCACACACTCTTATCCCAGCTAACAAGATGACACTGGCTATGCTGGAGTGTGCCCATACAGCCGATTGGTCGGCTGGAGCCAGAGGGCACCTGGGAGGAGGTCCCCTGGGGGGACACCTACACGACCCATGGCCCTAAATTCACAGTGGGTTGTCAGCCATGTGCGCAGCTGCATGGCTGCCTTTCCGGCTGCAGCAATGTTGTCCCGGACTACAGCCCACCATCTGGCCACCCCCCGCTACTCCCCCCTGCCCTTGCAGAAGCCCCCTGACCAGCAGCACAACTGTCAGCAAGCTATGGCGTTATTGGACATGTTCCTTACCCCCTCTCTCTCCCTCAGCAGAGGGAGGCCTTTCGGCCCATCCAGTCTGCACCGGCTCTTGGAAAGAGCACCCTACCCAAGGTCAACACCTTCACTCTATCTCATAACCCAGTAACCCCACCCAACACTAAAGACAATTTTGGACACTAAGGGCAATTTATCGTGGCCAATCCACCCAACCTGCACATCTTTGGACTGTGGGAGGAAACCGGAGCACCCGGAGGAAACCCACGCACACACAGGGAGGATGTGCAGACTCCGCACAGACAGTGACCCAAGCCAGAATCGAACCTGGGTCCCTGGAGCTGTGAAGCAATTGTGCTATCCACAATGCTACCGTGCTGTAGGGGATGGCATTAGATAGGAAATTAAGGATGCATGTAATATGGGTGTCTATAATCGACATATACATTGGGCAAATCAAATTAGCAATAATACTGTGGCATATGAATTCCTGGTGTGTCTGTGGCCCAACTCAATGGTTGGGATATACCGGCCAACCTGACGTGTGTTTTTCGGTGGTGGAGGCGACCCGCCAGCGAGATTTTGTGGTCCCGCTGTTGGCAACGGGATTTCCCATTGACTGCATCCTTCGTCGCCGGGAAACCCGTGTGCCGTCGGTCGGACCGAAATATCCCACCGGTGTGAACAGCTGGTTAATTCCGACCAATATTTAAGGAACAAATGCATGTGTTGCATAATACATTGCAACATTCCTTTCTGGTACCAAATGTGACATGCAAAGTGGACCAACCATGGCGAAGAAAATAATTTATTTTTAAAGTTCATTTACACCTCTCCCGAAAATTCACTCCCGGTGAGTTCTCCCAGTGAGCCAGAGAAGACAGAGCCAGGAGTGAGACACAGCTAAGAGTGAGTTTGGGAATTTGAATCTAGGTGGGAATTTGAAGCTAGGTGGGGAGGAAGTGCTTTTTATCCCTGGTAAGTGACTGGTAAGTAGTGTTTCTGTTTTTCTGTTTCTTTTCATTGGTATATTTATTTTTTCTTTGTTGTTTTTTTTGTTGAAATTGTAGTTGTTGAAGTTAACCGAACGTGTAAGACAGGGCAGGAGATCTCAGACCCGTGTCATGCTCCTCGTGTGTGATGTGGGAGCTCAGGGACACGTCCACTGTCCCTGGCTCCTTCACGTGCAAGAAGTGTGTACAGTTGCAGCTTCTGTTAGACCGCTTGACGGCTCTGGAGCTGCGGATGGACTCACTTTGGAGCATCCGCGATGCTGAGGACGTCGTGGATAGCACGTTTAGCGAGTTGGTCACACCGCAGGTGAAAGGTACTGAGGGAGATAGAAAATGGGTGACCAAAAGACAGAGCAAAAGTAGGAAGGCAGTGCAGGTGTCCTCTGCGGTCATCTCCCTGCAAAACAGATATACCGCTTTGGATACTGTTGAGGGAGATGGCTCACGAGGGGAAGGCAGCAGCAGCTAGGTTCATGGCACCGTGGCTGGCTCTGCTGCGCAGCTGGGCAGGAAGAAGAATGGCAGGGCTATAGTGATAGGGGACTCAATTGTAAGGGGAATAGACAGGCGGTTCTGCGGACGCAATCGAGACTCCAGGATAGTATGTTGCCTCCCTGTTGCAAGGGTCAAGGATGTTTAGGAGCGGCTGCAGGACATTCTGGGGGGGGAAGGTGAACAGCTAGCTGTCGTGGTGCACATAGGCACCAATGATATAGGTAAAAAACGGGACGAGATCCAACAAGCTGAATTAAGGGAGCTAGGAGTTAAACTAAAAAGTAGGACCTCAAAGGTAGTAATCTCAGGATTGCTACCAGTGCCACGAGCTAGTCAGAGTAGGAATGTCAGGATAGAGAGGATGAATGAGTGGCTCGAGAGATGGTGCAAGAGGGAGGGATTCAAATTCATGGGGCATTGGAACCGGTTCTGGGGGAGGTGGGACCAGTACAAACTAGACGGTCTGCACCTGGGCAGTACTGGAACCGATGTCCGAGGGGGGGGGGGGTGTTGGCTGGAGCTGTTGGGGAGAGTTTAAACTCATGTGGCAGGGGCATGGGAACCGATGCAGGAAGTTGGAAGGTAGTAAAACAGGGACAGAAATAAAAGGCAGTAAGGGGAAAAGTGTAAGGCAGAGAAGCCATAATCAAAAATCAAAAAGGGCAACAGTACAAGGTACAGTGACTGAGATAGCTCAGTGAATAGGACCAGGAATACTAAAAGAAATAAAATGGGAAGTGAAAACATTAATGGTAAGCGACGCGGCAGGCTGTTACATGAAGATATGGGTTCAACAACAAGGAAAATTGGGAGAAAGGTTAAGAGGAAATATAACTTAGGTGAGGTTACTGATCAAGGTGTTAAGATTCAGAACAGAGGTAAAAATGCCAACATAAGTGTACTTTACCTGAATGCTCGTAGTATTGGGAATAAGGTAAATGAGTTGATGGCGCAAATCATCGTGAATGACTATGATTTAGTGGCCATTACTGAAACATGGTTAAAGGATGGTCATGACTGGGAGTTAAATATCCGAGGGTATCAAACTTTTCGGAAGGACAGAGTGGATGGTAAGGGAGGTGGTGTAGCTCTGTTCTTTAAGGATGATATCCAGGCAACAGTAAGGGATGACATCGGTGCTATGGAGGATGAGGTTGAATCCATTTGGGTGGAAATCAGGAATAGTAAGGCGAAAAAGTCACTGATAGGAGTAATCTATAGGTCACCAAATAGTAACATTATGGTGGGGCAGGCAATAAACAAAGAAATAATTGATGCATGTAGAAATGGTACAGCAGTTATCGTGGGGGATTTTAATCTACATGTCGATTGGTTTAACCAGGTCGGTCAAGGCAGCCTTGAGGAGCAGTTTATAGAATGTATCCGCGATAGTTTCCTAGAACAGTATGTAATGGACCCTACAAGGGAACAAGCGGTCCTAGATCTGGTCCTGTGTAATGAGACAGGATTGAATTAGGATCTCATAGTTAGGGATCCTCTCGGAAGGAGCGATCACAATATGGTGGAATTTAAAATACAGATGGAGGGTGAGAAGGTAAAATCAAGCACTAGTATTTTGTGCTTAAACAAAGGAGATTACAATGGGATGAGAGAAGAGTTAGCTAAGGTAGACTGGGAGCAAAGACTTTATGGTGAAACAATTGAGGGACCGTGGATATCTAAGGAAATAAGGGAAAGTATCAAATTGAAGGAAAAAACATACAAAGTAGCAAAGATCAGTGGGAGACTAGAGGACTGGGAAATCTTTAGGGGGCAACAGAAAGCTACTAAAAAAGCTATAAAGAAGAGTAAGATAGATTATGAGAGTAAACTTGCTCAGAATATAAAAACAGATCGTAAAAGTTTCTACAAATACAGAAAACAAAAAAGAGTGGCTAAGGTAAATATTGGTCCTTTAGAGGATGAGAGGGGAGATTTAATAATGGGAGTTGAGGAAATGGCTGAGGAACTGAGCGGGTTTTTTGGGTCGGTCTTCACAGTGGAAGACACAAATAACATGCCAGTGACTGATGAAAATGAGGCTATGAAAGGCGAGGACCTTGAGAGGATTGTTATCACCTAGGAGGTAGTGATGGGCAAGCTAATGGGGCTAATGGTAGACAAGTATCCTGGACCTGATGGAATGCAACCCAGAGTCCTAAAAGAGATGGCTTGGGAAATTGCAAATGCACTAGTGATAATTTACCAAAATTCACGAAACTCTGGGGTGGTCCCGGCGGATTGGAAATTAGCAAACGTGACACCACTGTTTAAAGAAGGAGGTAGGCAGAAAGCGGGTAATTATAGGCCAGTGAGCTTAACTTCGGTAGTAGGGAAGATGCTGGAATCTATCATCAAGGAAGTAATGGCGAGGCATCTAAATGGAAATTGTCCCATTGGGCAAACGCAGCATGGGTTCATAAAGGGCAGGTCATGCCTAACTAATTTAGTGGAATTTTCTGAGGACATTAACAGTGCGGTAGAAAACGGGGAGCCAATGGGTGTGGTATATCTAGATTTCCAGAAAGCCTTTGACAAGGTGCCACACAAAAGGTTGCTGCATAAGATAAAGATGCATGGCATTAAGGGGAAAGTAGTAGCCTGGATAGAGGATTGGTTAATTAATAGAAAGCAAAGAGTGGGGATTAATGGGTGTTTCTCTGGCTGGCAATCAGTAGCTAGTGGTGTCCCTCAGGGATCAGTGTTGGACCCACAACTGTTCACAATTTACATAGATGATTTGGAGTTGGGGACCAAGGGCAATGTGTCCAAGTTTGCAGACGACACTAAGATAAGTGGTAAAGCAAAAAGTGCAGAGGATACTGGAAGTCTGCAGAGGGATTTGGATAGGCTAAGTGAATGGGCTAGGGTCTGGCAGATGGAATACAATGTTGACAAATGTGAGGTTATCCATTTTGGTAGGAATAACAGCAAAAGGGATTATTATTTAAATGATAAAATATTAAAACATGCTGCTGTGCAGAGAGACCTGGGTGTGCTAGTGCATGAGTCGCAAAAAGTTGGTTTACAGGTGCAACAGGTGATTAAGAAGGCAAATGGAATTTTGTCCTTCATTGCTAGAGGGATGGAGTTTAAGACTAGGGAGGTTCTGCTGCAATTGCATCAGGTGTTAGTGAGGCCACACCTGGAGTATTGTGTTCAGTTTTGGTCTCCTTACTTGAGAAAGGACGTACTGGCACTGGAGGGTGTGCAGAGGAGATTCACTAGGTTAATCCCAGAGCTGAAGGGGTTGGATTACGAGGAGAGGTTGAGTAGACTGGGACTGTACTTGTTGGAATTTAGAAGGATGAGGGGGGATCTTACAGAAACATATAAGATTATGAAGGGAATAGATAGGATAATTTTTTTAATAGATAATTTTTTGAAGAATAAAGGGATTAAGGGTTATGGTGTTCGGGCCGGAAAGTGGAGCTGAGTCCACAAAAGATCAGCCATGATCTCATTGAATGGTGGAGCAGGCTCGAGGGGCCAGATGGCCTACTCCTGCTCCTATTTCTTATGTTCTTATGTGGGCATGGCTGGTTCGGCCAGCATTTATTGCCCTTCAGAAGGCAGTGTGAGTTGCCTTCTTGAACTATTAGTCTTTCAGGTGTTGGTACACCCATTGTGCTGTGAGGAGCAAGTTCCAAGAATTTGACTCAGCGCCAGTGAAGGAACGGTGATTTATTTCCAAGTCAGGGTGTTGAGTGATTTGGAGAATAACTTCCAAGTGATGGGGTTCCAAGGTATCTGCTGCTCTTTCCCTTCTAGATAGTGTTGGTTGTGTGGAAGATGTTGCCTAAAGAACCTGAGTGAGTTCCTGCAGTGCATCTTGTAATGGTACACGGCTGCTACAGTTCGTCGGTGGTGGAGGGATTGGATGCTTGTGGAAGGGGGAGCAATCAAGTTGGCTGCTTTGCCCTGGATGGTGCTGAGCTCCTTGAGTGTTGTTGGAGCTGCACTCATCCAGGCAAGTGGGGAGTGTTCCATTACACTCCTGACTTGTGCCTTCTAGATGGTGGACAGGCTTTGGGGGGGATCAGGTTACTTGCTGTTGGATTCCTAGCCGTTGACGTGCTCTGGTAGCCACAGTATTTATATGGCCAGACCAGTTCAGTTTCTGATCAATGGTAACACCCAGGATGTTGATTGTGGGGTTTCAGCGATGGTAATGCCATTGAATGTCAAGGGACGATAGTTAGATTCTCTTTTGTAGGAGATGGTCATTGCCTGGCACTTGTGTGGTGTGAATGTAACTTGTCACATGTCAGCCCAAGCCTGGATATTATTCAGGTCGTGCTGCATTTGGACATGGACTGCTTCATTATCTGAGGGGTCGCGAATGGTGCTGGACATTGTCATCTGCGAACATCACCACTTCTGATTTGTGATGGAAGGGGGGTCATTGATAAAGCAGCTGAAGATGGTTGGGCCTAGAACACTACCCTGAGGAACTCCTGGAGGTGAGGTGATTGACCTCCAACCACCACAACCATTTTCCTTTGTGCCTTTGATCTCCAACCAGCAGAGAGTTTTCCCCGATTCCCAATGACTCCAGGTTTGCTGGGGCTCCTTGAAGCCATTCTAGGTCAAATGCTGCTTTGATGTCAGGGGCAGTCACTCTCATCTCACCTGTGGCATTCAGCAAACTGAGCATCTGTGAGCAAGTTATTACTGAGTAAGTGCTGCTTGATAGCACTGTTGATGCTTCCGTCACTTTGCTGATGATGGAGGGGAGGCTGGTAGGGCGGTAATTGGCTGGGTTAGATTTGTCCTGTTTCTTGTGTATAGGACACACCTGGGCAATTTTTCACATTGCCGGGTAGATGCCAGTGTTGTAGTTATTCCAAAATTGCTTGGCTAGGGGTGCAACATGTTCTGGAGCACAAGTCTCCAGTACTATTGCTGGGATGCTGTCAGGGCCCATAGCCTTTGCAGGAGCCATTGCCTTCAGCCGTTTCTTGATATCACATGGAGTGAATCATATTGGCTGAGAACTGACATCTGTGATGCTGGGGACCTCCGGAGGAGACCGAGATGGATCATACACATGACACTTCTGGCTAAAGATTATTGCAAATGCCTCAGCCTTGTCTTTTGCACAGATGTGCTGAGCTCCTCCATCAATGAAGATGGGGATATTTGTGGAGCCTCCTACACCAGTGAGTTGTTTAATTGTCCACCACATTTTATGGCTGGATGTGGCAGGAGTGCAGAGCTTAGATCTGATGTGTTTGTTGTGGAATGGCTCAGCTCTGTCTGTCACTTGCTGCTTCTGCTGTTGTGTTGTAGCTGTACCAGGTTGACACCTTGTGTGGGAGTCTTCGTTTCTGAGACTAAGTGTTCACGCCAACGCAGAGTTCATGAACTTTCACAACAGCAAAACTGATGCCACAACTGGACCGATTCTGCTACTGCTAAGCGACTAGCAACGGCGCCATATGGAACACATTCGATTCTAATGAGAAACGGTGCCGGATTCACCTGTTTTGTAATTGACACTCAGGCGATGGCAAGCTGCATCCACATATAAACACTTCACTCCCCACACACACTATCCCAGTCAACAAGATGACAGTGAGGAGAGTGGCACCAAGTTTTGCAGACACAGAGCTCGAGACCCTCTTGCACGCCGTGGAGGAGACGAGTATGACCCTGTACCCCGGCCCGGGAAGGAGGCTGCCAGTCACTGCCGTTCGCCATGCCTGGGCGCAGGTGGCAGAGGCGGTGAGCACTGTGGGTAACACTGTCCGGACTGGCCAGCAGTGGAGAAACAAACTGCTCGACCTCCTCAGGGCAGCCAGGGAGAGTAGGCAACACTGTGTCCCTGGCACCAACCGCTGTCACACACACCCGTAACCTTTCCCCTCCCACCTGGAGTGGCTGGACCCCCACCTTGCACATATGCCAGTACCCATACCGGCCACCATGGTTGGGTGCCCTGGCCACTGAGACAACCAGCTACCCACCTCCTTGGCTACATGCGCTGGACTGTCTAATGCTGTCGATTTCTGTTTCCATCCCACCACCCCTCTGGGAGAAGGCACAACCGCCAGGAGTGGGAGAAGGCAGGAAGGGGACCACCGGACATGTGGTTGCGCAGAGGGCCCTGGACGCTTCGGCAGCCCAGAGGTAAGGGAGGTCACCGAGGTGGAGTTTAGCCGCGAGCGAGGAAGTGAGACTCCGCGGTTCCCATGACACGTGTGTCAACACCCACCAACACCAGCCCCACACCACCTTCACCTCCACACCACCTCAGCCCCATCCTCAACTTCACACCGCCCTCACCCACACACCAACCTCATCCCCACAACACCCCAACACCACCCCACATTACCCTCACCCTACACCACTCTCACCACCCGCACCCACACGCTCACCCCCACCCCCACCTGCACCCACACGCTCACCCCCACCCCCACCTGCACCCACACGCTCACCCCCACCCCCACCTGCATCCACACGCTCACCCCCACCACCACCCCCACCTGCACCCACATGTTCACCCCACCACCCCCTGACCCACGGTCTAATCAGGCGACTTTGTCTTGTGTCTCCCAAGACCTGCTGGTGATGGGGTGGATCCATCTGGCGTCCCCTGCCCCCAGCCAGTGCCACAGCTGGAGCCCCGCCCGTGAGCCGAGCAGCGACAGGACCAGCTTGAACATCAGCCTTCCGCCCGACACTCCAGAGCTCGAGTCCGAAGATCACATGGATTTCCTGTCACAGCTGTCACCAATACCCTCCACCATCCCAGGGGCAATCACCTCAGTTGGGCACGTTAGTGAAGAGGCTCTTGGGACACTATCT